>NC_138825.1:90343836-90694735 GCF_965183815.1 Platalea leucorodia
TTTCCTTCAGGCTGGTGGGGGACAGCGCTTAAGGTGAAAGCAGAAGGCAAATAGAGTCTGTAAAGTTTTGTGGTGTATGCTCTTCCAAGCTATGGGAAAATATAACCTGTTACTACAGTTGAACAATTTGAGGAGGGCAGTGAAAGGTAAGAAATAATTACATGAAGAAAATAATTTTCTAAGCAATCAAAATTCTTACAGTGAAATTCAGCCAAAGTGACCGTTTCAAGAATAAAACAGAAAACAATGAAAAACCTTTTTCCAAATGTATTGAACAGATCAGTGATTGGAAAACTACCAATATGGTGAAAAAAAACACCTCTGATGGGCAAGAAGCTAAGGAATGAGGAAAAAAATCTGTCTTATTTTCCAGTCAGCATTCTTAAATTTCTCTAATGAGAAGTATATATTTGCTGATTCAGATTGTCTATGAAGTAATACGGATAGCATTTGGTTGCTAGAATAAACGCTTGATGAGACTTTGGCAGCAGGATGTGGGTCCAAATGAGTATCCCTGCTCAATGATGAGAGAACGGTTTATGCAGTTCAGTCATCAAAATAGATTATCTGCCTGGTAAAAGACCTGCAAGATCACAACTGAAACTTCAAGTTCTAATATGCCAAGTGGAGTGACTCCTTGGTTCCTTTGGGATTAGTCTCTCACCTTGCAGAGATTAATCACCACTTCACAGGATCAGGCCCTAAGTGGTCCTGTATTAGGCAAAACTATAACTGAAAATGTTCCTGTTTGATGAAAAATAAATGCCGTCCTGCTGAGAGCAGCTACAGCCTTGGAGTCAGCAGCAGTCGGAAAGGATGAATTACCTTTATAGCCCTCTCAGTGCATCAAGCATCCTAGGAAGTCCTGGGGATTAATTTAGAACAGAAGCTGCTTTAAGAGATACTAGCATCTTCTCTGTCTCAGCCCTACCCATTACACCAAAACCCAACCAGTGCCATTAATTTTACGTCTGGAAAATATTATTCTGGCTGTTCATGCAATCTGCAAGGATGTTTTGTGCCTAAGTAGATGGAGGAGCTGGACTGAAGTATTCAGAAGAAAAAAATGGATTGCATTAAGTAAACTGTGCCCAAAATTTTTGTGTTCTATCCATTAATTGCTAAGTAATAATAACATCTGTGGTAGGGATGTATTATTTTTCCCAGTTTCCAGTGGCAGAGCTCAAATTTTTTCCTAATTCTCAGTGCTAACTTCTGCAATTCAGATTCTTAGATACCGCACTGAAAAATGAATTCTCAGGTCTTGTGGATCTACATTTCCTAGTATGACAATTGCAGTCAAAAGTGGCTTTATCATATGTGCCAACAGGAAGATGAAAAATGTCTAAATGAAAGCTTTGTCCTCTTATTTCCACAGTCTGTTGGGGTGAAGAGCACTCACTGAGTCCAGCTAGAGTCTCCAGTATATCAGATCAATGGCTTTGGTTGTTTTTATTTTCCTTTGTTTTTTTTTTTTTTTTTTTCCTTTTACGTAGTCTTTCTTCTGTTGAACCAGACTGCTGCTTTGGAACACACGGTTTCCATCTCTTGTATGATAGATGTTGCTACTTCAAGCAGTTTTGATAATTCAAGGGTGCTGGAGGGATAAGGATCAGCACATTTGTAAACTTTCTGTGTAGTTTCTTAAGAGAGTTTAGTAACAGTATTAGATGAATTCTGTGGAGTGCAGATTGCAGTACGACAGCACACAATCCAGAGATGCTTTAGTTAATGGGGGAATACTAGGCTTTTGGAAGATTTGTCCCAGTGAAGAATTCAGGGCATGCAGTTCAGCTCCCAGGTGAGCTGGTATGAATGGCTTGTCTTATCCAGGAGATCAGAACAGATGATCAGACTTGTCCCTCTTGGCTGAGGGATAAGTCAAGACGTAGCTAAATGCGATGGCTGAAGAGCTGAAAGGAAATGAGCCTGCTGGGACCTCTGAGTCTAAAATAACGATCAGCTATTAAATTGCTGCTTCATGCATATTTTGGAGCAGGGATAAGTTTAAGATACCTGGAAGCTGTGCAGTGATCCAGCTGGGTGTCACTCAAGCTTTTTATGTAGCTGGCATCATGTGGAGCTGGGATTATTCTAGGTAAAGTGAGATTATAAATACTCAATAGTGAACACCGTTCCATAATATTTTCTTCTTTCACACCCCTTCTCCCTCGTGTATGTTCTCAATCTGTAATTTTCACTTATGTGGGTGTCTTCTAGTTCACTGGGTTTGTCTAAATTAATCATGTTGCTGGTTGCGTTAAAGTCAAAGATCTTCACTACTCTGCACTCTGTGTATGATCTAATGCTGTTTAGCTGTTTAAATTTTGCACTGTGGTTTAAAGTTATCAGGCTGCATCATTACTTTCTCTGGCTTCCTTCAGTCTTTCAAAAATAACATTATTTATTTATATTTGCCAAGCAAGTGAGGTGTGGTGAGGACTTAGTGAGACAGGGAAGGCTGAGTCAGTCTTACCCACTTAAAAGTAACATAAAAAATTGTTATGTAAAGTGGGTTCTTTCAAACCAGACCTCTGTCTCTGTGCTCAGAGACAGCAGGTGCTGAAAGAAATTTCATTTCCATTTTACATCAAAATAATCTCACTGAATCAACTACAGACTACTACTTTTTCTTTCATTCCTTTTCTACCCTATGTTAAATCTATAGTGGTTAAATAGTTCTGCACATGGAGTGTGTTCCCATCTCTTGCCAGATTGGTACGTGTGAACTGGTGAGAAGGCTGGGAAATTCTCATTTGCTTTGTGCATGGAGATACCGTTCTACGTATAATATTTTTCCTCCTCTGGATACTTACACCTCTGGGAAGAGCCTTCCTCATATCTCTGTGCATTTTAATTCCTTGATATTTCTTAAGCTGATGCTATTGGAAATCAAAGGCAGGGAAAAAAGAACAGACACCTAGAGATGTGAGTAAGGATTTAGCTCAAAGCAATTGACTTTCCTTTCCCTGGTTTCCTTACTGAATCCTAGTGGAAGGTATTACTAGGAAGCTAAGGGAGGGAAGGTCTGCCTTAAAATGATTTGTTCTTAGATGTAGAAGTTGGACCCACATAATACAATTCTGAGATCCTTTAGCGCTCCTGCCCTTGATTTCTGTAATGTTTAAGTAAAAATTGTGACAGTATTTCAAAATGAATGATTACTGACATGGCACCGGCTAAGAGGCAGCAAACCAAGTGTGGATAGAGGCTATATTAGTTTTCACATATGCCAGTGAACTTCATTTCTGGGTTTGACATGTCTATTATTCCAGACCTGAGACACTCCATACAGCAAAAGCTGTGATTCTATAAGCAGTACTATTTAAATCAGTATTATTTTTGCTTTTTTGTATTTGATCCAAGATCTGAGAAGAAGGCGGGGGGAAGCTTCTAGAAACTCAAATGCCAAGTTGGTGATTATTCTATTTCTCCCTGAAAAGGATGCCAAATTCTTCCATCGCACAACCTTTCTGTACTGCTTTTTCTACACCATTGCTTGCAGCCTGTATATGTTATGGCAGGGATCCAAGTGACTTCAGTAAGAGCAGGCCCAAGAGGGAGAGGGTGGAGTGAAAGGTTACAAGTTCAACAAGAAGCAATTCAAATCAAATTGAATCATAACATCTTAAAATAGTTATTTAACATAACTGTGTTGTCTTAAATGAATCACCCTGAGTAATAACCCATTGATCGCCAGGCTGACTTCTTATTCGCTGTCTTGATAGGAGCTTTGATGTCTTAAAATCTGATATGTAAAGCACATGAGAAGTTTCAGATGAATAGTGTCACTGAGAGAGTTTGGTGAAAAATAAGGGGAAAGACTATGTTCAAGCCACAGAAAGAGGACCCTACAGTAGATGCTGGAATAGAGAACAAAATGTATTGTTTATCTCCCTTGAGTAGAGTCTTACCTGCACCATTCCCCTGTCTAACATCTAGCCATTGCAGAGGCCAGTTCATTGTCTGTCCACATCTTTCATGAAAGGCAAGGTTCATGTAGGGTTCCTGCATTTACCATCTGCTGCCTTGCTGCGTCCTCCATGGGTAGAGTAAGCGCCTTTGCAAAAATAATCATCTAAACTGTGTGTTAAACATAAGAGAAATCAAAAGCTCACCACAGAGGAAAGATAGGAGCAAAATTTGGACTTGTGTAAGTCTCATACATGTGTTGAATAGTGTTAAACATTATATCTGTTTCTGCAAATATATAAATCAGCCTCTTTTTTTTAAATAATAAGTCTTATGACTTGCCTATTTTATCCCTTGCAAAAAGACAAGCAACTCTGTTTTGGAAGAAAGCTTTTTCAATGAGTGGGCTGGTCCTGCCAAGCTCTTGCTGTTCAGGGTGTTCATTGTGGGTCACTGGGTCATACTGTAGCAGCACCTCTTGCCGTGGGCTGTCTGCTGATTGCTGGAGTGGAGTGCTTTCCCTGAGGGGCAGGTTGCTTCACATTGCTTTTGTTCATTTACTTAGCATCTTTTTTTCCAGGGAAGCTGCAGGGAAAACTTGAAACAATACCTCAATGTGTTTTGTAATGTGTTTTTGTTTTGATGACTGGGACCATATTCAGATGACATGTAATAGGTACCTAAATTAGACCCTCTGATACTTAAGTGAGACCCCGACATCTTTACGACTGCCGAGAAAGTCAAGTATTGGCATGCACTCAACAGGAGATTTGAGCTGCTCATTGCTGTCTTGAACTTTGATGCTATGGCAGGCAAGCTGAATGTGCCTTATGAACCCACAGTTGCATTCCTACAGGGATTGCTGGTTGTCATGCTTGGCTCTCATGCACTGACTGCCCAAAGGAAAGCTGATTTTTTTTTTCTGACACCTTCTGGGTTTTTGGCCAACTAAAATTGTAAAGTTAGTTTCATGCTTATTCTTGGAAGCAATATAGCAAATGAAAAGTAGACAAGCTTTGGGGTCAGACTGATTTAGGGGTGAGATAAGGCTATACGTCTGTATGGCTCCTAGTGCTGTGACGCTGTGCCCTGTTCAAGCACTGTCAGTGTGACTGCAGTGCTAATGTTCATATACAATGACAGGGGAGACGGTGATGGTTGTGGCCATATCCCATTGATTTGATCTAGAGAAGGTTGTAGTAAAGGGTAGAAAGCTCCCAAAAATCTTTCAGGATCAATTACTTTCAGGATCAATTACAGGATTGATTACAGCTGAGGTGGCAGGAGGAGGAGAGAGAAGAATAAGAGGGCTGATGAGTCACATGTGTGTTTCTTTCAGATCAGCAGATGTAAAACATGTGCTGTTAAGCTGTGAAAGGTCTGGTATTAATGCTGAGTCAGAGGCAGGCACAGAGGGAGAGTGAAAAATTAATTACAATTTGGAGAGAAACTGGGACCCTGCCCAGTTTGACTTGCTGTAGGCTAAGACCAGGCGTTCTCCTCTTCTGAGTCGCTTCCTTCCCAGCCTCCCCTGAAGTGTTATGCAAGAGCCAAACTATAGTACCAGAGGTAAGAAATCTACCTCTGACAGTGTTGGGTGTGAGTAGATGTCTGTGTCTGCTGCTTATGTGATCTGAGGTTGGAGCTTCTCATGGAAATGTTCACTCTGAAGCTTATCATGGTAAAAGGACAATGTTTGTTCAATTCGGACTATGCTGGGACTGCTGCTAAGAAGGAATTAAGCTTAGAAATCCCTGACAGTGCTCTGTACTCAAGTCATCTTTTTCTTTTTTTTAGTATTCCTGCCTAGAGTTTATTTTAGTCTCTTTGTGTTTCGCATACATGAATCTAAATAACATTTAGAGAGTGTTTTCTTATCAGATGTTTAGGCTAGTATCTTGAAATGCACTGTCAATCCGAGTTCTGCTTGCAGTTCTTGGTATAAGGAGGGTCTTTGAGTTGGGGCAGAGAGGTAATACATACCATTTCTTACGCTCTTGTAACTGGCCTTTCATCAAAATGTAATTAAGCCCCTACTAATAATAAGACAGTAAAACTGTTTTTACTTTGAAGCAGAAAGAAGACACACAATGGGACAGTCAACCTTTCCTATTACAGGACTTCAAACCTTATTAAAACCTTAGGCAAATTCTACTGAAGTTAGTTTGAAGTCCTATAGAGTCTGATAGATGGGGATCTCTGTTACCAGTTTATTTATTATTACTGAAGTATATTTAAAAATTTAAATATTATGTATAAAAGGTTGGTAATAAACAACAGAAACTTGTACAAAGACAATAGATTTTAGTTTAGAGTTACTCTTTCAATAGATATCTGAATCATGAATTACAGAGACAAAAAAATGAGAGCCATTTTTTTTAATTCTTAAAAAAAAAAAAAAAAAATTCCTGATCATAGTGAACACATACCAAAAATGGATTCTGATACTGGATCTGAAGACTGGGTTATTTCATGACTTGGACTCATCTATTATTTCATTTTTATTACGAATCCTAATATTTTCTTAGAATCAGGATATGCAGTTACTTGCTATTTCCTTGACTTACCCCATCAGACTTACCCCATTACTTACAGAGTAATTTTTTTTGTCAAGAAACCTGCTCTGAGATGACTTACATATGCAATTTAAATATCAATTTGATTAACATGCTAGAATTGTCATTGGTAATGCTAACCCCAAACAGACCTTTGTACTTCTTTTTAATCTGTTTTTTAGAGTTTCCAGTGTTATTCTGTCTGTTGTTTTGGCTCTTGGTGAGGAAAAATAAATGAATCTCTTTTTCTCAAGTAAGCCTTTAGGGAATCCGATAGCATATTTGGCAAGATTTTAGGGGATTTGTTTTTATCCATGGCTTTCTTGATCTCTTCACTTATAAACTTACCAAATTTGAAGTTTTAAATCCTTGGAAAGGAGTTTTGCCAGAAAAAGTCAATATTAATAAAGAGTGAAACAGGCACGGGAGCAATATATGAATTCTGCCAGTACCAACAGCTATTATCTGTGCTGCCAGGAGTGAGGACATGAAGAACATATCAGTCCTAGAGAATTACTCTTGAAATGATGAGAAAAATATATACTTGCTCTCTGCCAGATTCCAGTGATGCCAAATATCTGATCAGGTGAAACCAATATTTTCAGATTTTGATACCTAGCTTTGGGCCTGATTTTTCAGAAGTTAAGTGTCCTGTGGCTTTACACAGTAAACAAAAGTATTTCTATGTCTCTACAGGGTTATATATTGCCCTGTTAAGGATGGGATGTAACAGTAAATGCTACCATTTGGTGATATTCTGAACTGTCATTCATGCTGGCTGCACATCTATAACCTCATTTTGGTAGATGCTAGCAGGGGCTGGAGTTCAGTGCATTTTCGCTAGTTAAAGCTTCCATCTAGGGTGACACCTGTTCTTTTTCAAACTCCAAAACTTTCCTCCTTGTATCTAGTTTGATCTAGCAGTGGAGAAAAGACATTTATTTTCCGTGGTTGCGTCGTCTGTAACATTAACAGTATAGGCTAAACAACAACAAAAAAACCCGATTAAAACCCACAGTGGCTGTGCTCAGCAGAGGTCTTTGGAGAAGGTTCAGGCCACCTGCTTGAGATGCTGGAGGCAGATGGATGGGGAATGCAGCACTTGGGTCCGGAGGACCACTCAGGACTGCCGCAATGCTGCTTGATCCTCACTAACTCTGGTGACTGTACTTCAAAGCCCTGCATTCACAAAGGTATCTTGGGCATTTTGCTTCTCTAGAAGTCCCTAGAAATCTCTTGGTTAGGTGGCTCAGCCAGAAGGGACAGTGTTTGAAAGGTTCGATTTCCAGGATTATGCATGCATTTTCCATAAGAAAAGTTGCTAGGTTAAAAAAAAAAAAGGCAAAAACAAACCCAAAAACCTTCAAAATTTAAGGAAGCAGAGTTCAGGTTTGTCCTTTTCCAGTAGGCGTCATAGCCTCTATGGAGCAGAGGCTACGGTTTGTATTGCATTTTAGCCTTCTGGTGAAGTGAACCTCAGCTTCATGGCTAAGTTCTGGCTGATCATTTAAAAAAAGGGACATAAAACACATCAACCAAGAATAGCACAGTCACTAGGAAGGTCTGTTGGGAGATAGGTGATATGGGTTTGAATCTCCTCAGGCTAGCAGAATTTGAAGCCAGTGTTTCCATTTCATGCATGGATGAATGCTCTAACCACCATGATGCAAAAAAGGCAGTAGTTGCCTCCCCTGGTCATGGTTCTGTATCAGCTGTGATGCATGGCATGACCAAAATCCCAGGTGGATGAAAATTCTTATGGACCTGATTTGGGCTCCAGGCAGTTCAGACACTGTCTGAATATCTGCCATTTTCCTCCTGGATGTCCCTAGGTAGTGCTCTTCATGTCAAGGCATTTGGGAATATCCTTCAGACAGCACAGGGATCCTGTATGCTTTTGTACAGACTGAGACCCATGTTTTAAGTACTGCAATAAGCACTTGTTTTAGCGGGCCTGAATCTTGTCCCTTGGGATATGTTTAACTTTCACAAAAGTGAACAGAGAAGACCTCTTCTGTATAAGATGACAACTTTGGTGTGATCCCTCTGGTAGTCATTGCTCCCAGCAAAGTGCAGGTGCTGTCTAAGGCACATCTAATTCTGTCTGTATTTGTCCGTGGTGAAAGTTTGCCTTGCTAAGGTTTGAAAATATAAATATATATATATATATATTTTTTTTTACACCAGGAGCTTTGGTGTTTGCTGGGGGGGTTTTGTCTTGTTTTGTTTCAAGAAAAAGTTGTTTTCCACTGAAAACTGGGGTAAGCTTCCATGTTCTCTGAGGCAAATGTTTTGTTCAAGGAATTTACAGGCTGTTCTGGCTCTTTCTGAGCTGGAAGGTGCTGGTAGTGAAACTGTTGTTTATTCCTTAGGAAGTTCTGCAGTTTTCTCTTTGTTTGTTTTTGTTTGCTGAGACAATAAAAAGTCTGCATAAGAGCTCTAGGCCAGCAAATCTGTGCAGACAAAATCCATGAGCCAGGACATACAAGCTGACTTGCGTATTTCCTAGAATCTGCACCGGTTTGTCAGCAATGTGCACGGGTCACTTGGTTTCTGACTAAGCTGTAGCAGCATTTAGGTATGGAGTATGATAGCAGAAGCCCAGGGATGTGATTCAAGCAGTGAATCTACGGGTAAGAAAAATTAAATTAATTGCTGAGTGTACTGCATGCATGGTTCTGCAGTCCAGGATACAACATGCTTTTATGATATTTGTGCTACCTACATAAACGCTAGCACAGTCAGGGAAAACACACAGACAGGTTAAAAATAGCATCTGAGAATTTATGGTAAGAGCTTTTTTGTTATTTAAAAGGGTCTTGTTGTTGTGATTAGAAAAATACATGTTCTTAAAACCTCATGTTTCTTCAGTTTCTCTGACTTGCTGCTTTCTCCTTTCAATGTTTCCAGAAGCTTCATCCAACATATATTTCACTTCTAAAAATGAAATACAACATTGTCATGCCTATGTAGGTTTTATTAAAGAAAATGAATAGGTTTTTAGAAACAGTAATTGGAATAAAAAAGTGTAACTGAATAATAGTCCTTTACTATAAATAAGACACTTGACAAACAGAAAGAACTGTTGTTCTGGCAGGAATATAGCTCTGTAACCTATTGGAAATACAACAAAGCTGTGACATCTTTGTGAACTTCCTTGAGAAAAGCTTTCAAGCACAGGTTAATTCTGTGCCTTTTCCAATTCATGCCTGAATTACTTCATACTATGGAATTATTTTGTATGCAGCTTGACAAATATGACTAGTTTTTAGCCATTTCTATGAGAGCCTAACAACATGACCTGACATCTGTCCACGTCAGAATGATATGCCACTTCAGGAAACTTAAAAATTGCCTAAAAGTCATACATGTGTTAGCGAAGGATTAGCTTGCACAGAGAGTGACCAAGCATAGAACTCTTTATGGTCCAGTTTTATTGTTGTTGGTTTTTTTTGAATATGTATTTGAATCCCAGCTTTCTTATTTGGTGTTATTTTTCTCCCTCCTTTCTCTGTCTCTGACAATAAATGGAGTGGTCTTGCTCTTGAACAGTGGGTTCATCTGCCGAGATAATCAAATAATGGGGCGTCCTCCTTTCAAGAGAAGAACTCTCATGCATACAGACTGTCAGATTAGCCTGTCTGCCTTCACGTTGAGGGCATGCTCTCCTGGTAGTCTGTGCTACAGAAATATTAGTTTGCACTCAGACTCTGCTGGGGTGTGAACAGAGTGACTTCACTGATGGGAAGATGGCCTCAGTCAGTGGATAGACTGTAACAGAGCTAGAACCTCCATATATAGGATTAATAGCCCTAAGACAGCACAGTCATAAGCAGAAGGTGTTTCTCTGCTTATGACTTAAGGTGCCTTAACTGCGTCTAGAAGTCAAGTACAGCAGAAGAGGGCTCTGTCATTCACCATTAGTTTGACTGTCCCTTTACATCTTTGTTTTGTTTATTTTCTTAGTGTTGGATAACACAGATGCTTTTGCATTCTGCAAATGTAATATAGGATTTAGGAGTTCCATGCAGTGATTTATGAGGGTAATGGTGGCAGCAACATTTGTGAGACATATCCTTTTTTTTACATGACAGACTTCAGCACAGGTAACGTGGAGCTCAGAGCAGCAGGGAGAACTCGGAAGGAAGAATTGTGAGCTATAGACTGCAAAACTGTGGGCTGTAAGGACCTATGCAGCTGAACTCATGCTGTCAGTAGGGACACCTTCCACAGACTTTGGGGGGTGTTGTAGCTTACTGATGTGATTTCTTTTTGCCCCTTGAGAATTTAGCATCCACTTTCTTTAGCAACAGAGTTTATGCTGGACAAGCCTAGGCTGTTCTGTGGCCCCATATGTTTCTGAGGTCATGCCATAAAGCAAGTGTGGGAAAAAAGAAATTAAATTAAGGTAGTGCAGATAGAAAAATCAGGAGGTTGTTTTCCAGTAGCTCTTGAATGCTTAAGATGATCAAGAGAAAGCAGAGGTGGAGAACTTCTCTGCAGCCTTCCCCCTTTCCACTGACATCAGGAAAGGTTTGCTCTTGAGACATTACCCTGTTGTGGAACAAATGTCACTACTTCAGGATCATGTTGGTGCCAACTTGTTGTTCAGCTTAGCTGAACAGTCTTTTTTTAATTTCCTTTTTTTTTTTTAAACGTGTATGTAGGGTATTTATGATAAAGCATTTGTAGCTTCCTTCTTTGAAGCTTATTTTAGCCCATGACTCAGGCACTATAAACACTGGTACTTGTTGCAGAGCTCCTGCATAGTCTGTCTGCTGCACCAACCTGTATTTAAATTGCCTTAATGAATAGCTTGCTGCTGTTGTGGGAAGCTGATTGCCCCATCCAGTTCACAGTGCAGAAAGTAGGGAAAACAAGCAACAACGAGGCAAATTTTTGCTGTGCTCCTCTGGCAGTAGACTGTGATTTGGGAATGATACTGCAGTTTCTTTCCTTGAAAGAAGAACAGTGCTTGGTTGGCCTGAGACGTGCTGTGCTCCACCCCTATGGTAGGAAACAGGTGTCCTGAGGGGATTCTTGCCCATCAGCGGGTAAGGAAATATATGCAAATACAAAGATCTAGGAGACTTGGTGGTATGTGTTTCTTTCCATTTACTCCTACTCTGTAGAGGATTTCTGCCTTCTGCAGAACAAACATCTCAGAGCCACAGGAAGAGGTGGTGTCTCTGAAGTGTTGCAGTGACAATATAGCTTTATCACAGACTGATGAAGAATTTGGCCTTTATAGTGCACTGCTGCTCTCTCTCCGCTAGCACTTTCTGAGACAGCGACTTGAAGGATAAGCTTCAGGGGGCTGATGAGAGAAGAGGTAATGCTTTCCTAGCTTAGGTCTCATGCTCATGAATGAGAAACCATCCGAGGTCGTCCACCACTTGGAGCCTTAAGCGCTGTCCCTGAGAGTTCACTCCAGTGCTAGCATCATAGAAGACGGTAATGGTTTTTCTCAGGTGAGATTAAGGTGTGAAGAAAGGAATCATGTTACTCCTGAAGAGTTAATGAAGTCTATCCTTATGTGCCAGGCTTTGTCCTCTGGGGACATGACAAGCGGCACCTTTTATTGTGGTTTGCCTTGCAGAAATAATCAAGGAACTGAGAGCTGACGGCAGCAGCAGGAGGAAGTGGGGACCGTGGTCGTGTGTGACCTCTGAATAAACTAGGTATAGTAGCCATAAGGCTGGTGTCCCAAACATAGTAGTCATGCTGTTTAATAGAGTTTAGAGATGTACTGAAGATGGCATTTTGCCCCTGAACATCTGACATAGTGACTTCATTAGTGTGACTTCTTGCTGACAGCTGATGTACTGCTGCTATGATATTACCTAAGCATTTTATCTCACAGGGCCTGTTGCTTGCTACAGGTGACTATTCTCCTTAATGCCTGGGCTTTTGAATTATTACTGTATTTTAAAGCTGGATGACAGCATGCGCAAGACTTCTTTCTGTACGTGTGTTTCTTTGCCTTTTAGTTTGGTAGTCATCTTGTTGCCAAGGGGATGTCTTAACATTATGCTGCTTTGCTAGTGCATGATTCTCTGGTTGATTCATTGGGAAACTGCAAGCTCAACTTGCCGTATCACTTGCACAACTAACAATCACAGTCTAAAAATAAACGGGTTTCCTGATAGATTGAGGTCACTCTTTAGAGTGGTTGCCTCTTTCCACCTGGATCGAAAGTGCTTGGAGAGATGTTCCAAGTAAAAATTAACAGTAATTGAGCAACAGAGTTTCCATTTCAGCACAGCAGACAGAGTTACTAAAACAGACATATAGAGCTCATTAGCAAAATAAAAGGCCTTGACATACTCTGTCACAAGACGGTGAAATTGCTCTGCAGTGAGCTGTGCCAGCGTGGGTTGGGTTGCGAGGGAGTGCTGCCTGTATATCTGAAGGAGTTTGATTCTTGCCAGATGTGCTCAAGGAAGGATTCTTGTTGGCAGATGCTCTTGCAGAGATGTGCTGAGTTTGTGTGCCCTGCAGTCCCTAGCTCTTTTACCTCTCAGACTGTTTAACCCCTTGTTTTTTTCTGGCTGTGCTAAGTCAGCAGGGCAAGCTATTGTCTGTCTGCAACTGTTCTCTAGCAGAGGCCCTGAAGATAGATCATATTGGCAAAATCTAGTGTAATAAGGAATGAGTTTAATCCGGTTAATGAATTTAAACAAATAAGAGGTTTTCTTTTCCTCTTTTTTTTTTTTGCTGCATAGTCCCCTGTTAACAGCTCAGTTAACTGACACAGGCTTAGGGGATATACAAAGAGTGATCTAACTTTTGGCTGCCACTAATAGATCATGAAATATGATATAAGCTTATCTGAACCATCAAGAGAAAGTGTTTCTCTCTTACACTATATGTTTTCCATTCACATGGACTCCATAGCAATAGCAACAGGCTCTTTTGCTACTCTCCCACTGTTTATTTTCTTTTGCTTGATAACAGCAATACTGTATTTCACACTATGAGCTCCTGATGAAAAGCTGAGGGAGGAAAATTGTCCTTTCTCTTTGAATAGTGCCTTCTGTTTCACATCTAACTATCAGAAGCTACAGAAATCAGGACTGTTAAATAGTCTGACAGTCAGCATGAAGGAATGAAGTGCAGAGGAGACTGAATGGAAATGAAGGCAAGGCAAGCAGCAATAGCAAGGAACCTTGTATTCTGCATTGCCTGATTCCAAATACGTCTTCTGTGCAAACATTCGTAATGTCTGAGGCCTGTCAGAGTTTGCCACCCATAGTCACGTCTTTCCACGAATAAGATTTCCTATTTTGTTTTATTTAACTGTTTGGTAATGGATAAAATTTGGTTTCCTGCCTTAAATAGCTTTTGTTGCTGAGACACTCCTTTGCTGTAAGTTAGGAAACCTAACTGGTTGAATGGGCTTTGGCCATGATTTCAAATATTCGAGTTCTGGTTTTATTACTATTGAAAAATTTACTATCTATGTAGGACTATTTTATGTGTTTATGTACAAAAAAATTTTATGGTTTGGGAACATAAAACTCCAGGAACTCAATGAACAGTTAAATTGCAATAGACAATGTTTCCTAGCATATTTAAAGGATGAACTATATTTTGCTTTCATGAAATTCTAATAAGAAAGTGCTTTCTCTGAGGTGTGTAGGGCATCAATTATATATAAAAAAAAATAAATCTAGGAAATCTTCACTTTTGACAATAATCATGCAGTAATTGCTAGCACACCCAATTTAACTTTCATGTCCCAGCAGCATCAATTGGAAATTGAACATTACTACCCATTGTGGGAACTTTAAAATGTATGCAAGACATATAATCTATAAGCAATTTCTAGAAAAGTATAAATTACCTTTTCCCAGAATTATTGTAGAATTTGTCTTGTATGCATTATAGAATTACCACACTGAGCAGAAACTGCTCATTTGACCTTGGTTAGCTTCTGCTACACTGAATCTGGGTACCAGATCAAGCGATCATGTATTCAAGGCCTGTTGTTGAAGCAGTTTGTTGCCATGTTATGTGTCTCCTCCTGCTTGCAGGTCACAGCCCCAAGTCTGGTCTGTTCTGTTTTAGGACCTTTTTTGATAGGGCCCTGGAATAATAATGTAGAGCAAGCTCTTCTTCCACTTACCTGAAATTATACACTGGACAAGCCAGTATTGCCAGTCGAAAGTTTTAGCGTCAGTATTTAAAACTGGGCTCTTTGTGTAGGCAGAAAAGTCTTATAGGTTTCTGATTGCATTGGTAAGACTTTTGCTGGCTAGTTCTTTGCTGGGAAGTGGAGAAATGGCAGCATGTGATTGATACGCCGGTTTTGACAAGCTTATCCCCTTCCTTTGACTACAGGGTGATACGGAGTGTAGGGGTACTACTGAATGTGCTGGCATTAGTATGATGTTTCTTCAGTTCCTTGCTGATGTTGTAGCAGCCAAAGAAGTGGTCGTGCAACAAGCTTTAAATCTTTTCTAACATCATTTTGTAAAGGCCATGTACTTTTTGATCTAGTTGTGTGCTGTGACAAAATTGCAATATTTGACAAAACTATGGTATGTTCATCCAGCAGCTTGGGATATGCTGTGCAAAGAGAAGTGACTGAATTAATACCAGATTTTTTAAAATATGCACAGAACACTGCCCAGCAGTGCTAGATAGATAACCTTGTCACTTGTGCGCTCTTTCAGCTGCACAGCTAATTCCTTGCCCTGAGATTGAATAATTTTAGAGTTCACGTAAAAGTTAATAGCCTAAAGGTTTATGACATAGATATGGTAACTGTTCAAAAACCCAGATAGTATCTATGTGGAACTTTTTTGCATTTCAATGTGTGGTACCTATGATGGTATTTTTGGTTGAGCAATGTTGATATGAGTCAATGCAACAACTTTGCTCTACCTTTCGTGGGAGATCTATCTTCTACCAAGTTCTCTTTCCCTACCAAGCTCTAGCTTTCCACTGGATGTTAACTTCCGAGGCATGGTAATAAAATACTATATTCCAATGGACACAAACACAATGTCTAGAGTATTATATGCTGCTGTTCTACCAGATCTCTTCTGATTTTGCTCTCAAAGTGTGATGCATCTGTTACGTGGAAAATAAAACTACTCTTCTCCTCAGCACCCTCTTCCCTAGAACATCTCTGCTCTTTTTCCATGTAACTAATTCAAAATTCAAAGACAATGTAATTCCTCTGAAACTTTATTTTGAAGAATCTCAGACTACATGTTTATCTGTTCTTAACCAGATGGTTTAAACTGCCTTAGAAAGCAATCAACATATGCAAGTATTGCAATATGAACCGTGTGTGATACTCTGACTCTAGTGGAAGAAGGAATTAATATGAAATATAGCCAGCCATTTATAGTGGTTTCTTCAAAAGCTGCCGTTTTCCACTAGACATTATTTTTCGAATGCATGTTTTTGTAGTCATATACACTACAGATAATGCAATGATGATATAATTTGTCCATAGTGACATTCTGTAAATTCAGTTCCACATGACTAGGACACTATATTCTTCATATGCTGTTACTTTTTATGAAATCTGAAGTATTTAATTTTGGTTCTGGCTAGGTTTTCATTAGTGTATCTAGAAATGGGAAATATGCATGCTTATCCACTGCAGATTAAACTCATCTATGAGTTCAAAGTGTTAGTACATGCTAAATTGTTTTGATGTTGCTTTTGCTAGTAATACATATTGAAACTCTTGATAAAATATACTCAATGCTTGATGAGTTAAAGCTGTTAGAAAGGTGTTTACTGGAATCTGACAGACGCAAGAAAAATGCAAACAGAATGTGGATTTGAATAATTTGTTTGGTTTTGTTTTTCTTCCTTTAATTTCAAAGCAATTTCCTATCTATAATTGCTTTTCATTTGAGTTGATTTTCAATATAACAATGTAATGAATCGGGCTATTTATGGTTATATGACATCTTTGGACTTTGGTGCCTTCAGGGTACAGTTTAAGATTTCTATATTATCCAATTTTTCTAAAACTTAATACTGCTAAAACAGAATTCTACACCAACTCTTGCAGGTATATTTCTTCGTTTCCTTCATATCCATAGAAGACCACCATGCATGGTTGTTTTCAGTCTCTAAACACATGCTATAGAGCCTGACATTCCCCCTGTAACAGTAACATGTAGTTTGAAGTAGAACATATCTTTTCAGAAATCTATATAAACATCTGATAAATATGTGCACTTCTTGATAAATATATACTCCTTTGTCCTTTGAATTCAGTGGGCAGACTGATTATGTAGCATTTCTCAGTTTAAGATAGGGTTTAAAAATACTGTAGTAAATCTGCTGCCAGGTGTTTCATTTCTGCTTCATATAGCAAGCAGTTCATGTATAACTAATGATACCTAAGGTGGACTGAAAATAAACGAAGAAGGTAGAAAGAACGGAAAACCTATCACCACTCCTTTCAATGATATTATATTGAGTTTTGACCTTGTTAGAGCTCTCATAACCTGTACACGGCCTGCATGTGCAGGGAAGCAGAAATAAACAGGATGTGGATGAGGGTGGGGGGAACCTGTGGACACTTGAACTACCAACACCCAAACTCTGTAATTACAGAGTAAAGCCAGCTGAAAATGCTATAGCAGGGCAAGTAAAAGTCAAAGGTCGCAGTGTGGAAGACAGGACCTGGGAAGCCATGAGGGGATGATGAATAGAGGCTAGGGTGTACAGCAGCTGGACGAAGGAAGAAACTTCAGAAAGGTGGGACTGTGGTGGGACAAAAGAGAATCCCCTTATTGACATCACACCCTCACCAGATCTAACAGCAGAGTATGGCAGTCAGACCTAATCTGGTCTCTGAGAGCCACCCTTCCCTTTAGCTGACAACAGTCTGCCTTGCTATTCATTAACAACAAAGGTGCTGCAGTTAGAATAGATGACTTTGGGATTTAGTATGGCTGAGAGAACTGAATGACATCCTTTCCCTTGGTGCTGTCATCTTGGAGAGCTGAGAATGTTCAGAGTCTAGCTCAACACTGGGGAGTATTTTCCATTGTGGGTAGAAGTTTTGGGTAGAAGTCAACTGCTGGAAATCATAAAGTTATTTGAATTTTCAAATTTGAACTTTGAATCTTTGGATTTTCTTAAAAAAAAAAAAAAAAAAAAAAATGCTGAAGAGGAATTGAAGGAGCTGTTCCAGGAATCCTTTTAGGCTTTTTTCTCTCTGTGAGATACAACCAAAGTAGTAGGTTACAGTACTTGAAGACCTGAAGGAAATAGAAACAACTAGTGATTTGGGGTGAGGAAGATCAGCATCACAGAGAGGAATTGTGTGATAATGAGTGATGTGCCAAAGCAGAAAGGCTCCAGGCAGTACAGGTACAATTGCCACATTGGGTTGGTGGAAAACATAAACTTGGCAAGAGCGAAGAAGAGAGGTGATAACTAGTGTGAACTGGAAGTCACAGACTGCTTACCCACAGACACATTAACGTGGCAGACCACAGCGTGTGATGCCTGGTACCTCACCTGGGGCTCTGTGTTGTGTCTTGAGGATAACCAAAGAGCTAGACTTTACGTTACTGAACTCAGAGGGGTCACAGTTTGTAATATTTTAGAGCACTTGCTCAAAATATGGGAAACTAGGAAGCCATGTAATCAATTTTATAAGGTAGATGCTAATTATTATAGACTGTATCTTGTTCATAGCATAATATTGCATACACGGCAAGGGTTCCAGTATCTGTGGGGAAATGAAACGGCCTTCGTCTCTCAAAGACCATAATTCTGAACCAGCACCTTTGAGAGAAGGCAGTGTCACTTCTAGGATGCTCTCTGCACCTATGTCCATTTCTTGGTGATGTCTCCCCATCTTCTTCTGGGATTCATTGAGCTTTCAGAGGCAGGACAGAAAATGGCTCATTTGCAAACCTACTCAGAAATTTCTGCGTTGGAGCTGAATTGACTCCTCCTTTTCAGTGCTGCCTCTGAAAAGTCAGAAGAAGATCCAACCCAGTCCTTGCAATGCTAGAATAAAGTGGGAAACAACATAAAGACCAGAACAAGTAGCAGTCGATAACAAGATAAATGAAAAATAGTGTGTGCATTTTTCTGGGAAGAACAATATATCATGGCATTATGTTATTAAATATTTTTTTTTTTTTGTAACTGGAGATGTTAATGCGATAGATTATTAATTTGGGGGCTTCTGCACAGACCAAGATGGCATATTTTAGTGCCCCACCTCTCCGCTGCAGCATGCAGGGAGCAGAAGTCTGCTGAGGAAACAGACTAATTATCATGCCAGTGATTTCTATTTAATATATTTAACTGGGTTTTAATAGGAAAAAAGAAAGCTACTAAGGAACACACCCCAGTATGAGTAACTTCTCAAAAGTAGGTCAGCCAAGTTTACATTTCATGCTCTGACTGGCGCAGAAAACAAGCATGATGCTCTCTTAGCAGAGATGCAAACACATAATTCTGGGACCTAAAGCCACTTCAGGCTTCTTTTTGGGGACTTACCTAGAACTGTGACTACTTTTTTGGAAGCGCATTCTTTTTATTTATATGTAAATAATCTTTTCCTGACAGTTTTTACAGAACAAATTCCAGTTCAGACCTTCTAAATAAAACAGAGCAACAAAGTAATATGTATTTCATATGGGATGAATAACTTATTCAGGACTATTCAGGCTTTCAGTTATACAATGAGGGGGACTCCGGCATCTTGCATGAGGATTTTTCAGTCTCCGATTCCCACTTTGCTTGTATTCAGCTTTTATTTTGGCTGAGGTTTTTGCTTCCAAACTATAATTTCATTAGCATCCCAATGACTGTATTTAAATGTCTTTGTCATCAAGGAATCCAAGTAAAACTAGTTTTCATGTATTCGTCTTTCTTGAAAAATTCTGTCAGTGGTGCCTTGTCTTTTGTTTGTCACTGCATGAATCATGCCCTCATTTTACATTGTATTGAGCCTATTAGTTTACAATAACCCATCAGCAGCAATCAAGGCTGTGAATGAATTTTTGTATCTTTGTATTGATATGGGACTGGAAAGACAAAATGAAGAAGACTGCAGCACAAGAGCTGCTCATTCAGTTAAAATAGCCTATATGGACCAGCTGCCAACGTCCTGTCATTTTGACTCAATTCATGCCAATGAAACTGCTGTTTTCTTATAACTCTGAGCAAAATGCTGAATTCAAAAACCATTGAATTTTGGGCAAATAAAGGTCTGGATTCGATTTGTGTGGCTGGAAGTCTTCTCTTTCTGTGAGCAGACTACTAGTAAAAGGCAAATGTGGTATCTGTAAACAGAACATTTAAATGCTTGAATTCCTTTAAAGAATTTATAGCAGAAGTTATGGACAACGGAGACTTGGCTGATATATTATAGCTGGTTTTCCTAAGGCAGTTGACAAGCTGCATGTCTGAAAATCAAAGAATCTAAGTTTCTGCAATATAAGAGATAGTGCCCTTACAAGGATAAAAAGTTGTTAAAAGCTAGGAAACTATGAAAAGTCAGAACATTAGTGGGATCTTACAAAAATCTTTGCTGGGATCTGCAGTGCTCAACATCTTAGTAACTGGTTTGAATAGTAGTGAAATGTCAAAATTTGGTGGCTAATGATTTAGAATAGTAAAGGCTGAGTGAAGGGAGTCACAGAAGCACCTGCTGATACCAAAGAATAAAATAACAGCTGAAGTTTGATCCAGTTAAATTTCAAACAAGGTGGAGGGAGAAACAATCTAAATCCTGAGTGCTCTGTGCTGGCCTCTAGGCCAATCTGTATTGGTCTCTGGGACCAGGATCTTGGGCCAGAAATACTATACAAAAGCATTACTTCATTGCTTCTCAGGGAGGTCAGGGAGAAAAGCAAACAATGCTAGAAGAATTAGGAATACAAAATGTTATATAAATCAGTGTTCCTTCTACTTATGAAATACTTTTTTTGCATTTTGGATTGCCTAGTTCAAAAAGATCTGTTATGGCTGGAAAAGAAAGAGGCAAACCAAGGATGGCCCAGGACTAGAAGTCTTCAGCTTGGAGAGACAACAGAAAGCCATACAGGTGTAAGCACTGTGTGGAAGATGAACCAGGAACAACTGTTCAGAGGAGTTAGGAAGCATTGAGTGAACTTGACAGGCAAGGTAATACTTCACTGAGCGTGCAATAACTCTGCAGAACACCTTACCGTGGGATGTTGTAGGTATCATTTTATGTCACAAATTTGATCAAGGAAATTCAAGGAAGAAAAGCCATCTTGGCAGTTAAATTCAAGGACACCACTACTGTCTCAGGAAGCTTTTGTGCCAGAAAGCACTTGAGGATGGAAGACAGTTCTGGTGGCATGTGATGTGCTTTCTGCCCCCTCAGTGTCTTTCTCGGATACTTGCAGTTTGTCCTTGTTAATTATAGGGCCCTTGGGCCTGACCTGGTATGTGTGTAAGTAAAGATGAAGAACAAGAGTTAATTCTTTGTTTAAAGATTTGCATTTTTGTAGCTTTCATTGTATTTTGTGATATAGCAGGACAACAAAATCTTTGCCAATATGCCTTACATATGCTTTTTGTTGTAAGAGTATTTCTTTCTTGTCTGTCAACCAGAATGTACTTCACCAGATCCAGATGTCTCAGAGAGGAAAAGTGAAGCAGCTGAGGGGGGGGGGGGGGAAGAAAGCTTTTTTTTTTAATGGCACAATGGCTTTTTATCTTTAAAATACTGTTTCTCAAAAAAAAAAAAAAGAGTAAGGCAATTGTTTTCCCATGTATTTTACAGATGTTTCGCAGAATACTTTTTTAAAATATTCTGATGACCTTTCATGCCTTTCAGGTCCAAGAAATTTAATTTTGTTTTGTTTTTAAGGATTTGGGGAAATGGGAAGAGAAGAGTGATAAGTTAATGTTATGAACCTGATGTCCTGGCTCCTAAATTTCTTTTCTGTTTCACAAGTCTGAAATGCTGTTGATAGCAAAGGGAACTCAAGGAGATTATGAAACAGAAGGAAATGCTTTGTGAAGCGACATAAAACTTCTTTATAAAGAACCACCTCTTAATTCTTCCGGAGATAGCTCACATGAATAATCTGCATTAGAACTGTGACCTATTGACTGAAGCAATAGCTAGCTTGTTTGAAAGCACAAATGTCCCACATAATGCTCATCAAAACAGTTGTGTTTAGGCTAATTTTACTTCTTCCCTCCCCCTGCCCAGGCCTTGTGCACTGTCATATGGAAGGGGAATAACAGATGACTGTGAATGAAGTGGTGGCTTGGAACTCTATGTGAACTGGAAAAACTGGGAATACATGTAATTTGGGTATATAGCACTGATTATCTAAACACAAATGAGCAGTAAATGAGTAGCCTACCCTCATAATAACTCATAGGAATGAATAGCTCTTCAGATGGCATACATTTTTTCTCTCTATTCAACTGAGGAAAACCAGGAGACCTTTATGTCTGTTCCAAATATTTAAATAAAAAAGGGGGAAAATGTCCTATATTTTTCTGGAATTTTTGGGCAATTTTTTCAGTCAGATATGTCTAAAAGTGAAATCTTTAGTGTTTTAATTAGTGCAAAATTAGTAGTTCTGTAGGAAATTAGTTTTATGGTTGCTTGTTGATACAGACTGCATAAAAATGTGTTATGGTTTAACCCCAGATGGCAACTAAGCACTGTACAGCCGCTTGCTCACTCCTTGCTGGTGGGATGGGGGAGAGAATCAGAAGACTAAAAGTGAGAAAACTCCTGGGTTGAGATAAAGACAGTTTAATAGGTAAAGCAAAAGCCACGCACATGAGCAAAGCAAAACAAGGAATTCATTCACTACTTCCCATCGGCAGGCAGCTGTTCAGCCATCTCCAGGAAAGCAGGGCTCCATCATGTGTAACAGTTACTTGGAAAGACAAAACGCCATCACTCCAAATGTTCTTCCCCCAGCTTTATATGCTGAGTATGATATCATATGGTGTGGAATATCCCTTTGGTCAGTTGGGGTCAGCTGTCCCAGCCGTGTCCCCACCCAACTTCTTGTGCACCCCCAGCCTACTCGCTGGTGGGGTGGGGTGAGAAGCAGGAAAGACCTTGACTCTGTGTAAGCACTGCTCAGCAGTAACAAAAACATCCCTGTATTACCAACACTGTTTTCAGCAGAAATCCAAAACATAGCCCCATACTAGCTACTATGAAGAAAATTAACTCTATCCCAGCCAAAACCAGCACAAAAGAAAGCTACTAAAAAGATGGCAAGTGCAGTTTATGTTCAAATCATGATCTATCAAATTAGTGGCTCTGATTTAGTTTTCTGGAATGTCCTTACTATGAGAGAGAAGATAAAACGCAGAGGGCCAGGATCTCTGGTCAACATCAGCAAGCAGTGAGGCCGGTGTAATAACTGCTCTGCGTGATCCCACAGTAAATACAGAGAGAATCAAGTTTGGACCTGGAGTGAGTTGATGTTAACTCCTACCAAAGTGTAGCCCAGGCAATAAATCATGAAGGTTCTTCTCCAGGGCCTGTGCAATCTTAGTGTAGCTTTTTGGTGGCAAGTTTTCACCCGTGAAATTAATGTCCTATATTACAGAATCATATAATTTTTAAGTTTGGAAAAGACCCTTAAGATCATAGAGTCCAACTGTTAACCTAGCACTGCCAAGGCCACCACTAAACCATGTCCTCGAGCACCCCATCTACCCGTCTTTTAAATACCTCCAGGGATGGAGACTCAACTGCTTCCCTAGGCAGCCTGTTCCAATGCCTGACTAACCTTTTGGTGAAGAAGTTTTTCCTAATATCCAACCTAAACTTCCCCTGGCCCAGCTTGAGGCCATTTCCTCTCGCCCTATCGCTTGCTACTAGGGAGAAGAGACTGACTTCCACCTTGCTACAACCTCCTTTCAGGTAGTTGTAGAGAGCGATAAGGTCTCCCCTCAGCCTTCTCTTCTCCAGACTAAACTCCAGCTCCCTCAGCCGCTCCTCACAAGACTTGTTCTCTAGACCCTTCACCAGCTTCGTTGCCCTTCTTTGGACACACTCCAGCACCTCGATGTCCTTCTTGTAGTGAGGGGCCCAAAACTGAACACAGTACTCAAGGTGCGGCCTCACCAGTGCCGAGTACAGGGGCACTATCACCTCCCTGGTCCTGCTGGCCACGCTATTCCTGATACAAGCCAGGATGCCATTAGACCTCTTGGCCACCTGAGCACACTGCTGGCTCGTGTTCAGGCAGCTGTCAACCAACACTCCCAGGTCCTTTTCCGCCAGGCAGCTCTCCAGCCACTCCTCCCCAAGCCTGTAGCATTGCATGGGGTGGTTGTGGCCCAAGTGCAGGACCCAGCACTTTGCCTTGTTGAATCTCATACAGTTGGCCTCAGCCCATCGATCCAGCCTGTCCAGGTCCCTCCGTAGGGCCTTCCTACCCTCCAGCAGATCGACACTTCCACCCAACTTGGTGTCATGTGCAAACTTACTGAGGGTGCACTCGATCCCCTCCTCCAGATCATCCGTGAAGATATTGAACAGGACCGGCCCCAACACTGAGCACTGGGGAACACCACTCGGGACTGGCTGCCACCTGGATTTGACTCCATTCACCACCACTCTTTGGGCTCGGCCGTCCAGCCAGTTTTTAACCCAGTGCAGAGTGCACTTATCCAAGCCATGAGCAGCCAGCTTCTCCAGGAGAATGCTGTGGCAGACAGTGTCAAAGGCCTTACTGAAGTCCAAGTAGACAACATCCATAGCCTTCCCCTCATCCACTAAGCAGGTCACCTTGTCGTAGAAGGAGATCAGGTTAGTGAAGCAGGACCTCCCTTTCATAAACCCATGCTGGCTGAGCCTGATGCCCCGGTTGTCTTGCACATGCTGCATAATGGCACTCAAGATGATCTGCTCCATGACCTTTCCCGGCACTGAGGTCAGGCTGACAGGCCTGTAGTTCCCCGGATCCTCCTTCTGACCCTTCTTGTAGAGGGGTGTCACATTTTCTAGCTTCCAGTCATCTGGGACCTGCCCGGTTGATCAGGGCTGCTGGTAGATGATGGAGAGTGGCTTGGCAAGCTCCTCTGCCAGCTCCCTCATTATCCTCGGGTGGATCCCGTCTGGCCCCATGGACTTGTGAGCATCCAGGTGGAGGAGCAGGTCAGTGACTGCCACCTCTTCGATGACTGGGGCTTCATTCTGCATCCTATCTCCATCTCCCAGCTCAGGGGTCTGAAAACCCCGAGGATGACCAGTCTGACTATTAAAGACTGAGGCAAAGAAGGCATTAAGTACCTCAGCCTTCTCCTCATCCTTCGTGGCAATGTTTCCCTCTGCATCCAACAAAGGACAGAGATTCTCCCTGGCCCTCCTTTTTTCGCTGGTATATTTGTAAAAACATTTTTTGTTATCTTTAATGGCAGTGGCTAGTTTAAGTTCTAGCTGGGCCTTCACCTTTCTAATCTTCTCCCTGCATAACCTCACAACATCCTTGTAGTCCCCCTGAGTCGCCTGCCACTTCTTCCAAATGCAGTAGGCTCTCCTTTTTTTCCTGAGTTCCAGCCAAAGCTCTCTGTTCACCCAGGCCGGTCTTCTCCCCCGCCTGCTCGACTTACAGCACATGGGGACAGCCTGCTCCTGTGCCTTTAAGACTTCCTTCTTGAATAACATCCAGCCTTCCTGGACTCCTTTGCCCTTCAGGACTGCCTCCCAAGGGACTCTGTTCACCAGACTCCTGAACAGCCCAAAGTCCGCCCTTGTAAAGTTCAGGGTAGCGGTTTTGCTGACCCCCTTCCTTACTTCTCCAAGAATCAAAAACTCTATCATGTCATGGTCGCTGGGCCCAAGACAGCCTCCGACCACCACATCACCCGCCAGGCCTTCTCTGTTCGTACACAGCAGGTCCAGCGGGGCACCTCCCCTGGATGACTCCCTTACCGTCTGCGTCAGGAAGTTATCTTCCACACACTCCAGGAACTCCACGTTCCTTTCGACATGGCCAGAAGAGGAGGTTGACAGTGATCTTTCCTGTTAGAAGTGTTTTACAAATGATCTTAGCATGCGATGGGGAAACAAGATTGTGAGAGTCCCAAGATGATTCTTACTAAGTGACGTGTGCAATGTTGGGCAAGGGCTCTCTGCTTCCTTGATCTTCTTTGAGCTTGCGAACAGTGAATATGTCCTCCAGATGCTTACAAAAAAATGGCCAGGCCTGTGGTGAGCATTGACCTGCAACAACATCTCAATTTAATGTATACCTCCTATTGTAAAGTATTGTAGTTCTTTTGCTGATCTTGTACAACCACAAAACAGGATGCTTAAATCACTTAAGTCTGTTCAAATGAATTACTAATAAGCTATCACATTTCCATGTGATGCAAAGGGAAAAATGTAATCTTCAGAAAACACCTTCTTTAACGTAAAGCACACTAAAGTAACATGCATGCAGTATATTCACAAGATACCTTATATGAATACAAGGGATTTATGACTTAGAGTTTGTATGGAGTAAGAATCCAGAAACGTGTTTCTGTCTTAAAACTAGCTGGTGACAATTAAAAGGTGTGTGTTGCCTGCTTGCCAGGTCGAAAGTCCAAAAGTATGTCTCCCATCTACGTGAGTCTAAGCTGGTCCATTTCTTAGTCTCCTTTGCTTTGTGCATTCCCTTGCTCTTCTACCTGGTAGTTCCCCCTGCTGATGGCCTGCTGAAACATCTGGGTTCTGGATTTCCAGGGTTTATTGATTACATGCACTCTGCAATTTTCCGGGTGCCACATGCACCTTAGTGACAGAGATTTGTTAAAACAGATTTTCATTTGAGTATGAGATGTGTATCCAGATGCTCAGATGATGAGTATCTTGGGAACACTTATTTACAGCTTAAAATTTCACCACATTTGTATTACCCGTGTGTTACCTACAAATGCACAGCTCATTAATGCTGATGTGTTTTACTCTAGAGCTCAGTAATTTCAAATCCACTTTAGTTCTGAACAACCAAGCCAAACTTTGTATTTTGCATCCAATTCATGAACCTGGTAGAAGTTTATTTTCTGTCAAGTGTTCATTAGCCGGTTTCTGTCAGATTCAAATTATTTAACAGATGGAGAAAATAGCCCCCCAAACTCTGGCAAAGTCCCTGTTATTACCCAAAGGACGATAAAAAAGGCAAAATCTTTTCCAAAGATTTCTGATTCTGAGTAAGGAACATCTTTGTTACCACCAATGATTTAAATCACTTTTTTTTTTTTTTTTAAATCAATATGCTTTTAAAGTGTCCCTCTTTTGTGAGAAAGCACTTTCTTTTATATTGCTTTCCTTAAAGTCTGTTATGGAGATGACATCCCTGAAGAGTGTTGTGGGGTATTGTCAGCTAAAGACTGGAATCAAGGAAACAAACTGAATACAAACCAGCTACAAAAAGGATTTTTTTTTTTTTTTTTTTGGTGTGTACTCTTTTTTTAAAGCAAGGAAAAAGATTGTCCTTAGGCATTTAGCCAGAGTCAGGTCACCTACAGTGATGGTTATCCAGCACTTGTAAGGTGTATCTTCATCAGGACTGGCAGCTTCAACTTCAGTTTGTAGAGAAATGTCCCAGTGATTCTAAGCTGTCAAAACAACATTTCTTCTGGCTAATGTACGCCAGTGCTAACCTCACTTATTCTTTGGACATATATCTACAATAAGAGAATAAATAACCTATGAGGTTTTTTGCCTTGTGCCAGTTGCATTTTAGACTGATCTAATTAACTTTCTGAATCAACTTTATAAGGATTGCATATTTAATCAGTCTGATGAATATTAAAAAAGTAATTTCAGAAAGACATTGTCAGCTGAGTTTGGGGAATCATCCAGTGTCATAACATCAGTGTTAAAGAACTAAAAAAAAATGGCATGACTTAGTAAGTTTTCCTTTCTCCAAAAAGAACAAATGAGAACAAACTGCCTTAAAGTACCAGCACAATTTTAAATAGCCAGTGGTTAGTTTGCTCTGGATAACTTGTCATTGTAGGATGTAATGCTATAATTGAATTTATCTTCCCCCCTATTTTTCTGCCCCGACTATAGATTTATTAGAAAAACATTAGGATTTTGGGGGGGAAGATCTTCCAGATATAGGCTATTAATTTAAAACATTTTTTCCCCAAAGCCTTATAAACAGAACAATGAAGCAGAAACTTTCATATTATCCTTACATGATCAATTATCTTTGTTAGTGGTTTTCATAAATTTCTAATGCATTAGTGCCCTTTGAAAGTGAAAAGGACTCTAGTCAACATGGGATATGATTGCATTTGAGAACTGTTTTTGTATTATATGTGATCTCTTTATGAAAGTCAAGACAAGTCTGTCCAGTTTTTTGGAAACTTTGAAAGTACTTAAGTGGTGATGCAGTACCAACATACTAAAAAGTAAGTAAATTTCACAAAAGAAAATGCTTTTTCAGAAATCATAGTAAGGAATGTTCTCACTCATTTTAAATGAGACAAACCCACAACACCTAACTGGTCAAAGAGCAGTGGAAGTACCAAAGCCTGGTTTCCTATGGGTTTGTGTCCTGCTTTCCAGACTGCTGAGTTTACATAGCCTCCTGTTTGGTTTGCAAAGGACAGTGCATCTTGTTGCTCCCATGGAGTTAAGTGCCTGTTGGTGGCATCCCATGGGCACACACCAGCATCTTTCTTATTTCATGAAACAATTATTGCCTTATTCTTAGTCCAGGCAGTAATTTGGATGTCTTTCCTCTATCCAGGCTGAACCTTTTTTTTTTCAATTTTGTTTTTTTTTAATTTGATGGACTTAGAAGTTATTGTTAGCACTGATGAACACACAGTGCAATTGCCTAAGGTGTTTCTGTAAGAAACCAGACCCTCCCCTTCCCTCCCCCCAAAATATGGGATCTAAAAGAAATGCTAAGACATCTACAACATAGACCAAGGTTTCTCTGTTTTAATGTAATTTTATAATTTTTAAAATTAGAATATAATATTTTGTATTTTGAGAACTGCATTTTAATATTCAGGTAACCTCTTTAACATAGTTTATTACATATTTCAAAAAGTGTCAAATATTCTAATAACTTTTTCACCCTGTTTTTTTGTGTGATGGATTTACTATCTTACTTAATTCTTAGAATTGATATACTGGTGAAAGTGGTATGTTAAAAGACCTGAAAGAATGAAAGGATTTGTAAAATGTCAATTTTATAACTCTTAGTCTTTTGGAGGAAAGTAAAGCTAGCTCTTTATTCATTTCTTGGAGTTGTAAAAGTTCACCATGAACAAATGGAATATGTGCCACGTATCTTTCTGTCAAACAAAGGATAAAGGGACTTGCCATTACTGATCATTATTTTTTAAGAAGTAAAAAAGATCACAAGCTCAATTTTTAGGGAGGCAAAAGAAAGACTTTGTGGGATACCTTAACATCATTCAAAGGGATACTGACTTTCTAGGACAATGCAAGTTTCCAGGGTTGTCTCTGAAGTTGTCATTGTCAGTACACTTGAACGTGATGAAAAGTGTCTTTTATGCTTGTCTTCTGATCTGAAAAGAAAGTACCATGGTGACAGAGGGAAGTGTAGGCATTAGGAGTGTGCGTAGCTGTCAGTCGAGTGGGGAGGCAAGAGTCTCTGCTCAAAACGAAAAATATTAAAAGTGCTTTTTACATTATTCCATAGCCATGGCAGTACATTATAGCAGCATATGGGTTATGCTGCACTAATACAGCTGCAAAGTGAGCTACATTTAAACTCGAAAGAATGCTTGAGGAGAGGACTGTTTTCATCTTTATATAAGAAAGGAATTTTTTACAGTGAAGACCAATCAGTCATGGGAACAACCTCCCCAGGGATGTGGTAGAGTCCCCATCACTGGAGGTTTTCAAGATGTGATTGGGCAGGGTGCTAAATAATCTCATCTAAGCTCCCTTTCCCATGAAAGTTTGGACCAGGTGACTTTCGAGGTCTCTTCCAACCCAGGCTGTTCTACTGTTCTATGATTCTCCAGCATATTTTTTCTCTGCTAAATGCAGAGGTAAGAACAAGTGTTATTTGGTGGTACTGGTGACTGCATTCTCCTTTTGTGTCAAAAGTGTGGGAAGTATTTTTGGGAAAAAAGTGGCTAGGACTGTTATTTGCTATAGTTGGTAGGACTTATTTCTTCTGTATCTTTATCAAAGCCTGATTAGAGCCCACAGACTTAGTCATATGAGGATGCAGAAAAAGGAAAGTACACTAGCACTCTAAGTAGAATAGTGTCGTTCTTCTCAAATAACAATATGTAAATCAACCTATCATGTAAATAATTTATGAGCTTGGAGGAAAAATAGAGTTATCCTGACTTACCCAACTGCCAATTGAGAAAAAGTAATTAATCACGTGCATGGTATTAGCTCTTGGCAAATGAAGGTAAAAGGCTTAAATTCAGTTTAAGCAAATTTATTCTGTTTCACATTTGTGATAGGTTGTGTGTGTACTTGGTTCATTACTATCTGTCAACAGATGCATGGTAATTTGTTAAGAGATGGTAGTAAATATGTTCACATGATTAAAAGCAATCATCATTGTTTAAGATATTGCTTTTTATTACTTTGGTATCTGACCGTGAATGCTTCTAGTTTGCTGTGGCTGTGTAATATTGTGCTGTGTAGATTAGCAAAACTCTCACAGTAAAGTGATTGTCTAAAGAGGTTATAAACTCACTATTCTTGGTGGTCTTTTAAAAACAGGATAGATAAACATCTGTCAGGGATGACGTGAAACAAGCTGATCCTGCCTGTGGACAGGGAATGGACTAGGTGACCTCTTGAGATCTCTTCCAGTCCAAGGAGTCTATGATTTTAGTTTAACTAATTCAGTGAAATGCCACACAGGGATTTGTGCTAATTTAATTAAGTTGGCTTTTAAACAAGTTAACAGATGTTTATACTTAGAGGTGCAACCATTTAAGGCCTAGAGTGTGCAATTTATTCCAGTAATTCACTGTTCTTTTAATTAGAAAACTTTCCCCTAAATCTAAATGCAACGTGTATAAATCCATGCTACTTTTATGTATCATTTGTGCTACTTTTATCCTGTCCACCACAAGCACCTCGTTGTAGGGTATTTTACTTCCTTAGAATCATGTGTTGTCTTTCCCCCTTTGTTTATGCTCTTTGGTCTTTTCTCCATAGGTTTAGCAGCCTGCATTTTGGAGTTGGAGTTTTTTTACCTCTCTGAATATTTTTCTCTTTTTTTTCCCTCCACAAACTTTCTGGTTAAACTATGTCTTTTTTTGAACTGTAGCTTCCCAAACTGCATCACTTTTTAGGCTGAGTCTTTATCAGTACTGGTAAAGCAGAATGATATTTCCATGGGCAGCACTCTTGGTTATACACACCAGTAATTTTAAACTTGGTTTCAGATGCATCTGAAGGATCTGGATGGAGATTACATGCAGGTAACTAAAGGTTTGAAATCACATTCTTCAATTAATCTCTTGCAAGTTTGTCATAGATGAAATGGTTTTGTGTCCTGCTTTTTATTTTTAGGTGAGACCAAGGACTTTGTTGAGGACTTGACTCTTGAATATGTTGATATGCTCCTCAAGTTTTTATTTTTTTAATTAAAAGGAAGATTCTGCAAATTGTAAGGGGAGTTTCTTTAATGTTTTCTGTTGTGGCCTAACTTACAGATTAAAGCAGTGTTTCTCACCACTCAAGAATTATTTGGATTCAGAGGCAGGATTACTGAATCTAGAGAGGGGGAAGATTGTTTCAATTTCTCCCCAACCAGCCATATGTCCATTTATAGAGCCTTTAAAATATGAATAATCATTATATAGCACAAGTAACACTAGGTAATTGCTCATCACATGGAGGGAATTGTATGAACAGATAACACAATTTTCCATAGTCAGCTCTATAACTTGTTTAAGACTTTGGGTGTTTGGATTTATTCATGCTCTCAACAGAGGTGTGGAAGCGGACTTAGTGTTAGCTCATTGTATTTGCATGCAAATGCTGACACTTTTTAGTCTCCAGTAGTCATCTACAGGGGCCATCCTTCCCGCCCTATTTTGCTAAGTGCTTATGTTGTCTTCTGGATATTTTCTCTGTTTGTTTCATTTTCAACCTCAGATGAATCACTGATATGTCTTTCTCATGTACCTGGTGTTCCCTGGTAGGAAGCTTCCAGCCAGGCCATCGTCTTTTTCTTGTAGGAGCAGAGTCTCAAAACTTCAGTCTGAGTGCTGCAGCTGCAATGGATGGATTTTCTTGATCTCCAGGCATTTTTACCAGAGTAATTGCTTGCTATTGCAGGAATCTTTCGCCTTTCTGGTGACATAATTACTTTTCTTGAGGTTTCTTATTTTGTATGTGAAAAGCTTTAAGCTTATTATAGGCTGGATGGTGTGTGGTTTTGGTGAAGTGAAGCTGTGGGATGGTCTAAAATTCTACTGTATGGTTACGTTCTGTGCTGGAGAACTAGATTTGATAGCCTAGATCAGATTAGTAAAAGTCATGATCCCATTATTGTTATTTGCAGTGCTGCAGCACCTTCCCTACTGGCACCTGCAAAAACAGAAAATGGTCCCAGTCACGAACTAAAGAATTATAAAACATAAGACTGAAAAGGTCATGTAATCCTGATTAAGCAGAATCAACTGTTCCTAAATCCCTGTGTTGTATGGTGCTAGGTGATAGAGTGTTTTCCAAACACTGAAAATTTAAATAAGCTGTAGCATTAATCTAATTGTAGTACTTTCTTCTGTTTGAATCTGTTCCTGAAATACTTTGGTGTTTGTTTCTTTTCTGTCTTCCTCTTTTGTGAGCGAATAAAGTGAAGATTTCTGTGATAGGGCTTTTAGTCATGAGATTTCCTCTTTTGTCAACCTTTAAACTCTGATCTCACAGGTCAGCCTCTAAGAGATATCTGAGACCAAGCAGCACTCAATTGATTTAATGGGAAGCTGGAAACAAGGACGATATTTTGATGAAAGTTTTGATCTGACACTGCTTCTTCATTTCTATTTATTTATTTATTTATTTATTTATCATGATCCCTCCCTGGCCATTCATTCTTGCCTTAGGCTTGCCTGTTCTGTTGTGCTGGAATTTTTATTTAATCACTTTCATTCCAAAGGGAATTGAGCTCATTAAAGCAGCAAGAAATATTTTCAACAGAGGATTACAGGCTCAGCAGCCATCTGTGGGGTTGTGTATACTGTGCATATGTGTGTGTGTGTTGGTGAGAAAGAGGGAAGAGGAAGTGACCAAAATAAGGAAGCTCCCTTATGTCTTGTCACATAGAAAGTAGTATGTTTTTGTGTTTTGGTTTCTTTCTGCAGTTGCCACTTCTCAGAGTCTCTGTCTGTCTGTCTTTCACAGAGAATGGCAAACCCAGTCCTTAAAAAGTCAGTAGGTGTTTTAAAGTTTCACTCCAATCATCTCAGGCATCAGTGAACCTCTTTGAGATTCTTATGAAATCAACGATGATAAACAACTGGAACTGCTTTAAAAAAGCTTTATGGTTGTGATGACTAACCAGTTCCATGGTTTCTACTTCTTTCCACAGAACCACTGAAAGAGATCTGGAAATGGATAGTTTTTGTTTGTATCAGTAGTTTCTTTTTTTTTTTTTTTTTTTTTTTTTTTTTTCCCCCAATTTAAATTTAAAAGATTTCTTTTTAATGGAATTGTCCTGGTTTCAGCTGGGATAGAGTTAATTTTTCTTCCTAGGAGTTGGTATAGTGTTGTGTTTTGTATTTAGGATGAGAATAATGTTGATAACACACTGATGTTTTAGTTGTTGCTAAGTAGTGCTTACAACAGTCAAGGACTTTTCAGCTTCCCATGCTCTGCCCTGTGCACAAGAAGCTGGGAGGGGGCACAGCCAGGACAGCTGACCCAGACTGGCCAAAGGGCTATGCCATACCGTATGGCGTCATGCTCAGCATATAAACTCGAGGGAGTTGGCCAGGGGGCAGCGATTGCTGCTCGGGGACGTGCTGGGCATTGGTTGGTGGGTGGTGAGTAATTATATAGTGTATCACTTGCTTTGTATATTATTATTGTATTATTATTTTATTATTACTACTACTATTACTACTATTCTATTTCATTTTACTTCAATTATTAAACTGTTCTTATCTCAACCCACGAGTTTTCTGACTTTCACTCTTCCAGTTCTCTCCCCCATCCCACCGAGGTGAGGGGAGTGAGTGAGCAGCTCTGTGGTGCTTAGTTGCTGGCTGGGGTTAAACCATGACAGGAATTTATCCCCTGCCACCACACACTTTTTTATTTTAGCCTACTTTTGGTTAGTTGAAGTGAAATAGGACAAGTAGATTAGATAGATAGATTTAGATAGATAGATAGATAGATAGATTAAAGTTTTCAATTAACTTAAATTGTTTAGGCTTGCTGTAGGAAATCTGTACTGGAAATGAGGCTAGAATAATTTCTTCTCCCACTTTAGTCATCGCTTCTATGAAAAAGTATTATAGCTATAAATCTAAGTATCTCAGGCATCCATATTGACTTGCATTTGCTTGCTACACCTATTGATGGGATCCTTCAAAAGCTCACGTAGGCAGGGAATGACTTTGTATGCAACTTGAATATCCCTGTACAGAGAAGAATGAAGAATTCTGTTAGTTGAAGGAAAAGGCAAAAAATGTTGAGAAGGTTTGATCCAGGCCACTTTCCTATACCAAGACCAGTACCTTATTATGCCTAAGTGTTGGTAAACAGACATGTGTCCAACCTGTGATGTAGACTCTGCAATGTCCCTAGGCAATCCTATTCCCAGTAATTGGGAAAAATGTATAACTCATGGCTAGAGCTCATTGCTCTAATGGGCTTTCAAGAATGCCATTGGTTAAGTCATGTCGCAGTACATGCTGTTGCAAATCCAAAGCAAAGAGCTAAGTTTACGTACCAAACATCTACTGCAATGACAGGAAAAATTCTGTGAGGATATGTATGCACACAGCAAATACACAGCATTTCCTTTAACTAGCTTATGAAAAGAAACTTCTGATACGAGACTGTTCCTAAACTTTTTGAGACATTGAGGGAAATACATGGCTGAGGTAAACTCTTCTTAAAAAGTCTGTCATTGTTTTATGTTGACAAATTAAAAACAAACAAACAAACACCAAAATCCAACAGTTGGGATTGTTCTTTCCATCCTTCAGTTGGAACTCAAGTTTATTAAGAATACATAAAGCTGGAAACCTTACCATGCAATCTTGACTTTGGTTTTATCCCACCCAAAGTGGGACAACTGAATTATAAATCTAGTCATACAAGGTTTTCTCTGCAGTTGACAGAAGATCTTTCAGAATGATTGAAAAGGCAGATAGTCTCCACTAACTAAAAGTAGAGTACTTAGTGCTTTAGGCAAGTGTCTGAAATTAGATAAGATGAATCCAGACTTTGAGACGTCAAAAAATGTTTCAGAGGAAATCTTTCAACAGCTGTTTTCTACCAGGAAAAAAGACCTGATTAAAAATAATAACAATAATAATAAAAAAGTGATATATAAAGCTTTTAACCTATGGCAATCCAATCAAGACTGCAATTTGGCCTTTAGTTATCTTCAGTTTGAAGATGGACTTGGAAACAGAGCCAAACCCACAGTCTCTGACATATGCCTCTGGCTTCCAGATTGCACTTCCTCACTGCCATGGAGAGGAGAAAAACGAGCCTGCTCCTATGCAACTCTTGTAAATGTTGTAGGATTTCTGGTTTGTAGCTGGCAAGCAGATGATGATTTTATTGAAACAAAATAGCATGTCTTCTTTGGTTTTGATTCCCATATTCCACTTAAGATGGTTCTTAGCTGAAAAATGTTTTACTGCTGAGGAACCCTCACCCTGAATTCAATGGGTAGCATGTCCCTATCTGAAACATCAATACTGGGCATTTGATTTGTGATTAGCCATCTGACCATCCTCTGCTTTTTTCTGGGTTGACAGATTTTGGATGTTTGACTCTTCCTGTGTGATCTTCTTAATTTTTTTTTCTGGGATTCAGAACATGTTAATAAATTTCTTATCCACTGTCAGGCCATTGAAAACATTATTTTTGAACTATTGAATAGAAAATTAGAAACTGCTTGCTCACAATTTTTAACCAGAAAGCTTCGTGGTATAAAAACATTTTAATCCTCTCAGTAGGAAGTCCTTTTTTTCTTTAGTGATAAAAACGTACACTCACACTAAGATCTCTTCAATAATTATATATAAAAGTAGTATTTGATAAATATTGTGATGTTGGAATGAATTCAGGTACAGAAATTTGATTCTAAGTTTAATTTTAAGGTAAATTATGATACCATATGTAATATGTGATAATAACAATGTATCCAAAATTACAGTAGTCACTGAAATTTTCTCTGCATATGTATGTACATATAAGCTTATGCATGAATGTGTGCAGGTATATGCATTTAAAAATATTAAAGTGTTAATATAGGTATTTTATATTAAATTTCTATGTGTGTGTGTGTATATACATATTTGGGGATTTTTTCCACTTAGGCAATGTCAAGTATTAAAATTTCCTTAGTCAGGCTCATTCAGCCATATTGCACTGATGGTTATTTTCTTTTCCTGTTTTCTTTTTCTGACCGTCCCTGGCAGATATGTTTCAAAGAGGAAGATCACAGATCTCCCTTCTCATTCTCCATGTTTGCAAACAAAATGATCCTCTGAACACTGAGAGGCCCACTGTATCTTGGACGAACAGTGATGTAGATGAGCATTATTCATATAGAAATTGCAAGGTATACAGCGAAGGCAGACAGTGTTGTAAATGACAGCAAATCATTTCATCCTATTTCATCCTGGTTTGAGAAGTCCTAACTTTGTGGTGTGTTTGTGCGTAGTTGTGTGTATGAGATAGCCCAAGGAGTTACTGCTTCTTTGTCTGCCTCCCTGCCTCAGCTCTACCCTGTATAGGCGTGGATGAGATAATAGTTCTGCTTTTTTGTTTCCTTTTCTCTCTTGCCTATGTTTACAATAAAGTGCCTGTATTGCAATTGCAATGAATATGCTGAATGGTCTAAATGATGTGAAGGAGAGACTCACTTCCTTTGGTGCAATTTTTTTTCTTAGAGAGGTTTTTCAAAAGTTGAGCAAGACCCTAATGGAGCTTTTGTTCCTATTGAAGTTGAGAAAGATGGAAGCAGCTTTCTCAGTGCATGTGGAGGACTCCCACAGAAATCAGTAAGGCCTTGGGTTCCCAGGGGATGACTCTGCTGTTTCCCCACTGATGCAGTAAAAAAGTGGTTGCAGGCTGGGGATGGGCAGGAGGGTGTGGGAAAGGATTCCTCATCTCTAAGCATTCTACAAATACCAGTGAATTTAATGGTCTAATGCAAGACTCCCCACCATTCCACAGCGCAGACTGCATCCTCTGAGAGGGCTCATCTTGCAGACATGCTTCTCTTTCATCTGTGAGGACACCAACCTTCCCTTTCTCCAAACAATTACACTAATATATCTTTCTGCGGTGGCCTGTGTAGATTGAGACAAATATTAGGAAACCCAATCTGTCTTTTTAATGCAATTTAGCAGTTGGAAATGAGGACATCCAGCATCACGTAACCAAGCAGTTCTTCGTGGACCACAGGCAAGTGCTGCACAGACCACAGGGCTGGAACTTCTCAAGTAATGCGTTTCCTAAATGCTGCGCAGCCAACGCTAACCGCTCCTACCACCGCAGGGTCTGAATGCCTTCTCCTCGTTACTCTAACTCAACACAGTTAGTTATTACAGGTGGCTCAAGTAGGAATGGCTAGAGCTAAGGCTGCCTGGCAATTTCCATTATAACACACTGTTTTCAATAGCATATAACTTCTCCAAAGTTTAATTGGTTTGTAGTTTTCCACACTAAATGTTTGACTTCTTTTTTGGGGGGGTGATAGGAAGACGGAAGAGAGGAAGGAATGATGATGGGTCATAAAAACAAATGGATAGACTAAAAAAAAAAAAGCTGAAACTTATGTAAAATTTTACCCAATTTTCTCTTATAAAAATATGATTTTTTTTTTTTTTTTTTACCTGCCCCGTATAGGAGCAAGGATAGTAGAGGGTGTTTGTGGCATGGAAGGTGGTTACTGTGGTTGTTCCTTTATAAATGTACCCATGGTTGCACCTTTGAAAACCTGTTTGCAGATGGTCAGACTTGTGACAGCTGGCAGTTAATTTCTCCACTGATGATGATGATGTGTGCACTGTGTGTGCTTCTACCCCTTGCCAGCACCCACGTCCCATCATCAGAGCCAGGCTGAACACATCCCTTCTGGAGGTGGCATGGGACCCATCGGTCCTCACCGTGGCCAGGAGCTGCTGCGACGTTGGGCTTAGGACCTGAAACTCCTGATTCAAGGACATGCAAATAGAAAAGAGAAGGAGACCAGGCTGTTGGGGGGAAAGGAGCCTTGTGCGAATGGCAAGATGGATTCGGTGTCACGAGGGAGCAAGGAGGCAGCAGGGCAGGAGAGGACCAGGAAACTTGGAAACAAGACAGCTGAAAGCCTAGCGCTGAATGCTGCCATTATACAGCTTCTGGAGGAGTTACATGTGTGCATGTGTGCACACAGTTATGCAGCTCTGAAGTGCAGGAGCACTAATCATTTTTTCCATTTTTTTTGAGGGTGTCCAGTGTTCAGAGGGTGAATCAGGGCTGTGTCGTAAAAGCAGCTGTTTCCTGCAGAATCCCTTCCTCCTTTGTGACAGACAAAGTTGAGGGACGGGGGATTGCTGAAGCAGAGAAGATGGCTTTTGTGACTTGGTTGTGAGTTCTAACCCACACCTTTATTTTGCTAATTATTCATTACATGGGTTTTTTTGTTGTTTGACTAATAACTGTTTATTGTAAAATACATATTATGTGGGTGAACTCCATGGAAATAAGCCCTTATGAAACTTATTCTGTCTTCAGAACAGATTTTTGGTAATACCATGTAAATAAGCCATGAGACTACATATTTAAACATTGAAGTATTTTCATCTATTTTCATTAAGTGTTTTTTCATTGAGAACAGTCCATCCTGTGTGTTAAAGAGGCAGACACTCTCTGGGGGGAAATAAGTGTATTATGCTTGAATGAAACATTGTCTTGGCATGTAGCAGAGAGGAGAAAAATGTAAGGTTTCCTGTGCAAACTTATTTGGACACTTTTTAAATTTTGAAAGCTTAACTGTGCTACCCTAGTACTGTATTCAATTAAAATTGTTTGTATTTGTTATTTAAGCTAATCTTGAAATTATTTCTCTGAGTCTTTTCACATATGTGTGTGCTCAAACATATATGTGTTTGTGTAAAGTGCATTTATTAGGTATGTATAGAAATATGTGAAGAAATACATGTTGGGCCAGAACTCTCTTATTCCTTATCTGCCTCATGAGACTTTCAAAACGATGGTTTCCTGTTTACTTGTTAATTCATCATTATAAAATCCAAATGCTATTAGTGTTCTCAGTGTTCCTGGTGCATATCTGGAGTTTTAAGCGTATCCTTCATTTTCACAAAATGAGAAGAAGACATTATTTATATTGCTTTGATGTAATTTTAACAAAGAAAATGCAGAATGTTTTTATAAAAAAAATTCTCCCATTATCTGAATGGTAATTACTGGGGACATTCACTGAAGGTTTTTAAAACACAGTCTTTAAGCTGTTCTTGTACTCCTGCTATTTTCAAATCCTATATTTCAAAGTAAATTAATGTGTGACTTTGGTGTTACCACTGATTCTGCAAGGTCACAGGACACAGAGTGAGCTACACTGAACTATGGAGAAAAAAATGGGTTGCCTTGGTGTGGTAAAGCTTAAAAATGATGTTATCTCTCCACCACCCAGCACCCTTTCCCCGCTGATTCTGAGACCAGCTGTCGGATCTGCTGAGTCAGTTTTCTCTGAAGTTCACTGAAGAGTTGGGACAATAATGATGACAAAATTAGATGTGGGCTTTTCAGTTCTGTTCTCTCTGGATCTTCAGAAAAGTGCAGGTTTGGACAGCTTGACCTTGTTGTAATTCACACAGAGCTCGTGCTGGAAATTCCAGTTTTCTGCCATTGGAACAAGCACAGCTCCTATCCTGAAGGAGCCTCTGGCCATTCCCAGACATTGTTTATGGCAAGAGTTCAGGAGGATGTGAGCCAACTCTTCTAGCTATTTGTACCATTTATCTCCCCGTCCCCCACCCGATCTCGACTTTTTCCACTGTTATGAGAAAAAAAGATTTTATAGCTGTCTGTTACAGCACACTCTCTCTACTGATGTCCCCAACAAGCATAGTCTTCTCAATACAACGTGATAAGGGCTTTCAAATATGCGGTGGGTGACCAGTTTTGCATATATTTCCTCTCCACCTCTTTCATTTCCTGTCTGTGTGTGCACTGCCCTCAGACTGCAATGGCTACTCAGCTGAAGCACGTACATAGGCACAGGCATTGATCCTCGCTCCGCTTGCAGAGTTTGGCTGGCTATCCTTCCTCTGAAGTTTTCTTACAATTAAAATGGTTGGGTTTGATCAGGGCTTTGACACTTAACCAGTTATTTTTGCTTACAAAGTCTCTGTCACTTACAAAGTCTCTGTACACTTCATGAATTTGTTACAAGGGGAAGTCAGGTCTCTGCTAATCTGTTTGAACACTTCTTTTGACATTAACCACACTGTGCTCTTTGATGAAAGAAAGCGTTTCATGGATCCAGCTGGAAATCCTCTTTTCTTCTTTAGTCAACGCCAAGTCCCTAGCTGCACATCATGTTCTTGTGTATGAGCTGTAAGATAAGAAGGAACTTTGAGAAATTGAATCTGTCCTATTGTGGTACCTGGACACCAATTATTGTTTCAGGTGATGATGCAATCTATCATTTACAGATTGTGTATTCTCATCTTTGGCTGACACTGCTGCCTCTGTAGTGGTTGTCCAAATTGGATGCAAGCATGACGCATCTTGATTTCTTCTTGGGAATCACGCCACAATCTGTACTAATGCTTTTTCTATGGGCCAGTTGCCCACAGATGGATATTGGATAAATTCTTTGTATGGCTTTGTTAATATTGTGATAAAATTCTTTAATTGTGAAAAACCATTATATAAGAACAACTTCCTGAAAGATTTTTAGAAACTCTTTTCTATGGAATGTTTTAAATTTATGAATAGATCAAAGACAGAAAATAGCATGTTAAAAAATTGGAAAGAAATAATTCCTATTCCTGTACTGAAACAGTTGAAATAGAGTGATAAGGAATGCCAGGCTAATAAAGACATAGTAAATAAAACTAATTAAAAAGAAAGCTCTGAAACTGTTTAAAAACCAGACCAAAACAACAAAATCTCCCTTCACCAAAAAGAAAAAACCCTTTGTGCATTTCTATGAAATTGAAATCCAGAGATCGTGATGGATAAACACCGAGAATCTTGTCATTCCGGGTACCAGAGGTTTGCATTGAGACATGCAAATAGAAACAGTTTTTGGTCACAGCATGTGCCATAACCAGACAAGTTTTGAGCCTGATCCTCTTGTCTTGGATCCCAGTGTGAATAGTACTTCTGTTTAAATAGCTCTGCATCCTGTTTAACTGGACTATTTTTAAAGCATGTGCAGTAGATGGCTTTAAGTCTGAAGACTGAACAAAATTAATTGATGGATTATTTTTCTTAAGCCCCGATGCACTTTCTTAAAGTACATTTTGTCCATTTAAACAGCCAACTGTTAACATTGCATTTCTTCAGAGAACTTTATTCTGTCATTCCACTCTTCAGAAATGTTGTATATTTTCTCATATCTTTAACTACGTTGTGTAGGTTAATGAGGTCAGACTCCTCTGGAAGAATGGGGAGGTTTTGACACTTCATGTAAAGACATGCAGAAAAGCCTATCCATGTGCTGTCGCTGGGTATTTTATACAAGAACATTCACTGATAGCAGGAATGCTCATATTGCATTTTGCCAGCAGGCAGTTCCTTAGCTATTTAAAACTCTGCAAAACAAACTCCAAGCCCACAGCTTTAACTGAATCTGAAGATGTTTAATTAGAAATTAAAAAGGCATCAGTTCTTTCTCTTGCTTAAGAATTTGGAGAAAGTAAAGAATGCTGCTGGCAAGTCTGAGCAATATTGGTAAAACCAAGCTGGAAATGTAAACATATGGTGAATTCTTACATTTAGAAGGCTTTCTCAAAAGACAGATATATTCTTAGGCCAACAAAGAACAAAAATCCTTTCAAAAGAAGTAAATGTATACTCCTTTTTTTTTTTTTTTTTCCTTTTGTGCAAAGAAAATGAAGACTGGCTTGTGCAAATACAGAAAATATTCTGCATGTGCTAGTTAACTTTTATTTTTATTTGCCCTCATGTCTCAAATATGTAAATATGGAATGGTTTGCCTGAAAGAGCAGACGTTGAGTCTTAATCCAGTCTACCTGTTCAAGCGGCATATCCTAATTTATGGGATATTTTCTTGTTGTTTTGGTGCTTATGTCAAAGGGACTCTGCTTAGTGCAGAAAATAATGAGGTTTCCTTTGAAATTTTGTAGGCTTTGAATTAGCCTGTAGCCAATAGAGTTCAGAAAATTGTCCCTTCATCTTCACCCTTTTTTATCTAAAGAGACAGCCACTTCCCCTTGCCACCTTGTTTGATTCAAATCCATGCTTCAAACAAACAAGAAGAAATGACAGAAAAGATAAATTACAGAAAGAATTCACAGGTAACTGTAGAAGTAGAAGGAAGGAGCTGAAGAAAGAAAGGGCAAAATCAGTTTGGTAAATAGGATTTGGCATTTTGAAGAAGATGCTGTTGTATACCAGGGTAAAAATCTTTTTACACCCAATTCAAAACCAAGGTAGAAGTTCACAAAGTGTGCATGTTTTTTGTGTGAATTAGCTATTTAGGTCTTGCACCTTGGAAAACATAATCCAGGAGTACAGCTCAGACTGGGATCCACCTGGCTAGAGAGCAGCTCCGTGGAAAGGGACCTGGGGGTCCTGGTGGACAGGAAGCTCAATATGAGCGAACAGTGTGCTGCTGCGGCCAAGAAGGCCAATAGGATGCTGGGTTGCATCAAAAAGGGCATCACCAGCAGAGAGAAAGAAGTCATTATCCGACTCGGCGCTCGTCAGGCCACACCTGGAATACTGTGTACAGTTCTGGTCCCCGTTATACAAAAAAGATGTGGACAGGCTGGAGGGGGTCCAGGGAAGGGCCACCAAGATGATCAAGGGTCTGGGAAGCCTGCCGTATGAGGATAGGCTGAGAGAGCTGGGTTTGTTCAGCCTTGAGAAAAGGAGGCTTAGAGGTGATCTTATCACCATGTCCCAGTACTTAAAGGGGAGCTACAAAGAAGATGGAGACTCCCTTTTTACAAGGAGTCACATGGTGAGGACAAGGGGTAACGGGTACAAGTTACTCCCAGGGAGATTCCGATTGGACACGGGAGGTAAATTTTTCACAATGAGAACAGTCATTGGAATAATCTCCCCAGGGAAATGGTTGACTCTGCTACGCTGAACACATTTAAGACTCAGCTGGACATAGTGCTAGGCCATCTCATCTAAACTGTGCAAATTCTTGCCTAGAAAGGTTGGACCAGATGATCCCTGAGGTCCCTTCCAACCTGGTATTCTATGATTCTATGATTTTTCTCTGTGTATTTTCACAGACAGCGTTTGTTAATAATCTATGCAAACCTACTGTAATACTTACTTAAGTTACTTGCAACTATCTGACATTAGAAAGTTTTAAATAGTTCCCAGGCTTGTAATGGAGTACTCTATCTGTCTGTCTTCTTATAAACTTCAGTAAACATTGGCCTATAAATAGACTTCATGAAAATAATTGAAGTGTGAACTCAGTATAGTGGGAGTGGGATATACTGCAGTGTTATCATAGATCTGGGTCACTCAAGCCTTTAAGAAGGAAACAACTGAGGCTCTGTGTGCAAAGGGGAATAAATTAACAATATAAAAATATTTGAGAGGATGTAGCAGTATATTTGAAATGACCAATGAATGATGAAGGTGTTATGGCTATTTGTGAAGAAATAGATGATGACAATATCCTAGAAGGATGTATGGGAACAAATTCCTTACTGAGCTCTGATCTCAGACCCTGAGGATAGAAACACCTTGGCCATGGTGTTATCTGTAATGCTACCTGAAATTTGAAATCATGAATGTCTAACTGTGGAAAGGTCTTTTTAGAAACACGTTTGAAATCATCTTTCAGTTTCTTGAAAAGTATAACCAGAGCAGATGCCACAAGCCAATTTCATGAGTGAAGGATCAGAGGCAGGTTAGAGTCCTCTTAGAGGAAGGGAGAGGAGGGCATGAAAGGAGATTTCTTACATAGGATCTGGTTACTGCCCAGTCCCTGGATGCAAGGACTGGGTTTTGAGCTAAAATATAGCAGTTTAAGCAAGCTCTGGGGCTCCTTCTTATCTGGGAGCAGGGACTTCAGGAGGGGAGAGAGAAAAGCTCGCAGGGGATCAGAGGCTTCTTCTAGGTGCAGCTTCTCCTAAATGTAAGCTAAGGTGTGAGCTGTAAAACAGTGACACAAGGGAACACAGCAATGGTTTCCTGTAGTGAAGGGGGATTCCATCCCATTATTGTGCAGCAAAGGAAAGTATAAATTATGGGGTATTCAGAAACCAGATATTGCATGGCAAAAGATGACATATAAAAACGTAAGCACATCTTAATATTGGAAAGTCTTGCTCAGAATATAGAGAGTCTTGGAAAATGGAGAGAGACGCTTTGTAGAAGACCAGGATAGGAAATTCAGATCTTTATTTTACACTTCCTGGAAAAACTTAGGTCATTTCTGCAGTCACCTCAGTATTAATGAAGGAAGAAGCTTCTTCTGTCTTCTGCAGAATGTTCATTTTCCTGTTTGGTTTTTGGTGTTGTACTCCTCATGTCTAGGCCGGCCATCCTTATCTGGTACAGTGATTAATTTTCTTTTCCTACTTTCAACCCATTTACAGACACTAGTTCTTGAAGTTACTAAAGATTTATACATATTTGTAATTTTTCTTCCAAACCTTTTTTTTTTATTATGTTCACTATTCTTTGGTCTGGAGATGTTAGAATACAATTTTTAACAGCTTTTTTGTTCCCAAAATATTTGCTGTTGTTTTTTGATTTTCCATCCAATTTGGCAATATGTTTGATAATACATTCAAACAATATATTAAAATTAATATGAAGTATTTCACTGATAACATACTTAGAAGTTTAGGAGTCCCTATTGAATTAAGAAAAGTATGTGATTTCTCTGTTTTGTGTCAGAGGATGACTTTCACATGCAATCCAGAACTTCATTTACTCCTTTGGCTATTAGAGAGGATCAGACAACACATAGTATTATCCTGCAATGACTTTGTGAACTGTGTGTATAAGCATGTGTCTTTCTCATCCTTATCCAGGTCATCCTCTACATTTTTTTTTTTTTTAAATAGGAGTTTGTCTCTTTTCACAAGACTATCGACTTGTTTTATTCCAGTATGAGTATCTTTATATTTTTTTCAATGGTGCTTCTATACCATTGAATAGAGGAATAATGCTGTTTGGGTCCCCTAATTGTTACAACTGGTCTTCTTTCAGCTCTCTACATGCCATGTATCTCATTGCTCACTGGGTGCCAAAGATACCCGAGATATCTGTATAGGGGTGGCAGGTAAGAGAGAGGAACCTACAGGAGACCTGGTTACTTCTTGACTGGCAGCTGGAGGCCATATGGGATCCTTTAAGCACTGAAGACCTGTGTTTTGTTGATTGGAGTCCGGCGACATATTTCACTTACTCAAACTTTGCTCTGGTACAGTCGTGACTATGTTAAACCTGCTGGAAGACTTGCCATTCACAGTAGTGTCATCTGTGCACCACTCATGGTGTTGAATGTTGTTGTTTGTTTCTAATTTATTTTGTGTTTAAGTCACAAGAAGCAAAGAAACATTTTGCAATGAAGCAATGTCAATTTTCCCCACCTGGATTTGTGGTTTTAATATTAGCTAAAGCAAGGTAAATAATACACTGGGAAAATGAATACTGAGAAATGCACTTACTGATTGTTTTCACAGAATTTCATTATACAATTACCTGTCAATCCTTGTGCCATTAGGCAATTGATTCTAAATTGTGTGTCATCTTTCTGGTATTCTAGTAAAAATGTGATAGTATTTTCTTGTTCCTGGACTGAGCTCTCTGAGGCAAAAGCACGGGTTTAATTTGAGGGCAATCAGATGCTAATTTTTAAGACACTTCTTATTTATCTACGGTAATTTACTGCAAGGGAAATTTCGGTAGTACAAGGCAAGCAGGAAAACAAAACAGTTTGGCTCAAATTTCTCTCACGCTCTTTGAATGGGGACTGTGCTATGTATGTAAATCAGATCTGTGGTCTAAAAGAAGCGTGGAGGGCTTTAAAAGGCTCTAAATGTATGGGCGTCTTACTGTCCCTGCATCATTCCCACAGTTGTGCTGGCTAACGGGACCGAACTGGGCCCCTTCCACTGTTCTCTAATCTAGCTATAGTCTTGGTCTGTTTCTTTGTGTATGTGAGGGGACAGAGACATGTCTGTCCTTCTGTTCAAGTCTTCCCCCTTTATCCCTGCCTGGAAACTATGCCAAGCAAGAACAGGGCCATTTGAGACTTACTTACAATTCAAAAATTAACCTGGCATTGGGGTGACAGTGGACACTGCTACTCTTTAGAAAAACAAGGAGTTCTTTGAAAAGCAAAGTTAGTGAAACCATATTTCTTACAGCTTTATACATTGTGATTTAACCTCAATGTCTTCAGCTCCTTCTTCTCTTGTCCTTTCTTAATACTCCCTCCATCCCTCTCCCCAGGAGTCATATTCTAGCAATTCTCTCCACTTTCCTGTGTCCCTTACTTTTGTCACCTATTTGGCATGCTATCCAAAAACTACATAAGCACTGGCTAGCCAGCTGACCACAGTCTCGCGCAAGGAAAAAATATTTTGGGATAACTACCTCTTTGTCAGTATTTCTTTAACAGACAATTTCTGGGGAGCTTGCATCACTCTCCTTTGAGATCTCATTAGCAGCTTGAAAATCTGAGGTCACTTGAAAAGAACAGGAAAAACCTGAAACATTAAACTTCTCTCTATATTTGTCATTCTGATTTGGACCGATATTTACCAAAATTGATTCACCAATCACTAATACTTGTTGCCTTGGGAAATGTCTCAAGCATTATCAAAGAGTTAAGGCAGTAGGGTGTTATTGCCTTACAGAAACCTGCTTCGTTATCTCGTTGCTAACAAAATGACTTCTTTTTCTGTTTTTCATTTGAAAACTCTGTGTGTGATCTGTTGTTCAAATAGAGATTAATTAAAATTTTAAGAGCTTTCTGTGCTTTAATGTGGGTGGATATCTACTTGACCACAGGGAAATATTGATACCCAATCCTAACCCTTATTACATAAACAACTTAGTGATTTCTTTTTTTTTTTATTGCTCCTCTAATGCAACAAGGCATTGTTTCTGTTTTTGTCTACAGCTGGACATTGACCTGAAGGCATAAGTCTTTTTTTTAAGTTGTGTATTACATTAAATTCTTCAGTACTTTGGTCACAGTGTTAGTGCCTTGCCACATGAAAAATTACGTGCTTTTAATTTATTATAGGGGAAAGGTCCTCTATTTTACACTTCATTTGGCTTTCTGTTCTGTAGGTCAGATATTCTGAAAGAAGTATCGGAAGATTTACACTCGATATTCTGATAGAGATTTACTGGCTATATTATATTTAACATTCTGAGAATAATTTTGGTACCACCATAAAATTTAAGATTCATAGAGTAAAAGGGCAAAAGGAGCCATTCTATCATCTTCCCTGATCTGTGGATGCCTTATATTTAATCCAGTTACTAATATATTGAGCCAAGTGTCATGAACTTGATTAAATAATGTCACCCAGAAAAGCTTTCATCCAGTGGCACTTACTACACCTTTAATTGAAATTTAGCGAAGTTAATCCCCGCAGTCCTCCCTTTCTAAAGACCCATGTGTACTATAATTACAGAACATGGAACTCTCTACACTATCTTTGAAATAAACTAAACATCAAAACTCTGACTGCAAGGCATTTGCCCCTATTCCCAGACATTTTTGTGGATCTCTATTGCATTCTCCAATATTTTCAAAAATCCCCTTCACAGTAGGGGTAGCAGAAACATATAGTATATTCCAACATACTTTCAAAAAATGTTCCATATACAGATAGTATCATATTTTCTTTCTTCTTTCTCACTGCTGTCCTTTTCCACATCTTTCTTGCCCTAGCAAGAGAAATTTTTTTTTTTTTTTTTTTTTTCCAAAGCTCTGATTGTAGCTAAATCCTTTGTGGTCTAGGACATAGCTCGCTTTTGTTGACTCTTTGGTTCTGTGATTGCGAGGTGGTTTCCTGTTACCTGTAAAAAATAATGGAAACTAGGGGAGGTCCATGATAACTGGAACAGACTGAATATTACACTCATCTTTCAGAAAGTTAAGGTGGACTTGGGAACTATATGTGGGTGAACCTTATCCCAGTCCATGGAAATATAATGGAGTGTATCCTCTTTGAATTAATTTCCAAACATACACGGGATAAAAAGGCAGTCCGAAATTATCTACCCAATTTACAGAGGGAAAAATATGCTTGACCAGCATGTCTGTCTTCTATGATTAAATGGCTTTTGATGGGGATGAGCTGGAAGCAACAGAAGAAACTCATCTTGACTTCAGTAAGGCTTTTGATATTGCCTCCCTCAACATTCTCATTTAGAAGCTGAGGAACATATGGATGGGCTGAATGGACTGTTTTAGGGCGTTGAAACTGTCTGGAGTTCCAGGTTTAGATGATGACTTGATGTCTAGTAATGAGTGGGTAAATACTGTGCATCAAGGATAAATACTGGCCCCTATTATTGAATAAATTTGTCAATAGTCTGGAGGATAAAATACCTTAGAAAATTTAAAGAGAACATTAAAAGAAAGTTTAAACACAACATTAAATTTGGAGGGTTGACCAGTGAATGGCAGAATTTCAGTCAAGACAATCTTAAGGACTGGGTCAACAGGAATGTCGTGGGTTTCAATAAAAAACATACATTTCCACACCAAGGGCAAAATAGTAACACATAACATTAATTCTGAGCAGCGACAGTCAGAGGTCACAGTGCTCTCGTGGCCCCGACAAGTAGGAGAAGTAAAGTTAGCAGATTGAGACAAGTCATTTTTCTCCTCTACTCAGCACTAGTGATACTGGAAGACTGCATCCAGTTTTGGGCTTCCCTATTCAAAAGGACTGTTAAGAGATTGTCTGGCATCAGCAGAAGGCTGCCAAGATGGTCAAGGGCCACAGGCATGTGACCTACCTGGAAAGGTTGAAGGAGCTGGGATTACTCATCCTGGCAGGAGGAAGCGAAGGTGCAGTCTAAGAGCTGCCTACAGATACTTGCAGGCAGTTACAAAGAGGATGGAGCCAAGCTCTTTTCATTGATGGTGGATGGTATAAAGAGGCCAAAACCTGCATTTTGGGAGGTTTACTAGCCATGACATTAGGAAGGAGTCTTTCATTCAGAGGGTTGTGCAGCACTGAAACAGGTTCTGTCCTTGGAGGGGATGGACTGGCCAGACAAAACTACATCTGACCTGACCTCGTGTAGGAGATTGCTGTGCTTTGGACAGGAAACTGGAGTAGATGACCTCCAGACATGCCCTCCAATCAGAGTTCAATGATTCTGTGATACATAGTTGTGTTTCAATCCTATGTCATCTGTTCCATCACTATGCCTGGGACGGATGCCAGGTGACCTTGAGCTTTGTGGTGCCCTTTTTGTAAAAGACATAGTTTTCCATTCTTCTGGAATTTTCCCTGTGTTCTAGGACTTGCTACACATGAATATCAGTAACTCTGAAATTGTTTGTTCAGCCCTTTAATGAATCTTAGATTCCCATTATCTCAGCCTGCTGGTCTTGAAAACATTTAGTTGATACATCCTTAGCTTTGTGAAACTAGCCCCCTATGAAGTGCTTGCATGTGTGCAGACACATCTTGTGGATGGTCTCCTTTCCTTAACCCACTCCAGTCTAGTAAGTAAGTGGGCTATTTTTATTGACTATAAAGGCACTTGAAACATCTGACTTGTTTTCACACTGAGGTGCATCTTTGGGTCAGATCATTCTCTCCCATCCCTTGGAACACTTTTGATCACTTTTTTTTTCCATATCTATCTTGCAATGACATTAATTTTTTTCCCATACAAACTTGAGCTTGAGGAGTAATTTATCCTCCTGCCTACCTTGATCAATAGTCTTGTGTCAATAGCCTACTTTGATCAATAGCCTTTTCTTAGCACATTGATCTGTATTTATCTGAATTCCATCAGGTTTGAGTTATGTTATGGTTATTCATAAGTTTTGGTGTGCATGTGCATATATGTATGTGTGTGTACATATATATATTTATTCGTCTGTCCATTCGATCTTTCTGAAATAAATTATAGCCAGAGGTATTTAAAGATGAGATTTTTGGCAAAGAGTAGTCTCCAAAGTTTAGAAAAGATCAAGTGGTGTTTCTCTGATGAGATGAAATGCACAACCTAAGTTAAATTATTTATATTATTGCCATTAGCACAGGATCTCAGTACCATCTACACTTAGTGTTTCCTACTTGAACCTCTCAGTGACCATCTTTGCATTGTTGAAAAAACTGTAAACATTGGTTAGTTTTCCTAAGTGAGAAAGTTAACCTCTTGCCTTTTTCAACATCCAGGTAACCAGAGTTGTTTGGGAGGAGGGACGCTCTTGCCTACACACTTATCCTTCCTCTCTCTGCCTAGGAACCAGATTGCATGAGAGAAATGCACCACCCCAGCTGCTCTTCCTGCTCTGCAGCATGTGTCACCCTCTTCCCTTAACACTGGTACTGCCCTCAGGACTTACATAAAAACAAACCACATTTTTTTTTCCCACCCCCAGTGCTACCATCAAGTTTTTTCAAGGCTGAGCTTACTTTCCACTTGATAAATATTTTTAAATATTTAAGTATAATTGTTGGTACAAGTTAGTCCTATGCAAACACTTGCCATAGTGAAGGAAAATACACAGAAGGACAAAAGGAAAAGAGAAAGAGTTAGCTGTAAACTGAGAGTTGGAGGCTGTAAAAAAGAGATTCCTTTGCTTCCCCTGAATTATGTAGGTACAAACCTGAAAAATTAAAAGAATCATTGTTCTCTTTTTTTGCCCCTATTCCAAGATTTTGGCCTGACACTACTTAGTAGAGTGCTTAAAAGGATGAGTAACCTCATTGCAATAAAATATGGGGAGTTAGCTGTATGTTTGTTTTGATCCCACCCCATTTGCCAACCTATGCCCTGATCTTAAAGGGAGAATCACTCACTGAATAAAGCAGTAAAGAATTGCTGGTAAAAGAGTTGCAGAATTATCTCTTGAAATTGTCAGGACCAGGCTAGGTAGAAAGTACTTAAAGGAGCAAGGCCAATGATTACTTTCTTTGAACAACCCTTTCAGTGTTCTCTGGGAACACTTACCATTATTTCTTTTTCTTTTTTTTTTTTTTTTCTTTTCTCCTTAGAAGTCATTTTGTGTCTGCTCTAAGTAGAGAATATTCAATGACACTGATGAATTTGGCAAGGATAAGTGAATGCTATAATTTCAGTGACAATTTTTCAACTAATTAGCCTCTTTCATTGACCTGAGGGATTTTGAAGTTCCTGTCTAGATAGCTAACTGAAAATATTTTGAAGTGTCCTTCTTGCTTTTCCTCTCATTTTACTTGTTTCTCTCATTTACAATGCTATGAAATACACCCAACTGTGGGCACCAATTGCAAGCAAATCTCCAAAAACTACTGAAAATGTAGGTGCTGCTAAAGCCTCTGGATAATGAACTCAGTTGGATTGCTGTGTGGCTGCAGCCTGTAGTACTTCCAGTCACTGAATTCATTCAGCCGCAGCCAGCTCGGACACCTTCTCATGCCACCTTGCAGACAGAGCTTAGATTTCAGCTTTGCTTAGAAGCTGCCGTTTGGTTGACTTTGCAGAAAGCTCCATATGGCAGGAGCCTTGAGTGTTTTGAGAACATGCTTTTACTTGTCACTTGTGTTCCAGTAAATGTCAGCATAATTGAAATCCCCATGATCAATGTCTGGGCTTTTTTACAAGTCTCCTTTTTTCATGCATAAATGCTTCCTGTTCTGCCTTCTAATCCTGCCCTGGAGATGCATAACAGTTCCTTATGACTGTTGTTTTTTCACTATTTTCACTCTCATCTCAGTCCAAACTCTTTCAGCTGTGGTAAGCAGACTATATTTGTAAACTTTTCCCTCTGAGATAATGTCCTTCCTCACATATGTTTGCATATAAATGTATTGCATCCTGCTACTTGAATGTTAACATCGCCAGTTCCTTGGTTTATTGATATTGAGATGGGGTAGTCATGAATGACCACTTCATTATTTATGGTAAATATGTAAGGATAAAGAGGGAAAAACATCCTGGATCTCCCTGTAGTTTTTTTATGATTCTGTTTTGTAAGCAAGGTGAAAAACTAAGTGAGCTAATAAAAACACTGTCTTATTTACACATGAACATTTCTTAGCAGATCTGTGACAGAAGACATTGTCTTAGAAACTTAAGCAACTTCTAGTCCAGTCTCATGTTAAGACTGATGTGACATTTGCCTGACCTTAGGAAGTTTTTGCAAGACTGGTGATTCTACATTTTTGATACAATATCTTATGATGCTCTTTCAAATCTCACTTTTTATTGTTCTTTTGGACATCCTTTCCTATTCCTCTCTCCATTTCTATGGAGTCTCCTCTCATGGTGCTTCCATAGCTTCACATACCATTTTCTGCTGACAGCAGCCACATCTCCTGTTAGATTCAACAGACTGCTCATATGAATTAACTGTCCACATTAAATGAGGGAATTATGTAACATGTTCTACTTCTTTTCCTTCATCAGGAGCAGACACCAGGTTATTCAGAAGTACAGACACTGAGTCACCATAAACCAAACCATTCTCTTTTTTTACCCTACACCTTCTGCTAGAACTTTTTCTCCCCCTTTCTTTCACTTTGAGAAAAAACAAAAAGACATACTCAAACCTAAGCAACAACTTCCCCCTTTCTTTAAAATGTTTGTTGACGCTGTGGTCACATCCCACATGCTTCCTGAAGCCTCCACCTCTGACACCACTCTTCTTCCAGTGGTCCAAAGCAGGGACACTAGGGCAGTCAGCCACACAACGTCATGCCTGGGTTTGGTTCCCTGCCACATACCCTTTGTTTATTCTACTAAGCTTCAGCTGCTTCTTACCATCTTCATGGATTTGTGCAGATTTCACTGATCCTCTCAAATGTCATTTCTTACGGTAGCTGTTTCACTTCTTTCACAGCACTTGCTGTCCTTTGGATCAGAAACCTCTGTCTGGTGCTTGTCTCTCTCTTGTGGTAATGAAACAACCAGCACCTTCATGACACAGCAGGTCACTGCTCTCTTGCTACAGAAACCTTTCTTGAAGTCTTGCTATTCTGTAGTAGACTTAAACAGTAACTTATATCACAGTGCTTTCACCAGGGAGGTACACAGGGGAAAAAAAGGCCAGATGAACTGTGCTCTAGGACACGTAGTTGGCTGTATCTCTCTCTTGGATGCCAGTCTAGTAGTGGTGGGGAATGCCTTTATTGTTCTCTTCTGTATACAGTTGTGTATTCTTTTAGTGACTAAGGTTTAACTGTGGAGGGTGATATATTTTTTTTTCCTTCTCCCAGGAATTAGAGGGCAGCAGATAAAAAAATGAAAGGAATGCAATAGGTGGAATACATTTTTAGAAAAGTGGATATGATACATGCCATGATTTTAGACGTATTTGACCCTGAGACAATTTTAACTTCTCCATGACCATTTGTTGATTTTGTTTTGCCCCCCCCTCCCCCGCCCCGAGGCTCATATCTGGGAAACACTAATTAGGTTTATTAATGTAATTAAGATTTTTCTGCCTCTTTTAAATAAAATACAGAACTTCAGATACTTCCTTCAGTGTAATACTTAACTATTTTATATAAACAATGAGAAAACCACACACTCAACTTGTTTTCATCTTGAAAGTGAAAGTACCAGTGGTAAATAATATAAGACATTCAATTTTGTTTAATACAGTTCTAGCACTCCTGGGGGAAAATTAACTTAAATACAGCTTTGGAGTGAGAAGGAAATGTAGAAAACGATGCTCCCAAAATAAATGAAGAAGTAGTAGAGACTAACACTCTAGGTGTGACTTTGCAGTGTAGTCCAGCTCCTAATGAGCCAAGATGATATCAGCCTGCCAATACCACATTACTCAAGCAGGAAGCGATGGGCCTGATGTGCTGACTTCAAATTTTTCTGTTCTGGAGATAAGGAACTGCATCACTGAGTAGCAAGAAAAGTAAGCAGTGTGGAGAGGGTGTGGGGAGGGGTGCTTTTAAAGAAAGCTTGAAGACAGCAAAATATGTAAAGATTGTCAAGTTTGACCACAGGGTATGTATGAAATGTTGGAATCCTGAAAAGGCCAACAAGGTTGGTATATCCTTGCCCTTAACATATCTGGGAGCATCAGGCAGGGATTAAGAAAGGGTGATTTAGCTGAATCACTAGGAGAAAAACTTGTATTGCTTTGTTCTGCCATGTAAAATGCTGAAACAATTTGCCAAGTCAGGTATGCAAGCGTTCATCCCTTCAGACACACAGTGGAAAATGCACTTGAAGAAGCAAATCTGTGATGTATTCCCTGTCTGTGTTTCTGGTTGTTCTGCTTTCCCTGTGCTTATCTTTTATACCACAAGCCCTAAGAGTTATCATTATATTACTAATTCTGTTTCTGAGTATCTAGGTCCCATACAGGGTACTCCTGTTCCTCTCAGGCTCATAATGCTAATCCTGAATCAGAAGACAGAATTAGCTACAGGACAGTTAGGACTTTTCAGGAGTGAAGGAAGACAGCCTGGGCATGGAAATTCTTCTCTCCATCTGCTAGCATGATGCAGACCTTCTAGGATATCCCATGCAACAGCTAATCTTTCTCTCCCAAACTCTTGCTGTAAAGGTTGTGGTTTTCAGTTCCTAGGGAATTGATGTGAGGTGCTGCAATAAACTTTGATGTAGTTTTGGAATGGATAATCTCGGAGATTTTACAAGAGTCGTTCTGACACTGAAATTGTTCTTTTCACCTCACTTGGACTGAATTCTTCTACAACATCCTTTGATAAAAAACAAAGTGTAGGAATCAGCTAGAATATAAGAACAATCTTGTTGTATAGAAGCGTATAAAACAAGCACAGAAAAGCAAACGAAATTAGACTTTCATAAACTGCAGCAAGCAAAGCTGGGGAGGGGTATGATGCAGGCCTGTTAAATCATGGATGATGTGAAAAATGTGAGCAAGGAGTGATCAGTCATCATTTTTCACTGCGGAAGAACTAGCGGGCGTCAGTGAAACTCTCCTGCAGCAGGTTTAAAGCAAACAAAAGGAAATCTTTTTGATGCATATTAAACTGTAGGAATCCTTGTGGGACGTTTTGGAGGCCAAAAGCATAGACAGAGCTGGAAAGGATCTGGATAGATTAATGAAGATTAAGTCCGTTTGTGGCTATTCCATGCAGCCATTTAGATGCAAGCTTCATGTCGGACACTCCCACTGATAGCTAGAAACAAGGGATTACAACACAGGAAGAACCCTTTTATGTGTGTTCTGTTCTTATTCTGTTCTATAAACATCTATTGCCAACAGCTCTTGGAGAAAGGATGCTCAATATATGGACCTTCAGTCTGGGACACAGCAGAACCGTTTGTAGGAAACAGCTGATGGCTTTCTGGAACCCAGAGGGATGAAACACATCTTGACTTGGCTATATTTCAAGCAAATGGTTAATGTGAGATTCGGAGTGAACTTCACAACTGACAAATGTAAGGCCATTTGGTAATAATGCTATCATAGCTGTATCTCCTGAGTTAACTGCAGTGTACCAGGTGATCTTTCAGCTTTGTAATGATAACATTAATTTAATTGCAAAATGTTATTATTAGTTACATGTTAATACCAGCTGCATAGCATGTCTGTCATACACAGCATAAACAAGAAAGCAGAGATTCCCATGGGTTTAGAAATACCTCACTGAAGTTCTGGAAGTTTGAGAAAATAAGAATGTATGATGAATTAAGATTTTTCAGGTGCTATTATACAAAAAAATAACATTAGGATTCATATCAGAGACCGTAAAAGACCCTGTTTCTGGGTTCTTTTCTCCTTTCCTTCAAAATAAAAATATAAAAAAACACATTTGCACAGTTTGGGGAATTTTGTTTCTTCTCTACTCATTGGAAAAAAAAAAAAAGGAAAACAAATTAAAAAGGGGAGGCGATGAATGATGTCTGGGGCTAGCTAAGGGGAATTTGAAGGGTGGGCACTGCACCTGTGCACAGCACCTACTCATGCCCAGAAGACCCTCCAGGACATATTTGGTGAGCCTAGACAGTCCAGACAATGATGAGTCCTGTGCTGTGCACTGAAGAGGACAACTCTGAGTTGAAAGCTCTTTTACAGTGAGAAAGGCAGCCGCAGTTGAAGGCTTCCCACTGCAAATGCTTTTCTCCAGCCCTTGTCAGGTCTGCCCTGGGAACTAACTGCCGAAATACTTCTGCCATCTGCAGCTGCAACTCGCGGGTGTAGAGAGAGGTGACCTCTCCATAGGAAAGCACACACTGCTTGAACTGTAGGATGTGTACAGGAACAAAAAGTATTCTTTCTGAAGCATGAGAGTGGTCTGGCAGTGGTCACTGTATGCAATGGCATGATACCAAGCAAGAGCATGTATCATAATGCACGAATGATTTACAGCCAGATGTGCAAGGCAAGGAAAAAGATTCTGTATCAGGTGATTAAAGAGAAATGCTTGCAGGACACATTATATGAATATCTCTTTGTGTTTTGAAACATATTTCCTTTGGCAGTGTTTGTGCCACTCTTTTTATTTGTTTTAGAGCATTTGCTAAAAACAAATCTACTGGCAAGAATTTTTACAGATCTAGCAAAGGTCAAGCAACTATCGCAAGCTTAGAAAGCAAAAGTTGTATTTGTGATGGTTGAGAGCTCATGTTGAAAAGGGCACAAGCTTATTCCTTCAGGTATTTGACTCATACAGTACCATGTGACCTCCTTTTCCAATGGAAAAAGGTCACATTTCAGATAGCAAATATTTTCAGAAGCAAGAGAAAAATTATTTTGAAAATAATTTTTGAATATGAGTATGAAATTTTTGAATATTTTTTAGGGAGAATAACTATTTTGTGATAAATGGTACACTGACCTCTGTTTTGAGCATCAAATGGATATTTCAGTTATGCTATTGTGAGCTCCACTCTCTGAGACAATCAGTAAGATAAAAAGGTGAAACATTCTCTGTTATTATGGTATCAGAGCACACGAAGCTGAACTCTTTAAATCATTCCCCTGGAGATCTTGGAAAAGAAGGTTGTAAGGCAGAAAAAATTACCTACATATTGTAGTCAGCACACAGTCATCTGACTTCTTTCCATGTGGAATTTAAAGACTCCAAGAGGATTAACTTTTTGAAGGTGTGAATATTTGATAGTCCTATATTTGAATGGAAGTGGTACAATGACAGGCAAATTCAACAAGGAAGTTTCTGTTTATTGTAAGTGTAATGCTTCAAATACACAAGGAAAAGAAAACTTCTCTTCCCTAGATAAAACCCAGTTCTGCCTCCTCTACTCAGAGTAGCTGGCATCTGATTACATAGTAAAGCCCCTGAGCTAATCAGCTTTTATTATTTGTTCTCTATGGTTCTGTATTACAGAAAAACCCAAAGCAAAAAAAACAAACCAAACCAAACAAAAAAAAAAAAAACCTTGAAGAGCCATCATGCACTTATTTGCTTTTTAAAGATTCTTTTTTAATTTGAAAGAATGTTAAGGAAGGCCACTCCTTACGGATGGCCTGGAATGATTGAGCTTAAAATTGATAAACTTTGCCCTACAGCACAAGACAGTGAGGAAAATTCACATACCAGCCAAAAGTATTGGAACTAATATTCAGGTGCACACAAAAGTCCATTAAATCCTACACTTTACATCAGTCCCAGAGTATGGAAAAAACAGGAAGATCAGCCCTTGAGCTGCTAGTGGTTTCACCTGAGTGCTGTCATTTATTTGTTTGTGTGAGGGACAGAAATAGTATTCCCAAATGAAAAGTAGAGCTTAAAAAAAAATTCATGAAGGAACTGCACTCAGCCACACACTAGTTTGGCACCCAGTGTTCTGTATCTTGGCCTTGCTCTGCTTTGTGGTCTAAGGGCTAGAAAATATATTTTGTTTCAGCAATTAAACTTTCATTTTACATTTCTCAGGACCAAAATTTCTAGCTGAGAGATTGCCAACAACAGAAAACTAAAATGTTAATCCAAGGGTGGGGCACGACGTTGAATAAATTGTACGTGTTCTCTCAGAGGTTCTTTTTTGCTCCATACTATATCCAGCAGAGAAATGGTAACATCTTTAACTAGGTTAAATTTACACTTTTGATTCATTCCTTGGGAGCATGTGACTGCAAGGTGCCAAGCCTCACATTCGGTCCTCAAATGGTTCTCAATTTTTTGCCTCTTGGACAGACTCAGCATTTTCCTGGGCTCAGTTATTACAAATTTTGAAGAAAAGATAATGTGCAGCCCTGTCAGACACTGAGTTCATCCAAGCTCAGAAGAGAAATATTGTAACCAATGCACCTCCTTGACAACTTTATGAAGGTTAGATCAAACGTGTTTCCTACTCTCCCATTTTTTTCCATCCCACAGTTACAAAAACCGTTGTTAAGCCACATTATCTGATCAGGGCCTTGTAAACCCTATCATTCAATGAATCATTATTAACCAACCAAGCAAAAAAAAATGTTTTCACTTTTCATTATCTTGTTTAATGTTGAAAGTGTGCAGTTTGTTTTCCTTATGTTTCATTTTTCTTTGTCATGTTCACATCTGTATTATCTGTTCTGCCTTGTCTCATTTTCTTTAAAAGGAGGACAACTGTGCTGTGAAAGTCACTGATCACTAGATTTCTCAGGTCCTTAGGTCTCAGCATCATGGCGCTCATGGTCTAACTGGTGAAAAATCTAGCGAGCCGAAGACTTGGTGGCTCTGAGTACAGGTCTGAACAACGCTCTTGAACTTTGTAGAAAGAGTGAAGCTTTCAAATTAGGATCCACAGAAAACACTATGATGAGCTGTTTAAACTAGCTTCCTAGAAATGCCAAGGGGAAGTTTGAGCAAGATGTATCAAACTCTTGGCACATATATTTTGGGTCAATGCGCAGGCTCCAATTGCTTTAAAATAGATGATTGATGATCCAGTAACATGGGGTCTGCTGTGAATTACATATATCAGCAATCCAGACATTGTGTCACACTCTTGAAGAAAGGACTCATTTATGTACCTTTCTTACAAAATGGAGAAAGAAAAAGGAGGAGCTACCTTGCTCTGTAACACAACGTGGTTGTTTTCAAGCTGCGCACTTCCTGAAGAAGGAATCAAAGTGTGTGTGATGGCAGTTTTGTGTTTCTTGATCACCATTTGCAGAGCCTTTAAAACTAGCCTATAGATAACAAGGGGCCCAAAGTCTAGTGGCTGAACTCCTTTGGGTCAGTAGCAAAAAGAGTCTTCTGACATATGGCCTCAAACATATCTGAGTGGTCTTCAATGTAAGTACCTACATTCTCACCTAAAAAGTATTCTGGAATGATACTTTTCCTAGGTCGTTTTGCTGCAGTTCTGTTTTGCCTGATTTTTTTTTTTTTTTTCACTGAGCTGGAAGAACAACAAAGACTATATTATATCAGCTAAGGAACTCATTCAGAAGAAATCTAGGGGATGATCCACCTGCTTTCAGACCCTGCATGGTTGAACTCATTTATATATATATAAGGGTGGGAAAGCAGGAGAGTGTACAAGCTATTCTTTTTATTATTTTTTTGGATTGTGAGTTTTTCTGTGCAAGATTAGTTATTGTTGTTCTTTGCGGTACATTGTACTGACTACAAAAATAATGTTTTGTTGCTTGCAAGAAGTAAAGAACAGATGCACGTACTAAGTCAACCTCCCTATTGCTGGACTTGGCTGAAAAGCTGTTCATGAGTCTAAACAGATGTTTAGAACAATGAAAAGTTTATGGACTCTATGTTTATCTTTAAAAAGATAATGTTTAAGAGTTCATTCAGGCTCAGGATCCAGTCTTTCCTGGAGGACTTTGACTGCCTAGCTAGATTAGAGCAAAACTTCGTGATCACAGAAAGACATTTTTCAAATATCATAAAAGAGATTCCTCTCCATTGGAAAGCAAAGACTAGAGCATGTGGAAACTGCATTGCTCTCTACGTCATTTTTGAAGAACCAGACTGATAACAAAAATTCTTTGAGCCTAATTTTTTTTTTTCTACTAGGTTTTCAAATATGATATCTGTTAACTGATTACTGTTCTTGACAGATTTGTAGAAGACAAATCTTATAAATCTTCCTTACTTAGAATAAATTAATATTTTGCTCCTGTACTTACAAATATTTTAAACAGTATTAATGCTTACAGAAGTGATCAAATATTTACCTCTGGAAGGTCTGCTTGTGTGCAGTTCTACAGTTCAGGTGAAAATAAAGCCAGCTTTCTATCCAAATATTATGTATTATTCAAATTTATCCTGAAAGATGATATTTTTTTGTAAATAACCTTATCTATATTTTAATATATCTATGTGTCAGTATTGATTTTTTCTTTCCCCCCATATTTCCCCTTTCTATGTGATATTTTTGTGCTAGTTATCTTGTATGCACTCAGTGAATATTTTATTCCCCTTTCAAAGTGTTTAACATTATAACAAAAATACTCTGTCTGTAGACAAACTTTCTTTTGAATTACAGTGACATTAAATAAAGAGTCCTTCTGGCATGACAGCCAGAGTGAGCATTAATAAAACTGTAGAATCAGTAGATCCATCAAACCCCCTCCCCAAAACAATCATTTGTCAGAGACAGCGGCAACATCTATTGCCTGCATAGTCTGATATAAGAAAATACAGTTTCCAGAATAAAGTGATTCCATAATAAAAATGCTATTATCTTGGCAAATAAATATCTGGGCTTTGGTGCAGTGTGCAGCAGTTGGGCTCTGTGTTTTGTCTTCTGTGAAGAGGAAGGATTAACATGTGACAGTATTATAATGTCTTGAAGTGAACTCTTCCTTATGTTGCAGAAAAAGTATATGTAGCGATACAAAGAATGTTTTATCTACAGAGAATGGGCTTCTCTCCAGTGTCAGTGCTGACTATCATGTGCTATCTGTACCCATGCTCCAAGCTGGGAAGATGCAAGCTGGCTTTTAATTCAGAACTGCATAGCCACTTCAGTGCCTCTACTCACTCGTTCATCTAGGAGGCAGAATTTGTTAGCAAGCAGAAAAATTATTAGCCTGAAGGGATTGCAGAGGTGAGCAGGCTCCTGTTTAATTGCCTAAAACTATGAGTAGAGTGAGAGTGTGACTTTTTGATGTGTTTGATTGTTGGGATTCTTAAATACTTGGGAAAGGCATTGTTGAAGTGGGTGGAACGAGTAGATGGATGACTCATTGCAACAGGCAAAGACCTGGAAATGATTGCTGGCTTTATAGCATCTCAGAGAGCAGTATAATTTCAGTGCCACCTTCTCAAGGCCAATGAGTTGCATCAGTAGCTGCCTCTTAGTCTGACATGGCAAAAAGATGGATGCTTTAGATTTGTATTGCAGGACGGGATTTGGTGTGCACTAACACCAGACTGCTTCTGGATGAGGTTATGGTCATAAGTGAAAGAAGATCAAACATCAGGTGGGGTAGCTGCATCCTTGTACAGGGAATGCAAGTTGCATTTATATACATGGCATGTAGGTAACTCTGTCCGTGTTACTTTGCCCACAGGAATCCTCACCCATGAGATGAATATTCGTAAGGACTCTGTCTTCAGTGATTTCAAGACATAGAGAAAGGAAATCACCCAGCAGAGGCTAAGCTCTTATCATCCCAAGGCTGGTAGTAATCAAAAGCATTCTTGGGCAAGGTGCTTAATGAGACTAACAAAAAAGCAGCTGAATATAAGCCAGTAATCTGGGGTCTGGCACATGCGAAAGGAAAATAATAATAGTATATTTCCTTCTCTGAAGTCTTGATCACTGGCAGCCAGAATACACTATGTAGGACAGTAATTTAATACCATGTCATTTTTTCCCCAGATATGTTTTTGGGCAGAATTAACTCATGAAATAGCTATGAAACTTAAGTGTCATATTGTCCATTTGAAGCAAATTCAGCCATGAAGTCTGTAGTTTTTTCACAAGTTAACAGGACCATGGGAAAGCCTAGTCTTTAATTTGACTTGCAGATATATGTGAAATATATGGATTCTTGTTTTTTGGGGAGATTTTCAGTTAGTTATTTGAACTAGGCACTTTTTTTTTTTCCCGTCTTGTAATGAAAGAATGAGGACCCAGAATATATGTTGCAGATGACTTGGGAAAAAGATTCACAAATGTTCATTTATCTGTGCTACTGATTTATCTCCTCTTTATCTACTCTTGACCAGCCCACCAACATATTCTCAGCACCTCAATCCCATTGCTCAACTGCAGATTGCAAACAAACTCCAACTATGGGGAAGATATAACTTAAATAAACACTCCTCTTTCGAGCTTCACCCGTGTGATATATATGATATGTGCCTGGCACAGTGAGAATGAAAGAGAACTCAATTTATGATGGGAACTCTGCTTTTAATTCAATAGCTTGGCACATTAATAAAGAATGACTAAATGTCAGTATTTGGAGAAACTCATGTTATTCTAGAAATGTAACATTCTGCTTGACATAGTCTTGAACTTCAGTGGAGAGTAGCCCTTTAAATCTTGAAATCTGACTGCCATTTTCCTGGTGGGCTGTCTTATCTGATGGAACCAAGGCCAACTAAGGGTCTCCTTATTTGACCTTAATCATCCTGTTAACCACCTACGGCTTTAACTCAAGATGCCAAGAATTTTCTTGGCATCCTTCCACAAAGTGCTGGGCTAGATTCTGTTTCTAGTTACAGCAGCATAAACTCAGGATCTGATATGTCCTCAGCTCCTTCAACCTTGTTGTCTGGATCTCAGACCTGTTTCTGCCTCCCTCTAGATCTGACATCTCTTCATTCCTTGGCTAGAATGACTTACAACTAACTCACTTTTTTTTTTCTTTTTTTTCTTTTTTTTTTTTACCCCCAGTGAAATGGCCATTATTCTTTCCATGTCTTGTGTGTTTCTTTGGAAATTTTGCAGTGATCAATGTTTTCATGCTGATTTTATATAGTGGCCATCCAGTCTGACAGACCTGAGTTTGGTGTGTTTGTATAATGAATATTTCTTACATTCACAAATATATTCTAACAGCAGTACTTTTTTAAACTCTCTGTCATTGTAATTAAGGCTGGATGAACAGAGAAAAAATATTCAAATAAATATTTTTATGGTTGTTTACTTCAAATGTCACTTTGTCTTTAGCATCCATGAACATTTGACACATTAAGTAAATGGACTTTAATAATCTGATTTGTTTTTCCATTTGCGTATGTGAATATTTGTTTTGGAAGAGGCTGTAGTCCCAGCCAGCCAGGTGAAGGAAAACATGGTACATGACCTATTAGTATCTCAGTTAATCTTCAGAACTAGACTGCCAAATATTGAACACCCAAAGAACTCCTTGTTACCTATTAAAAGTTAAGCATTTGCTCACCAAAAAAAAAAAAAAAAAAAAAAAAAATCAAATAATAATATTAAAAAATCTAGAATGAAGTAGATCAGTTTATGGACTAATCTTCTTAAAGCTATTCCATGGGCAGAAAAACTGAAGCAAATCAATAGTTCATTATAATGTACTTGTTCAGCTCTATTCCGAAATGATAAAATTATTGCTGCTTTGTTTAGACTCAAGACTTTCTGTAATTCAGTGCTCTGAACTTTCTTTTAAAGGCTGTATCAGCTAATCCACAAAAACTCCCGTTGTGGAGACTCCTGAATTACTGAGTGAAGGAGGGTAGAAGCTAAGGTGCTGAAATCATTGAGCACCCAGCTACATTATCTGAGTAAATTCAGCCTGTGGAGGATGGAGAAGTGGGAAGAAGCTGACATTTGCAAGGCAAAGACCATTATGTTTTCACTTACCAAGTTCAGGCTGAACTCCTGACTGCAGGGGATCAATCTGGGGCAGCATTGCTGAAGGTACAAATTAATAATAGAATCATGAAGAGTTTATGCATTCAGCCAGAGGCAAGTCCATTGCTTTTAATTGCCACGCTTGCTTCTACAGACTTGGAAATTAGTCTTATATCAAAAAGGATATCCTCTCTGCTATCTCATGGGGTGCTGGCTTATGAGATTTAAATTTGTGTGTAAATTGATTCAACCCACATGTCAAATTAAGTTATGATCTATTGCCAGCCCTGATCAGATCCTGAGGGCATAACTCAATACCTCTGCACCGCAGTTCTGGCTCAAGGACAGTCTCTCTTCCCTTTCATTTGGAAAATATTTTTTCATTATAGTAGAGTTATCATGTCTTCACAAACTATTTGAGACAGACTTTTTGGAGGAAAGGTCAAAACATACAGTTTCTGTTTCACAGCAGATTTCTATGGACAGGAATGCCTCTTACTGCTGTACTTCACTGTAATACCAGAACGCCTGGTAATCCTAATCCTCATTGTTGTCTTTCCAACATAAATGGTTTTGAAGGAATCTCCAGGTTCAAGTGAAAATACCTTCATTTTTATCACTCAAAAAGCTCTGGAAGATTATAGTCAACAGTTAGTCTGTTTTTTCTTTTTGTATTTTTTTTCTCTTGTGCAAAAGCATTTTCTTTATATATAATAATTTATGAGCAACTCATTCAAACTCTAGAACTACGTCTCTAGCAACTCAAACAAATCGTCTTCTTACAGCTGTTGAAAATGCCATAAAAGCTTATTTTTCTCAATCTATAATTAAGAACAAGTTTTTAAAATTTGTGGGATTTTTTTCCACTGCTGCCTAGGAATCTCTTCCCACCCTCTTGCAAACAGGAAACGCAGAAAGTAGGATTAGAGTTCATTTTAAGGAACTGGAGAGATAAATGTGTTTTTATTGATCCCTTGGTGCTCTGAGTCATAATGTTTAAACAGGCTGCTGCCAAAAAGTTAAAAAAAAATCTCTTTCCCTTCAATGCTTTCTAGCTTTATTACAGACCAGTCCAAGTGGGGCACACGTAACTAGAAATTGTAGTACCTTATGAAACAGTAATAATTGCCATGCTGGACCATATTTATACATGAATGTCAGGCTACAGATGAGGGGAAAAGAAACAGGTTTATGTCAAAAGAAGGTACTTCCAATGTCAAATTCAAAAAAAGAATTTCATTTCAAAACTGCAATTTTTAATTAAATCATTGTAGAAAGTACAAAGTGTAGTATATTCATTCTCTCTATAATAGGAAAATAGCATCATTTTTTCCCCCCAAAGTAGTACAATATACTTATCTACTACATTATAGTTTTAAAATATCACATTAGCTTAGAAGGGCAATGGCCTCTTTAGGAGGGGTGACAGCAAAATCTTCTGAGACAGTCAAAGCTAACAGTTCACAGCAATGATGACCTGATAGTAATGAATAGTCCTTGATTTGCAGGCAGATGGTCTGTGTGACCTACTAAATCCCTATAAATGTTCTCATTCTTTTTTATGAGGTTTTTCTGCAGTGTTGGCTTGGTATCAGTGAGTTGGTGTGTGAGATTAGTTGTTCTTTGGACTGGTCTTAACATGTTTTATTTTTCAGCTGTAGAATAATTATTTGGCTACATAAACCAAAAATGTCCAAGTGAGGTGCTTAAAACTGATTTCTAAATATATTTCGAAGTATTGATATCAGTGTATCAAGCTTCTAAGTGGACACAGGATTCATATAGCATCTAGAATCACTGAGGACTGAAAGAGTTCATCAACTTTAAAAACTGCATTCATTCTAAATAGAGAGAGACACTTTCAAAGGACCCTAAATCAATGAGCCTTAGATCCCTCAGTCACATGAACATTTTTGAAAATGTTGTCCTGGTTGCCTTTTGAACATGTGACAAAAGAATGGCAGAGAGTGAATTTTTGAATTGATTATTTATAATCTGTACAGGAAAGCTACTCAAGATTAGGGGTTTCCCCCCAAAAATTCATGTTTATTTTTTAATTTATTTATAAATAAATATATTGTAGTAAATTAAAAAAGCTGTGGGTGTAAGACTGTGGAAAAAATGGTCCAGGAAGACCCAACACATTGAAAGAAAAAGGACTGTCTGGGGTAAAAAGTATATCTACTTTTTGTCTCTTACACTATGAAAGGAAGTTAGCACTTAGAGATCACTTAAAAAATCACTTGATGTGCTTAAATGCAGTTAGAATACTGCCTTTCTACCTGTTAAACTGCAGAAGAGGGATTTTATTTTCCAAAACACATCATAGACTGAAGGCAGCATTTTCATTGCTTGGTTTCTTCGCCAGAGCAGTCTGAGACTTACATCGGCGTTGCAGGTAGTGTCCTTTTTGCAATCTGGATTATTGCAGTTTCCCCAAATGAGATGTTTTCAGACAATTATTGTTGTTTACACTCTTCTTTTTCTAATTAAATTGATTAAAACCCCGTTTTCTAGCTTAGATCTCTCTACTTAAAGCAGTGGAGACTAAAATGGGATCACATCTCAGTAAGGCTTTTGTACATCTGTATATTTTTTGATGCATGCAAAATATACTTAGCCTCCAACTTGCCACCAAACTAAATACTGGGAAAAAGAATCTTTCCATCCTTCATCATATTCTGCTTGCCCAGGACTTTGTATAGGATTTCCCACAGCTAGTGGCTTCTGCTGTGGCCACTTGCCGTGCCCACCAGTTTTAAACTGCTACAGAACAAAAGCAGAACCAGCAGTTTTTCAGAAATTCCTGGAGCCTGCTGTAATTCTAAGTTGCTGTTAGACCTTGTGCTGAAAAAAGCTCCCAAGAGCTATGCTGTCTGGGTTTGAAGTCTTTCTGCAGCTTCAGATTCTTGATGTGCTAAAGCAGGCTGTCAGAGGGTTTGGGCACTTGGACAATATGTGCAACTGGTGTTTCTGTGCCACCGTGTTGAGGAGAAAGGGAAGGTCCACAAGTGTACTGTGCTCGTTAAACTCCCTATCACATTCAATTAAATATTTTGTCAAATAGTTCAGAGTATCCACTGAGTTTCTTTCATAGATAACCCTACACGTTTGTGTGTGTATGTGTTTGACCAAATGTTTCTGCTGCTAACTAGTCAAAATTCTAATTAGTTAAATATCCAAGGAGTTGGTCCTGATCAACTAATGGTTCATGGGTTCAGATTAAGAAGATGACACTGTTCTTGGATAGAAATACTTGTGCAAAGAAGCAACCAGCAACACTACGAGGTGTAGAAACACCTAGAGTTTAAAGTACTGGTTCAGGTGTGTGTGTGTGTTTCCCATATCAGGAATGTTAAGTTCAGCCTACTAAAGTCAGCTGCAGAATTTGGATGGGGTTTCATAAATTCCTCATATACTTTTCTTTCCCTTCCGACTCATTCCTTTTCTGCATACCCAAATATGGGCGGTAGTTTAAGATATTATGTTACCTTGTTTTTTTCACAATACCCTGCACTACGGTAAAAGGAAAATTTAAGACTCTGCTTTTAGATCGTAATTTCAATATCCTCCCTAATTGATTTAAACCTGGATCACAGTAAAAAATTCAGACTAATAAAATACTTTATGATTTATGTCACTTTTCTGTTGACAGCTCTTCTTCCTCTCACAGGCAAGTGTTGAAAGTTCTCATTTTAAGTCTTTAAGTAATCTAAATTGTTCCTGGATGCTTTCACTAATGTTGGTTGCCCTTATAAATTTTTATCTGAATCCTTGCATGTTATAAGCTATGTCTGATTGCAAGAGGGGAACAAGGAACTCAGAAGAACCATTAGAAACAAGAAAAGAGGTCAATATTTACAAAAGAATGTAATGAAGAAGCATGATAAAGGAATGAAATGCAGAGTCATTATTTGCCTCTGACTGCCTCAACATTGCTAACTGATGGAACTTACCTGTTTTTGTGACTCTTACGTCGACTCTTGTGTTGACCCTTCCATCCATAATTTCATCAAAATGGTGAAAGTATAGCGCTAGCCATGGGATATGATCAGCAAATGTAGTTTTATTTTTCTGCAGAACTGAGAGGATTTTTAAATTTTCTAATGTGTCCTTAGTGTCATGCTAGTTCTGCAGAAGTGACACTGAACAATCAGGAAGGCATGGGGAAATCTGATGTGCCTGGAAAAAAATCAATAAATTAACACATGCTAACCTCAGCTGTGCAGCTCTATTTACCCTGCAAATCAGTGGCAGTAAATGGGGGGGATTCATCCTGTTTCTCCTCAAGTGCAAAAGCTTAGCATCAACACTTGAGAAGGAGGGACTGAGATGATTTTGCCCTCATGTGCCTTTCTGACACTAGGGAAGGCAAAGGCCAGAGCCACTCAATGATTTTGTCCTGAGTAGGCCATGGGCTGGCAGACTTGCACAAAAAAAGGTTTAGGTGGTCATCGAAGGCAGACTATGGGGGAGCAGACTGCCTGCCCTGCTGATGTACACCCAGTCATAGAGATTTTCTTAAACTGTCTTGATGCCATTTCAGGAAACACCTTATCTATCTTGGTAAGTAAGGAAGTAACACCTTGCAGAAAAATAATGTATAGTTATCACTAATTAAAAGAAAAAATAAAAAGAAATGTTTTCACTACTAGAAATAGTTCATACCCATGCTTCAAATAAAAGGTCTGTCTTTTCAGGATGTGTTCTTGCATGCATTTAGCACTTCAGCAGACAGCATGCCCCCTGGAACCAGTTTATATTACAAATTAATGTTCTTTATGCTTGTTTATACTCACAAACAATTGGAAGCTTATCATACATACAAATGCATTAATCACAACATGTCACTGAGTAGGCTCAACAATTTTCTTCCTATCAGTTGCTCATGGATTGTTGATTTTGAGTCCTCCCTATTCTCAATTATTTATTCTTGATGTATGATCAGTCACCTGATTCATAGGGAATGGAATAATCAACCCTCTGATTAGATGATAGAAGTATGTTTAGACGTATTTTAGACAGTAATGAAAGACAAATATTTGGTGACAAGCTATGATTCAGATTATCAGCTGTAGAAACTGGCGTAACTCTGTTGGATAAGGTGGCAGATAATATTTCAAGTTATAGCTGTTCCTTTATGATCGTGCAGTACCAAAGCCTTCTCCCCCCTCAAAAAAAAAAAAAAAAAAGAAAAGGAAAAAAGAAATGTCCTCTTACCTAACAAGTTTCCTATACAAAACAAATTGTAGAAAATGATAAAATACGAAGGCAAAGTGTTTATGATTATGTGATTATGGTTTGTATGGTATTCAAGATTATGTATGTATGGTGTTCATGATTATGTATGTATGTATGTATGGTGTTCAAGATTAGACATTTTCTGTCTTATGGCTTCCAAGTGTTATGGAAAAAAAGGTGATATGAGTTATCTTCTGAGTGTTGGTGGGACAGATTGAGCACATTCAGGTGTCATGTGGCTTGATATGGTAACTGTTTGGTATCTGCATTTTGCCATCAAAGGACACTTGTGCATCATGCAGTAAAATGAATTTTGCATGCCAGTTTATTACACTGACTGCAGCAGGAGTCTGACGGGTCTAATTTCCATTTATCTGACTAACTTTTATGAGTATCTTACATTTTTGTTATTCTTAGAAGCAAGGACAAAGGCAGATTAGAAGAAAAGCACTTGCTATTTTCGGGGCTTGCACTGCAAGATGATTCTGCAGACCAAGTGGAAGCTGTGCTATTCTATGCCTGAAAAACATCTTTCTCAAATGGCAACACACACTATGATTTTTAACATCCATGCTTTCAAAGGTATTCGAGCCTCATATTTCAAAGGGCATTCACAAGTTCTCAGATCTGACTATTCACAATGAAACAACAAAAATCCTGACTCTGAATAATGTGACGTGTATTGAAAAAGAAAAAAAAAAACAACCAAAAACACTGTGTGGGGACACAGAGTGGATGAGTCAAAAACCTTCTCCAATTAAGAGAAAATTATTTTATGTGTACAGGGTTGGAGGAAATGCCATGAAAATTTCACTGTCTTATTTGGTGTGTATAAATTGTATTAGCGTTTGAAGATACATGATTGAATTTAAATCTGTGGATCTACAGTGATCACAGGCAGTGCTTTCATAGTGCTGCTAATTCAGCAGACAGCATTGTGTGTAGCAATTGCATTGCAACAGGATGAACTGGGAAATATGGTCCTGTAACTTCCTTCTAGTTGAGATATCACTGGAATGGTTTCCAAGATGAATTAGCTTTTTTCCAAACAAAATATTTGTACTAGGACATTGTGAAATATGAAACAATAATTATATTGATAGGCAAATGTTTCCTGTCTAATAAAATTGGCTCATGAGGCATTGAATTCCTTCTCTGAGAATTATCTTAGTTTGCCTTTGGTACAGGGCACTGTGAAGTCTGCAGTGAGAGTCTGAAACAGGGCTTGAACTGGGAGGCAAGGCAGCTAAAATGAAAAACAGAAATAACTGTCCTTTTCAGCTCTGGGAGAACAGAGAAGTCCTAAACAGACGATCTGTTGAAAAGTCTTCATGGGCCAGATGCTTCAGCAATAAGAGAGCAGGTTCACAGAAAATTTTCCATCCAGCCATCTGAAAACTACAGCTTATTCTGGGAGCAAATCCATCAGAAAAACCGAAGTTGCAGAAAGTTAGGATGCCTGAGCTTTCCAGGAAAAATTCCTAAGAAAATACAAGCAAAGTCACGTGAACCGAGCTATTCAAGGAAATTCTAAGTTTGTTTTCCTGAGTGTTACTAATGATTCAGTTTCTCGCACCCAGGCATATACACAAACATTAGTGAGAATCTTAACTTACTGCAGCCCCAAAGAGAAGCCCCAAGATGTATTGAAGGTTCAGTGCTTGGCTTTTGGTAGTGATCAGTGCATTCACTGCAGCCAACACTGTGCTCACAGAAACATTGCTGCAGTTGGTTCAGAAATATCTTGATAAGCTTAGTCAAAAGAAACATCAGCTGTTTTTCAGAATGGCACAATTGATGAAAAATGGCTTAGATCAAACCTGTGAATGAGTTCAGTTACAGTGCTCCACGTTGTATTAAACATGGCTTTCATCCACTGTGGGACAAACATGTTCAAGCAGTGTATGATTTCACACATACATAAGGACAAAACCGATGACTTCCAGCTTAGAGATGTTGCAAAAGCTCAAGAGGAAGAACATCATTTGGAACTGTTTCCAATTTATAGCTCATTCTTTTTACTTTTGTTTTGAAAAAAGGAATGTGTTAATGAGTACTTTTTTACCATGAGTGAATTTGTCCACTATAAGTGAGATGAGAGCTACTGTTCTAAACTCATCATGCCTATTCTTCTATTCTTGCCATACCTAATTTAATATTTCATGGTTTTGTGGGCCTTGGGGAATCCCCTGTTTCTGCAAGTCCAAGGCTGCCTGCATCCTCCTGTTCTTAAATTGGAGTAAGGAAAGGTACAGATCTGGACCACTGATATCAGAGAGAGTTTCAGCATTGACTTTGAGAGGAATCAGGTGAAATTCAGAGGACAGACTGCTGAAGCCATGTATATTAGATGGTTCAAGCCTTCAAGCTGAGGTGAGGTCAGACAGGGCACTAAATATCTTTTATCCTGCCTTATCTTTAGCTGAAAGTAGTTTTTATACAAGGACATTTTGCTCAAATTGTAAAGTTGTTTTTTTTTTTTTTTACTGAAGATTTGGAAATTTGAAAAGAATTCTACTCTTTGTTTTATAGAGACTGAAGCTGCAAGGAGTAGATGAAAGGGAGTTGTCAGCTATATCTCCACAGGGTACTGCTCCAGGAAACTGCGACTGGGATTAATTCTCCTCTTCTCCAGCAGGACAGCCACTCAATGACCTCAGAGGCACCACGAGGCTGACACCTGTGGAATACACTGCATGCTGCCTGGGATCCTAAGCAGTTGCAGGTGGCTTCTTATGTATGAAAGACAGTCATGTAGAACACTGATACAACTGAACTCCTGTTAGTCTGACCTCTTTTACTGGTGATGAAATTTTCTTTTATTCACTGTTCCATCAGGACATGACTTTTTAAAACACATTGAAAGGGGCCCTGATGTGGATATATTTGAATTACAAAACGCATATGTTTTCCATTTTAAGGAATGTCAGTCTAAGCATTTAATTAAGAAGTAGGTACATCTGGTGTTTTAACTAAATATATTGTAGCTGTCAGCCTTTTCAAGCAAAAATTTTAATTTCCATATAGCCACAAATTCCACAAATTACAAGCACAAACCATGTCCCCAGTGCCTCATAGTTGCTTTAATCCTGAACCCAAAACCATGCCATTAGTTTTTTTTTTCCTTGGGTCTATATGTCAAAAAGAAAGGAAGAAGAAACAGCACCAGAAGCATACTAAATGTTCTTACTTTTTGCTTTTTACAAGAATGGATTTTGAATGTTTGACATCAAAAAAGCCCAGAGCACATCTGTAAATGATAGCTCACCTGTCCTGAGGAAAATTGGTTCATTGGTTTGATTACCAACACCCTGTGTGCCTGCCTGGAAATTAAATAAATGTTTGCCAAGATGAAACATCAACATTCAGAGCACAGAGTTTGACTTGGGATGCTGTAGACTTAGATCCCAAACTAAGACGGTCTGCTAACCAATGCTGATAGGACACCTTCCAGGAAAAAACAGAGTAAAAGCTAAGCCTCATAGCCCTTGCAGCTAAACAGACAAACCGGTGGTTTGTCTACTGTCCAATTGTTGCTAAGAATAAAATACCAATAAAAAATAAAAAATAACAAAAAATGCTAAACAGTAACTTTTAATGGTGCATTTTTTATGTCGATATCCTCCATCTCCACCATTAAAACTAGCATCTGTAGTACAAAGTGAGTTAGCTGGAAGAGATAATCTACTTCATCCCATCTATAATCATCATAATTAGGTTACGTGAAATCCATAATGTACATCTATTACCTGAAAGAGAATAGGTCAAAGACTAAGTCATGGCTTTGCTCAGGGTAGGAAGCTTGACAAAGGTGCACTGCTCGCCACAACAGATAAATCAGTTCCCAGTGTGGCAACTTCCCATCCTGTTTTTTAAAACACATGCAGTATTTGACCTAAAGTCCTAGTTCACAAACAAACCACAAAATTTCATGCAGTTGATGGGGATAATGCATAATCTGAAGTAAAGCAGGCTCCCTTTTATTTTTAGAACAAACAGCTTTATTTGAAGGAAATAGCACAGCATATATCTTCTAATATTCGATAATCACCTGTAGCATTAAGATAAAATTAAATGGAGAGTAAGTATCCCTGGGACAGAGATTTGATTCCATGCTTCTATGAAAAGGGCGTTCAAGGAGTTTCCAGACGTGGGACATTGTTCTTACTAAAACTGAGGTGACTACCTGACTTGAAACTATATACTATATATATTAACTCTTAAAATGAAACTAGTTACTGTTGTGTCCTGAGATCTTATGCATTTTAAGGCAGTTATCTTACATTATCAGTTGATAGTTTTAAGAAGCATGAAATGCCAAAGAATAGATGTCATCATAATCAAATGATACAGAATAAAAATCCAGTCTGTACGGCAAAATAATCCGTAACAGTTTATTTCCAATGTGATCAGCATGTTGGTTTAGTGAACTCAATAAACTCAGATCATGAAGTTATTATGGAGTTACTGCTATGAAAATTGCCGTATCATGAATACCTCTCTGTCAGCCCAGGCTGGCTTGATGAGACCTGCCTAACAAGGTGGTCATTTAATCCTAACAGGCAACTACTGAGCATGAAACACCTTGGGGCAATGGGCTGGCCGAGGCCTTGGTGATCAAGGGGGTGCAAGTCTGGAGCAGTGGGCAGTTTGCCAAAGGCTGACACAGAAGCCGAATGTTAGGAGAAGAGGATATAAGCAAAGTGAAACCCCACAGAGATGGTAAGTGTGTTTAATGAGGGGGAAGAGCACAGGAGTCAGGTTTGGATCCAGGAGCAAGGCGCTCGGAGCGTGGTGTTTCAGGTGCTTAGAGCAGTCACCTGCTGAATCTGTGAGCGTCCCAGAGGGGAGCCAGTGGGATGGTCTGAGTCCCATGCTCTGGAAACTTTGTTCTTTGATCTTCTAGGTGCATTTTTCCAGCTGGAGAGGAGGAGCGTTACAACCTGTTTCTGAGATCCTGAATCGTGAGAGTTCTCCACATGACAGACACACTATTATGGGGGAGGGTGTCAGTGAGTCTTCTCTAACCAGTCTCCCCGCCCCAAGGTCAACGGCTGAAGAACTTCAACTAAGAAGTGTGGGATAAGGTAGAAATATGACTGTAAATGTAACCATTGAGGACAGCCCATTGGCAAAGATCTGCTTAATCCTTGCAGAGCTCTGGAGTGCTGTGAAGGCAGGTAAGAAGGAGAGAATGATCACTCTAGTGTAAAGTTCAGGCTTTCCCGCCTGTGCTGCTGACCCGTTTAGATTTGCTTTGCTTTGCTTCACCACAGCATGCGATACAGCACTTACAGCTCTGTCAGCAGTCACTGGGCAGTCTTGCGTGCCAGGAGGAGAGACCCTCCCATGCATTTGTGACCTCTGGGCTTGATTATTATCTGCAGGAATGAGATGACTCAGCTGAAAAATGCTCAGCTTGTTCATAATTGAGCAGATGAACAAGACAGGCTGCTGAGAAGACAGCACCCCTATGCCCCACTCTCTGGAGATGGGTCCCTGTCAAAGACAGAGCTAGACTGAAGTTTTCAATACCCTGCGTCAGGGCCCAAGTGACTTATGCCATAAACTTTTCTTCCACTTTAGCTAATATTTCACCTGAAGAGGAGAATGTTACCTTCAGCAGTGATATCTGTTGGTATGAAGGGCAGGGATTCCTCCTCAGCTGGTCTGTGTTTCTGGGTGTTAATCTGTAAACAGCCAAAATTACTGTAGGCCTCATTTTTACAGCAAAGTGTACTTCATGCTCCTCCGAGCTACTCTGCTTGCAATATCAAACAGACAAAATCACAAAACCGTTTCAAAGCTGGGGAATGTGAGGAAAAAGAGTCTTTATTCTCTCAGTGGTGCTCAAATGTGGCCTAAATCTGGTCCTACTGAAGGTGAAGTTGGGTGCATCTGTATCCACACTAGTGATTAGCTGTTTTCTGGTTTACTCCCAAGCTACGCTCTGGAGTGAGCTAGCTATTTCCTTCCAAAAGGAGACCTAGAAACAGTTGACACAATAATTTGTTCCAGGGTCTGTTTTTGGATGCAGCCCACGTCAAGACTGACTCCTTCCATCTAGGACATTCCTCCCACATTATCCCATGCGGTAATGCAGCACATATCCTTGGTGTCATGCTACGAAAAACACAGCTGTGCCAGACTGCATATACACAACCCTCACGTTATTTTAGGCATTGTGAACTGGAAAATGATGACAGTTAGTTTACCCTTGACATAAAGGAATCCCCCTAGGAGGGGGATGCCTTTAATTTACAGTTGCAGCCATTACAGCCTGGGGATCTTGGTGAGGTCAGTGCTGGTTGTCCTGTGGTGCCTGTAAATGCTGAGATTTCTCAGCTGTTAACATGGGAGAGATCTCGTGAGACCACTCGTGAGACCACCTTGTCAGGCGAAAAAAATCTTCATCTGTTGGTAAGACCTTTGACTTGTTTGGTATACAGAAAGAGGAGACACCTCTTCAAGGGCACAGGTGGTAAAAAGTAACAAGAAAATAAGAAAGCATCAGTCAGAAAAATGTAATGACACTACGTGGTAGAATTAATCACAGAAAAGTTGTTTTCTGTAAAAGTCTCCTGATGGATTCTTTCACTTATTTGGTGAGACAGAGGCATATAATATTCTATCATCAATAATCCAGCTTCTTTCATAAATGAGCCAGCATATACTGCCTCCTCATCACTATCCAGCTGAGGATCATGTGTAACTGGTTTTAGGAAATGTAAAATAAGCTCAATAAGCATTTTTTCCTGAAAACAACGTGCCATAGTTCCAAGACTGAGTAGTTTGGGGAAAACTGGTGGGTGTTTATAGCAGTAACATCTTGCAATTAAAATTCAAGATCTAATTCCCAAAGAGATACAAACTCCATATCTATGTATGTATGTATGTATGTACATATTTAGGGATTGCTTCACTCATTAGAGAAACAGAACCAGTTGTTGGGAGGCTGGAACATAACAGCTGCTCAGTAGCTGATTTTACACATTTTTTTAGCACATTTTACAACAGGGGTGAAGAACAATAACACCTCAAGAGGCATTAAAATTATATTTTTATCAGAAGTCCTTGGCAAGCATAGCAGCTCTCTTGCATGCTGTTAGTGACCACTGGTAGCTCACCTGGCATACAGAATTTCAGCAAATGGGTAAGTATTGATGGTAACATCACTATTTTCCATGACTTTTTGTTGGGTTATCTCTCTTCCAACTACAGATGTGTCCTTTTTGCTTACAGGTTGTGGCAGTCAGTTTCACACCCATTATTCTCTGAATTTGCATAGGCATTCTTATACTGGTTTTGAACCCACAATAAATAACTTTCCATGTTATTGTCCTGAAGACAGATGACACGATAGTTTAACGTAGATTGTACAATTGCTGCAGGACAGAGAAGTATACGGAATACAAGTGAAAACAATTATATACTTCTCAACGAAATGTATCATAATAGTATAAAAAGTATTCTTTGACCATATAGTTTAGTTTCTTGGCAGTATTCTTCCTGGCAATAAAATCACCTCCAGTTCAGTTTGCAATGATTATTCCAATACTTTTCCAGCTGACATCAGCCAGGACTGTGCCTCTAAGGCTGGCCTATTTATGTAATTATGCTCAGGGAATGCTTCTATAAACAAGTCCTTCCACACTTCATTGAAAACATTGAGCACATTTTTTTTCCTTATTTAGTGTCAGAGTTATATGCTTTAGATCATAAATTCAAACTTGCATAGTTACTAGACTCACGGCACAAAGCACAGGCCAGGCACAGTTTGCAAACATCATTAACATGTTTTGTATTTAGTTTTTGGATGTTCTAGGCCTTTTTATTGTTTTAAAACATTGGCAAAATTACAGGCAACAGTATCAAAACCCTAAAGGTTAGAAAGTGAAACCAAATGCATGAAGGACTGTTACCCAACCAACAAGATACTTAGGGAATATCTCAGCTCACAAAGAAGACAAGTGAAACTTTTTGTAGTTTCCCACAAGCTGAAATGATTTTCACTGCAGTCCTTGTGCTAATCACTTACTTAACCTCAGATGCAAAAACTGAACTATCCCTGCATGTATAAATAAAGGCACATTTTGAATTTAGAAGATAAAGATAAGGGTCAAAGCAATGGATAAGGGTCAAAGCAATGAATAAGGGTCAAAGTAAGAAAAAAAAATGGTAGAAGAAACTGGAGGAAAGACAACAGTTATAATACTATCAAGTAGCTACACAGTGAGGTGTGTAAGGATCTTAATGCTAATGAATACAAAGCTTAAAAATTGCATACTGCCATTTTTGTCTACAGCTCCAGTGAGCTGACTGAGAAGTAAGGAAACTTGCATACGCAGCTGCATTGAGAGCACTGAGGAAGGAAGCTGGGTAGATTTCTAGGAATACTGGAACAGAGTGCTTAACTAAATATGTTTTCTAAAGATAGACTTTATTTTGATTTTGGAAACAAAACCAAATTCTTCTTAAGCAGATATTTTTTGTTAAAGAAAAAAGTTTGAATGCCAAGAACTTGAGGATAATATGAAAAATCTTAATGTTGCAGGTGTATATTTCAGTATATGAGTTATTAAATTTTCCTACGTTTGACTTTCACATGGTGTGAGTAGTCATATGTAGCCATTACTTGAATGTTCTCTTTGCTTCTACTTCTTCATTGTAGTTTTCTGCAAGGAAGATTTATGACAAGTCACACTATGGGGATGACTGGCCAAGGCATCAAAAGCAATCTTGCCTTAAGCCTATTTATATATTGCATAAGATTTGAATCATACCAAATGTTTGTCCTTATAATGCAGTCCTTGTTCTTACTAAACTGCCATTGACTGGTGCTGTGAATGACCAGTTTGGGACCATACTTGCCTTCATTAATGCCAAGAGCTAGCTTGTCATCAAAGTTGGTTCAGATCCTCAGAGAAAAGGTGTTAGTATGCCTATGCATGCATTGCCTTTGGTTCTAGCATAGGCTTTATAGAAATTCTGTTTGGATGCAAAGGCTTTGGGAACAAACACAAAAGTAGATAAAATTGCTTGGTTGCCACCAGTCAGTGTGAAATGATGTTTCTGAGAAAAAATCCTGAATATTATGACACTGACAATAAAAATGTGGCAGTAATGCAATCTGGGGGCTATTTGAGGAGAAAGAAAAATGGTTTCATTGTTTACTTAAAAAGAGTACAAAGTGAGCAAGTAAAGGACTGGTTTGACTATCTTCTTGCAGGAATTTTGCATCAGAGGACTATGTATTAGTTATTCAGGCAATAATGTCTCAATCTGAATTGCAAAATCAGGTATGTGGCTTTAAAAAAAAGTTACCTTATGTTTAAAACTACTAGGTTTAGCCTATAGATATTTTTCCTTGGGGCAGGGGGAGAGGAGCTTATTTACAAGTTAGTCCTCTGGTCTGGAAATCTACAGGACATTTGTTTCTTTCCTCATTAAGAACTTTTGAGCTCTGTCAAGACAAAGTGTGGGCTACAGAAAATATGCTTTACAAGTGAGAGCTGTACGTATATGATATGATGCCACAGGTTTTGATGCCTTTACTACTTTAGAGTTGTGCAATATTTTCGTGAAGAATATTTATTGTAATGTTGCATTATGAGTTTCTGGGGTTGGTGCTATGAACAGTAATGTCATACCTTTGTAATATACTATTAACTTTTATCCTTTATATCCCTTTACAAGCTTTTTTTCTTTTACTCCTCTCCGTTTATGCAAGTTTGTGGATAAATATACATTTCAAATGATTTATGGAACTGGTGAGTTTCTATAAACATGCAGAACTCCTTTATATAAATGGGCAGAGTGAAGGAAAAGATCATAGAAAACAGTTGACAGAGGTTTGGGGAGGTTATGTAGCCTACGTTCAGCCTCAAGAATTCAACTCTGCCTTTGCCACCCCCGGCAAACATTTGTCTAACCCCTCCTTAGAAGCTTCCAGTGACAGAGATTTCACAATCACCCAAGGCAATCTATTCACATGCCTAGTGATTCTTACAGATAAAAAGGTTTTCCTGATATCCAACCTAAATTTCTCTAGCTGTAATTCGAGTGTATTTCTTCTTGTCCTCTGTCCAAGCACACGAAGAACTGATTATTCCTTTGCTCTTTGCTGCAGTCCTTTCTGTACTGAAAGACTGTTATCAGGTCTTCCTTCAGGCTTCTCTTGTGTAGACTAAACAAACCCAATTAGTTTTCAATTACAGCTTAATGTTACTAAGCTGTCTGTGAGATGTAATGCAGAAGGAGTATTTGCAAAGAATACATTAGGACAGTTAAAGAAAAGTTTCAGAAGGCACACATGAAGAGTGCTTAGCTCTGCATTTTATCCGCTTCTGTCTCATTTATTTCCCAAATTTAAATTTAGAGCCTTGTCTCACACTTGTTTACAAGGCTTTTGCTAAGTGCCACTCCAGTCCAGATCTGAGTTCAGATTCCAACAGCCCATGTAGCCAGCGGAGTATTTTACTCAAGAGTTTTAATTGAGGTCAGGGTTTACAAAAAGTCGGTTAAAACTGACAATTAGAACTGCTTGAAAGAAAAGAACAGTGGCTTAACATTGTACTATGGCTGAAAAGGAAGATACTGTAGTTGGACTTCATAGGATGTTGTTCTCTGACAAAATGAAATAGTTCTTTCCATTAATATACTGCTTTCCCACTTTTCTTTTTTTTTTTTTTATTTATTTTTCCTGAAAGGAATGAGGGAATTTGTAACAAAACAGAGACATTTAATTTGAAAACAATAAGTGCGTAAGCTTATATCCATTCTTAAACTGTCTCTCATACTTCATGAAAATCTCAAAAATTGCTCTAATCCTATGTAGTATTAAGACTTGTATCCGTGTTAACAGCAAAACTTAATGTTACTAAGGCTGCTTATATTCCTCATGATTCATAGCATTTAAAGTTATATAGGTTTTGTATTAAAGAAAATATTAGCTACTCACTTTCTCACTACTGTCCAAGTGCTGTGCTTTCAGTTGTGTTTTTCTTTGTTTTTCAAAGTGTACAATGAAGGGCTTATGCAGTTGTCTTCGTTGTTAAGTTACAAAATATTTTTGTCATGATCTGCTATTTTTGCTGTGGTTAGCATAAAAATGACTGGCAGAGTGATAAATTGATAAGGCTCCAGGTAGAATAATCTGGAAAATTTCTTAACCTGGACTTGCACAAAATGCTGTTTGAAGATGATTTACCTAAGACCATGTTAAATAATCTATACAGACAAACAGGGAACTGACTTGGCAGCCAGTAGTAGATTCAGGGATGAAAACAACTTGTCCACCTTGATGGTACAGAAAAAAAACCCAAAACGACAGTGTGGTAGGAGTAAGGAAATGGTCTTACTTTTGTGCTTTGCATTGATGAGAAAGAGGCTGGAATTCTGTCTGCAGATTTGGCAATGGATTTGAAAGAAGAGTCTAAAAAATTGGATCTGGACAGGAAAATACTACAGTGTACAGTCTTTGTTAAGTGCAGAAAGATTTAGAGGTTGCTTGACTGGTGCAAGAGCATGTTTGAAAAACAGCAGGCATTAAAAGACTCTTTAGAAGAAAAAGCTTTCAAGGATGAAAACAAGGATGCTTTCAAGCCAAAGGCAGACAAATTCAAACAGGAAACGAGGCACGTGCTTTTTGACATGAGGTAGAAGCAACTGAGATTAGGTAAAAAGAGAAGTAACAGGCTTTCCATCTCTATGTCTTCAGATGAAGAGAAACTGCCTTACTGTGAGATGTGGTTCAGCAACACACAAGTAACTATGCTCTGCTGGGGGACAGTGGGGTGACATGGATGGTCTTGCAGCATATAGGCAGTGAGAGCAGATCACAGATCCCTGTGGCTTCTCTTTCTGAGAGTCAGAGCACTGGGCAGTGAGCTTAAAACTCTGAATTATTAAGGACATCGTTAGTAAGTTTTCTATTCAGATCCATCATCTTGTTACTCCCTTCTATAAAAGTGGCAAGCAGATCTTCTTTATCCTTACGCCAATTGCTCAGTGTCAACAGCTTGCCTTTCACCTTGCTCACACAACCACAGTTTTGAATTCCTCCGTTATTTTGCGAACAGCCTTGCTGAGTGCTGGCAACATGCTAGTAACAAGGTTTTGGACAGAAGAGCATTCAGTGAGGGATGAGCTGTTTCTCCAAGTGCAGCTCTCAGGCTCAGAGGAATTTGCTGTGTACTCCATGCACTTGAAGCATGGTGGGTCAGCTGGTGTCATCCCCCAAATTCCTCTCTGGCCAGGATTCCAGTGGTAGGAATGAAGAACCACTTCAAAGGGCGACTGTTCTGTATAAGGAGGTCTTTTTTCCCACTGATGTGTCAAATCCCCCGGGCCAAACTGTGTGCAGCTCCTCATCCAGAAACAAGAGCCACTAGTCAAGTGGCAGAGAGCAAGGAACTGAGATCCCGACTTTGTCCCCACTCTGGGCAAATGCTTCAGAAAACTAACCTGGGAGCCATCGAACATGTAAATGTTTGTGACACTAAACCAGAAAGTACAGGGAATGCAAAGCTGCCTTTTTCTCGCATGCTCTGCATTATCCCTACTTGTAACATTTCCTTCCTTACCCTGTTTTTTTTCTTAGCAAGGTATCTTGATTTTGGGCATTGCCAACACAGATGATTCTGTGTGCTGAACTCCACTCTTTTCATCTCAGATTTTCCTTGATGCCTAACAACAGCCAAAGGAGACCAGTTCACATCTCTGCTCCTGGGTACCCTTTCCCAGGGAAAGGGAGCATAACAAGGTGCCCACTTCTCTTGCTGAAGTGACTTGTCAGGATAAGATGTAGCAGAGCTTGGCTCCACCTCATCCATGCTGATCCCAGACATTTTCCCTGTATCTTAGGGATGTCTAGAAGATTTGTTTGAGAAAAGAAGCCAGCACATGCTGGAGTCTTCTTTTACCTTCACTGACAAGAACTGCTCTCTTCTGTCAGAGACCTCCAGCCAGGCAAAGGTGGGAGTGTCCCCTGGGTGAGCAAGGTGCCAGTCCTCCAATGGGCTGTTCCCTATTGGGGCTAGGAGGGTGCTCATGATGTGTGTTCAGACCACACAGATGAGTGATGGGCTCTTTCATTGCTCAGTACTCTCTTATTTCTATGCTTCAGCTGTGTATTGCACAGCAGAGGTTCAGTTCAGGCCACCCTTGCCTTGGACACAGAGATCCCCCGCATATGAGTCCTTCTCTCTGGGGAACTGCTGAGCCCCACATTCAAGGAGGTGCTGCGGGGAAGGCGATGCAGCAGCCAGGTCCGTGTGCACTCCTGCCCTCCTCTCCGGCCAGGGCAGATCAACCAGAGGAGACATCATGGGCAGGAACAGCAGCTCCCCACACAAATGATCCCTGTGGAGATCATTTCTGCAAGAGATATAAAGCACCTGTTTATCAGCCTTTATTCATCTTACAGAGTCTGTTTTTTGTTTACTGTTACCATTTCCCTTTCCCAGTTCCACCTAAACTCTGTTTACAGATCTTTTAGTTTTTTGTAAGTAACACCTAAAAATAATTATTAGTAGTACCCTCTCCTGTTCTGCTTTGATGCCCCTCCCCCTTTCTCACCAGCTCTAGTTTCTGGTTTTAATTCTGTTTTGCTTTGCAGGAGAAATGAAAGACTGTTTACTGATCCTGTCCCCACCTTTTCCTTTCGTGTCACAGCTGGTTCTTGAAATACAATAGAATAATAGGTCTGCATGTTCTTTTCCCTTCCCTCTCCCCCCCAGTCTATTAGAAATGAATTTTGGTATTGTTGAAAGATCCTAGATGAAACTGCCAACTCAGAATGTCTAAACTAGCCCTTATTAAAAGAAAATGGATATCATAACTTTAAAAAAATATAGCTGCTATTTAACTGTCTATTTAAAAAGTGAATGAGGGGTGAAGGACGCTTTGGATCATCATGGATGGACCTCGTATGTGCTTTGTTCTGTTGAGCATCCTAATATTTTGATGGACTATGATGAGTAACTTCCATTTTTTACCCATTTGGAATACTGTCAGCAGACCTGAGGATGTGGATGGACATCTAAGAGAAGCAGCCTTTTGTACTGGGGAGGAGGCATTCCATTATTTCTCTTTCATTTTGGATATTGACAGTGGAAGCTGAAGCATAAGCCACTGGAGAGTGGGAGTAACGGAGTAATGTTAGCAGATAAAGATGCTTTATTTTCAAGTTAAGCAGAAAGTGCAAGACATGGTGATACAGCTACAAAACAGATGAGATGGGGTGGGTGCACAGCAGAGATGTTGTTACGGTCATCTTCAATGTTAGGCTTTTTCCATGTGCAATGTTTACTGAGTGGAATTTAAAGAATCATGCAAGCAGCTAAACAAACATATTTTTGGCATCATTTCGTAAAAGAAAGGAGACTGAAGATTAACAAAACAAAAAAGAAAAAGACAAAAACACCCCTTTGTATTGCATGAGATTCAAGTGGAACACTTGTTAACAGTTAACCTAGTCATGTCTATAAGTGATTTGCAAATTGATGGGAGATGTGTATGACCCCAGTTTTTACTGCAACGTAATTACGTTTATGTCCCAACCTTGCAAGGGGAGCTAGTCCTTTGGGGAAAGCCATCTGAAGTTGAGAAATGTTTACACAGTTTTGGTATTTTAGCTGAAAAAATAGTGCAAAAGTTATGCCTGTCCAGTAGGAGTGTGTTTAAAAGCTGTCTTCTATGTATGTAAATCTTTGCTGTCCATCTTTTGCCGCGTAAAATGAGAAACAATTCTACAAGTGTTGCATCCTACCTAGTTTGTCAGAACACTTAATTTTAAAGTAGAGAAGTAATTAATTCATACTTTGTTTAAAGTATTACTTGACTAAGTACCTTAAATACAATGCAAACTACCAAGTGCCAGGAAAAAAATATTTTTTAAAAGTTGACACTTAAGCCTAATCTGATATCATTTTGGGGGGAAAAATGTCATCTTGGCACAGAGTAAGGGCATAGTTATCAGGCCAGTTTGCTTCATGGATAAACATGAATTTAAAAATGAAATAAAATAATGTTTCAAAAAATATTTAATTATAATTCCAAATGTTTATACCTGTTTAGCACTGTGAATCCAAACGGTGCTTCCAGTTGTAAATAGCAAGTGAAAAGCTGAACCTGAAATCATTCAGTACTGTGCTCATCAACTCATCTGGTGTTATTATTTTGTGTCAAGACAAGCTATTGTGATTTCAAACTCCTCTGTCTTGTGATAAATTCTAGCTTAATTGTTTGCCAAATCCATGCAGCACTGCAAGTTTTCATACATAACTTCGGAAAAAGAAAAAGATCTTATTTGGAAAGCCACACAGTTTTATGACTTTCCAAAAATGCTTTTCTGCAAGCTGAATTAAACAACTCACAAGGAGAGATCCTGTGGTAACTTAAGGTAGTAGAAGCTAGGAAAACGTCTCCACTTTTTTAAAAACGAGCCAGTTCTCTCCAGCACATGGTGGACTAATCTGCTTCACGTATGTCTCTTGTTGTTGTGATTTGCAGTCAAGAGTTTTTCTTCCCCAGAAGTTTTGTAGCTTTCCTTGGAATATTTGGCAGGAACTTTATAGATTTAACCAACTCCCATGGAGGAAAGGGTGCGAAGATTATGGTTGTGGCTTGACTGTGGCATTGTTTCACCTGCCAGGCACTGTTTGTGTTTACAAACACATATAAGGATAACATGGGCTGATGTAAATGCATAGGAAGTTTCTGTCACTGCTAGAGTGATTTTTGTAGAAAAAACACTTGAAGGTGTCGTGGTTTAACTCGGCAGGCAGCTAAACACTGCACAGCTGTTCGCTCACTCTTCCCACAGTGGGACGGGGGAGAGAATCGGAAAAAAGGTAGAACTTGTGGGTTGAGATAAAGACAATTTAATAGGACAGAAAAAGGAAGGGAAAATAATAGTAATGATAAAAGAATATACAAAACAAGTGATGCACAATGCAATTGCTCATCACCTGCTGACCGATGCACAACCAGTTCCCGAGCAGTGGCCGCACCCACCCCAGCCAACTGCCCCCAGTTTTTTGTTCAGCATGACATCATATGGTATGGAATATCCCTTTGACTAGTTTGGGTCAGCTGTCCTGGTTGTGTCCCCTCCCAGCTTCTTGTGTACCTCCAGCTTCCTTGCTGGCAGTGCAGTATGAGAAGCTGAAGAGTCCCTGACTTACTTAGTGTAAGCACTGCTCAGCAACAACTAAAACATCAGTGTGTTATCAACATTATTCTCATCCTAAATCCAAAACACAGCACTATACCAGCTACTAGGAAGAAAATTAACTCTATCCCAGCTGAAACCAGGACAGAGGGCAAAATGCAACAAAACAGATGCTGTAAAAGCTAATTAATTGGCTACTATTACTGAAGCGAAGGGAAGGGGGACTGCCTGGATAGGATCCATAGCTCAAGTAAACGCAATAAACTAATCTCAGGGTCTTCAGGGTTGGGCTTTGCATTTCTTTTGTAAGCGATGAAGAGCTATCACTTACTATATCTATATTAAAATGATTTTTAGAAGTTCAGATTAAGTTCAAATGGTGACTCAATATAATGTTCCAAAACAACTTAATGCTTAAGATAGTAAACTTCCTATGCTGTATTATATGCTTTATTCATAGCCTAAAACTTGACTGGATAAATATGTTCTTACTTTGAAATCACTGTGTTTTGCTTCTTAAACTGTGTTCCCACTGAGTGATTATTAAAGAGTTCAAGCATTTTGTAATGAAGCTGAAGGGAAATGTTAAAGTATTATCCTGGAAAATAACATAATATTACGGTTCAGTTAGCCCAAGGAAAGCATGTGTCATTGCTTGCCTCGTGAGGGGAGCAACAGTGAATGATGTAGACTGTACCTAATATCCCAATGCCTCTTCATTATCTGTTGAACCAATTTATTACTTTGGCACAAACCCACTACCCTGTCTTTAGCTAGCTGTTTGAGCTTCATGGATAAGAAAATAATGCCAGCAAAAATTCGACTCCAGACTGCTGCTGTTGATGGCTTCATGCCTACAAGAAATGCTGAGCAAGTTAATTTCCAAAGGTTATTGAAGATTTCTCATACTGCAGGGTATGTGAATTGCTTTGCTTGGAGTTTTAAACACAAGACAGCTTCACTCTTTGTCTTCATGTGTGTGGGCACCTCTAAATATCCCCATGGCTGTTTAGCACTGAAGAAACCAACTCTCATCTAGTTAACATATTAAAAGAAGGAAAAATCGATCACACTGTTTAAGCTGAACCTTTCTGCAGCTAGTGACTTATTATTATAATATTAAGATTGTTATGCTAGCAAAAGCCTTCTGAGGGTCCACAGAGTGTTGATGATGTTCATATACATCCAACAGAGATCCTATGAGAGAGATTTTAGGGGCTTGTGTTAGCAGAAACCAAGAGAGCTTTTACTAGTGCTGGGATTATTGCATATTTACACTTCTCAAGATGAACTTGATGGGAGTGGGGCCTTAAGGCTAGAAAGAGATCAGAGCTTGGGCCTTTGCCTCTGTCTGACACTTTTGGCCAACTAAAGAAACTAGAAGGGCTGCAGACTTAAGGGGAAGGCTATGATTCGGAATAGTTTCTCTCCCCTTTTGCAGGTGGCAATGGAAGGGCACATCCAGTCCTGTGGCCTTTTAACAATGTGCCATTCTGTTTCCCTTCAATAATAAGTTCCATCTCTGGTTCCATGGTGAGAATTGTAGTGCTTACTACAGCATACAAGTACCACACACTGCGATATTTAACTGGAAAACCTTGCTGTTTGTTAATCATCCTGGGAGTGTGAGTAACTGAGCTTGTGTGGTCAGTCCTGGGAGACTTTCACCTTGATGATCACTAAACCTGAACCTATGGTGTTAAAAAAAAAATCAAATTAGGTTATATATTTTAAACTCAGAAACCTGTTCAAAATTAAAAATCCTTTAGCTTACCCCCTTCAGAAGGCAAGACCCTTAATCTCTGCCAAATGCTAAACTCTCCTGGCTCCACAGTGATCTACCCTTCCTTCTCCACTATAGACACCCTTTCAATGGCAATTGCTAGTAATGATATATGCAGCCCTATTTATTGAGTATGTAATACCTTTAATTGCAGCCAGTCTTCCCTGCTGCTCAGGTTTGTTCCAGAAGTAACAACACACGCTGCCAGTTCAAGCACTTCATCTACACAAACCCCAGAGTTTTTTTTCTGACTGCTTATTTTATAGCCAAGAAAACTGTCTTTAGGTTTTGCTTACCTAATTCTAAAACCAGTCATTCAGGGAATGGCATATACCTTGCAGATATAAGACAATAAATCAAGCAAAACAAAAAAGTTCCGTGGTGACTGTATCTCTGTATCACAGTTTTGTCCTGTATGGTCTGTGATATGGTGAAGGCATTCATTGTTCAGTGTTTTTTGAAGAGGAAAAAAAAAACCAAACAAAAAACGTAGTCCAAAATGTACTATGAACTTACCAGGTAAATACTTCAATAAGCTCGGGCATGAAAGTCAGACATTAGTGTTTAAAAAGCGTTACTTGGAAGTTCTCAATAGTTTCACTCAGTTATGTCAGATTATATTGCTGGGAGCTTTTTACCTCAGACTGACACACCTAATAAATAAGGACTATGTCCAAGGAAATATTAACTCTCTTCTTAGAAAAAAACATAGTGGGGTCAAATCAAGTTTTCATTATTCAGAGAGCAAATATATATATATAATTATATATAATATATATAATTATAATATATATAATATATATAATTATAATATATATTATATATATACATTTAGTTCTTAGAAATACCTTTGGTTTTGAAAGATCCTTCTCTATGTTATTTATGGCAAGTTCCAATCTTCAATATCTGAAGTCAGATGTCCATCGTATCTAGCATGCATGCTCTACAACAGCAATACCGATATATCTCAGAAAAGCTGCGTGACACAGCAGGCAGAGGACAAGACGGCTATTCAGGGGACAGAGCTTCTGTTCCTGACCCTCACATTGCTCTACCATGTGACTGGAAGGGAAACATTTCTCCTCTGCTCTAGTTTCTTTGTCTATAAAAATGGAGATGCGTATTCATATCCACCTTATGATATGGTCTAGAACATTAATGAAAAAAATAAGTTATTTGAGCTATGCTTACAAAAAAGTAGTGTTTATAATCACATCTACACTCCTACTTGGAGAAATTAGTAAGGCAAAAAATGATTCATTATACTCTTTTAGGAAATATACTTTCAAGTCATAATCTTTACCTGACATTACTTTTCACTGAAGAAGGGAATTGATTTCTTTTTCAGACTTGAACTTCTGACTGTTTGTATTGCCAATTCACTTGGAATTCCTATTACAGATTAGGTTTTATATGATTGTGTGCATTACAAAATGACCGCATTTGTGCCAAGAACAGAATCAGCGAGACAGTCATGACAGGCATCCTTCAAAGTGCCCTTACCAATGTTTCTGAAGACCTCACATCAAATGAGACATGGGGGATAAAGCTTTGAAGAAAGTTGGCATGTCTATTCAGGTGTTTGTTGATGCACCCTCCAAAACTGGAACAGAGCCTTTCCTCCTTAAAAAAAAATCAATAAATGGGTAATGGGGACTAGGTTTGTAAGCCAGTTGAGCTGAAGGGTTACTGAATAAGAAGTGGTAGATACAACACTGATATACTGTGGAGAGCTTGTAGAGTAAACAGAAGTAGCTTACATTGATGCAGCAAAAAAGAAAGGGAGGGGAAGTGAAGAGAAGAAAATGGTATTTTGAATACCATCCTGGGTGGATATGAGGGTTATTGAATTCCTCGAAGCCAGAGAAAAGGATATCCTGTAAGTGACAGAACTGTGATCGTTCCTTGTGATCTCAAAGGAGGTGGCAGAAACGAATGGGAAGATTCAGACCTCCCAAGGCCCCTTCGGGTGTTCTCTTCAGTAGCCTATACCTAGACCCATGTTTGTGTAACATTTCACTAGATAAATAAGCATGTCCAACTTATTTTTTATTCCAATACTTTGTTTGTCACAGTGGAAAATCTAAAATTGAATTGAAGCATAGAATTGTACCAAAAGATTAATAAGCAGATTGTATCATTATGTACAAGTACAGGTATTTGACCTATTTTATTTGCCAGTTTCTCCTTTTCTTTAAGTATGACTTCTGAATATTCTGTCTGCCTGCATTGGTAAGGTTCCTTGTTTAATACCCTCCCTGTGTTTAAATGAGATTTTGACACATACTGTTCATAAAATGAGTTCAGGGTAGTTTGCACTTCAAGCCTTTTCTTGTAGGAAGAGTTTGAAAACACTCTTTTAAAATGCTTTTCCTGTCTAGAATGCTACAGGATGGACCTTGGGTCTCTGGGTCCCTGCTGCTGGACATCAGGAGAGGGAAAGGCTGCAGTACTTTTTCACCTGAATAAGCTCTTTATCCACAACACCAGAGGGACAGCACTGCAAGCTAGAAAGGAGCTGTTTTCTTGGATCCATCAACAGAGAGGGAAAGTATGTTTATACTGGTTATACACTTGACTGCCATAGAACTTAATCTCAGACCCTGCTGGTGGGACTGTAAGATTAATTTGAAGTATACAGACTTCAGGACTGGGCAATGAGAATGAATTGAGAGATAGGCACAAGGCTGCTGCTTATCAGCCATCTTTTTGATTCACCTCCACCAAGCACTGATGTGGGGCTTTTTCTCTTGAGTGGGAAACGGCATGGGAACCTGACAGCACACAGTTGTTCCCATTTGTGGAAGGTCTTTTATAGAATAGAGAGTAGAAGGAAGCCAGAAGATCTGATCTGTCCTTTTGAAGTCTCTCCTCTTCAGGCACTGCATAAGGCTGAGATCACATTAGTGAGCACAGATAGTAAAGTCACAGGACAGGCCAAGGCAGCGTTTCCCAGAGGACTGGAGACACGCATATGAGAGTCAGTGGCACCATCCTGTGGGCTGGTGGATGGGGAAGTGCTACTGCTGTGATAAGGATAGTTTTGCCTTCAGGGCATTCCCAGTAATTGGTAGAGATGGCAGTTAAGAGAATATCAGTGAAACCTCTGTCTGTGTTAGGTTATTTGGAGGTTAGTTATTTGGACAGCCAGTCCATAAACAGACACTAAAGGGAATGTACTGTACAAAAACATCCCTAACCCAATGACCGTGAATGTTGTGAGAGCAGGAAGGGAATGGACCACAGATAATGGTGAAGCTTGAGTGCCTTTTCTATAAGGCATCTCCTACGGCTACTTTTGGAGGTAATGCTGGATCCAATGTACCACTGGTTTGACCCACAGGGCATTTCTTATGTTCATTTTGGTAGCTGCTGTGTCTTCTCACACCAATGTCAGTGTGGGATTTTTTTTTCCCCTTTAGCAGAATTCCCCTAATGGGTTTTGCAGGATTTAAGCAACCTTATTAATCTTGCCACTTCCTCTCCATGTGCATGACATGTTTCTTTAAACTTGCCCTCTCTCATACAGAAAAGCCTAGCAACAGGTCTGCCTGTTACAAAACCAGCCCAGATCCCAAACAAAACTGACACCTGATTCTGTGTGATCCTTATTCTGGGTGAAGGACAAGAAAGCAAACATGTTAAAGTACTCATAAAAGTCATTTGGACGTTATACTAACATGCTTGGTGTGAGAACATTTTTTTTGTGTCTTTATTAATTCTTATCCCAATCTTAAGATTCCTGGTTTTAACTGAAAGCAATATGGACTAATGTCCTTTCCTATGACTTTCAGTAAACAGGTAGAAAATGTTTTTCAAATATCTGCTCCTTTGTAGCAAACAATGAATGAACAACCTTACATATGTTATTGAAAAAGCTAATTGACACCTTTTCTTAAAGATGTATACCACACTGCAACAATAACAGCTTCACTCCAGAAGGAACCTGAAACATACGAACCTCGCTTAATGTCTTTACAAATCACACCATGTAAGGCAGTTTTCAGTCATTCAGGAAGGGACAACTCCATCGGCTTGCCACTGTTTTGGTTCACCAGATAGGCAATGTCAAACCTTTAGGAAGATTACTGGGACGATTTCCTTAAAGATATGAGAAATCAGGCAGAGATGATAGTTTCTATAAAGAGTTTGCTGGGAGTCATACCTCCTCTTCTGTGAAGAGGTGCATGACGGTATATAGACAAATATAAAACTGGGTCTGTGGATACCAGTGTTGGGATAATGGCCTTGGAAAAATCTGTGGGAGAATCCCTTAGAGAATAATAAGGGAGAATTAATTGCCTTTTTAAATAACTTCTTAGTTGCCTTTTTAAGTAACTTCTTAGTTGACTGATTGAAGTGAGTTCAAAACTGGGTGATAGGGCTAAGACAATTTTCCAGCAAGCACCAGAGTGAGAAGAAGTACTTTTCTTGTCTTGCCTGTTTAAATGAGGACCAAGGAGGACAAAAGCACTGTTGGGTTATTACTGACCAAGGCAAGAGGCTGCAGACTGAGTAGGTCACAGCAGCCACTGGAAGGAGCAAAGTAGAAGGTGAGAGACAGCCAAAAGGGAAACCCTTTTTCAGGAGTAGAAAGCTGGTGTCCCAAGAGCCAAAAAGTATTGGTCCTAATTCAAAAAGAGAGGTGTTCAGTGGAGTCTTCATTCACACAGCAGGTAGAGATGCAGGTTTGTTATTGTGTTTAAAGCAGCTGCGACTGTGTGTGGATCTTGCTTGCCTGGGAATCTGAAAGAAAATCAGAATGATCTGCTCTACCTGTTTTGTTTATCTTTCCAAAGCGGGTAGGAGCAAGAGCGGTAAAGGACATAAAAGTCACCCTGGGTAGAGTTTTTTAGACTACAGAGGCTACAGTTTTTTAGACTACTAATCATTTGTAGATGTCCTTCTTTGCTTGGCTAAAAAATTTACTGCTGCTTTTTTACAGCTGATGTCATGTAAAGAATGGCATGAACTTTTTTAGCGGCTGCTAACTGCACACTTTTTTAGTGTGCAGTAGTAATTATAAAATAAGAGTATGGAAAGTACTGCCTTACAGCATAGGAAAAACAAAGCACATTAAAAAGATTTTGTTCTCATGATTCAGTTAAGGAACACAAGAATGGCTAGAAGTAATTTTAAGCTCTGGATGTGAAACAGCCCCCTTCCACCATATCATACAATCCCATCTTTCTGTCCTGTGACAATGACAGGGAGCCTGAACTAATCTGGCTACTTTCAAAGCAAAAATGATACAGAGTCAATGAATAGTACCAGTCATAGAGCTACCGAGGGAAGAAGCAGTCTGAGTTGTGTGATTATGTTTATATAAGTTTTGGATTTCTTACTAAGTTTCCAGTTGCTATGGAACTGTCAGCACCTGCCAAAAAAGTGCTCAGAGTGTCACAATCATTTTATCTCACAAATGTCAAATGCTTCAGAGTGCAGAGAACTGGACAGCTCTAATGCTTTTCCCTCCAGTTTGCAGAAATTTGTCCGTAATAGATTTGACCTGACATTAAATATTCCAGACATCCACAAGCATAGGAACACTTCAGTTAAGTTTTTCTTTCTCTGCTGTCAAAATAAGCATATCTTTTCACAGGTATTGTGTGCTTGCAATGTCTGCATTTTCAGGTGAGATGGTTAAACCAGTTACCTGCATCAGGAGCTGACTCATACTCCAGTCAAAGCATAAACCCATCCTGTTGTTGTTAGGGGGTAAGCAAATGTGCTTACTGTAGGTAGTAGGTCTGTCAGGTACTTCATATCAGAAAGAGCTATCACAGACAGTGTGTACTCATGGTGCTCTTCCATCTGTGGTTATTGGGCATTCACAGCCGTCCAAGCAATGACAGCATTTCCTTGAGATAAAAAAAAAAAAAGGGGGAGTTTAACAAAAAATGTGTGTGAAGTCCAACATATGTTGTTTGAGAACATTTGCTCTACAATCAAAAAGCGGATAAGTTAGGTAGTTGGGTTGCTGGTTTAAGACATGCCATTGTGGTGGATTCTGCAACACAGATCAACAGCAAAAGCCTAAGCCTGGGAACTGAACAGCAGTAGTGCAAGCAGGATTCAGATTTCAACCTTTGCTCCTGGTCCTAGAGATACCATAGAAGTCAAATGTAGACACAGAGGTAGAGAGAGAAATCTGTGAAATGTTGAGTCACTACCGTCTTATTTGGATGCCCTGGCAAACTCATAAGGGAAATAGAAAAAGTCAGAGCTGTGCGTTTAAAAATGCATGCATTTGAAATGAAGTTTCTGTGTTGAATAAAGTAACATCTCTTATTTTTACTCACACATAGCTCTAAGAATGATGACGAGTGCAATCCTTTAAGGAACGTTTCCACAACTTCAGGATCTTGACATGAGATGTTGAAATTTCATACCAAATTCATTTGTATTAATACACTTATTTCTAAAACAGAGATGATGATTATTGACATGTTCTTGGTAATGTTCTTGCACATATAATTTCCTGTGTAAATTGTGTATTGATAAGGCTAGGATAAAAATTGTGCATGCACTATGTGTCTCTCTAGACAGGTCTGGGAGAGAGGGAGCTGTGGTGGTCAGCGGTATCTGGAGGTTGCAGGGAGCATAAGGTGAAAGAGCTCCTAGGAAAGGCAAAGATGTAGGGTTCCACTGAGGAAATGCAGGGTACGAATGCACTGCTTACTTCATCTCACATCGTACTAGACTTCCATGTTAAGTGGGTGCTGCCATGTGGTCCGAGGATGTTTTTTTCTGCTCTCTCACATAACAGTTGGTGAAGAAGCGGTTGGTGGTGCAATTCATGCCCTGGGGATGTGTTATGATATCATTCCACTCTGTTTTTCATAACAGAAACATTTCACAGTAGGAAAAAACCAAACATACTGGTGAGAAAGTATTGCACCTTTGAGGCTGTGTATAGTCTTCTATCTGGAAAACTACTACATCTTCCTAAAGAGGTTCTTTCCTCCTAGGTAGGTTTAGCAAGGAGTATGTGTATATATATATATACACATACACTAGCTTGTTTCTACGTGTTTCTTCATGTAGAAGCAAATCAATGGAATGATTTATAGTAGCCAAAGCATAAATACATTAGAACTTCTCAATTTTGCAAGATGCTCTGATTTCACTGGGTTCATTCCAAATATCATGTACAAACAGTGTATCTCCCAACATGCCTGAAGTGTTTGCTGATTTGGAGCATTCATATTTCATGAAGACTTATTATAAAGAGGAAAAAAATGTTACATTTTAGTGAATTGTGGAAACACAGATTACTGGGAAACATTAGGAAATTTAAAACCAGGCAAGATATGGGGATGGAGGGGTAGATTTCTTAAGGGACAAAACCAGAAAATAGAAACAGGAATAAAGGTAGTGATATGAAATTCCTCTTGTGGAAAGATTGTGGAAAACAGTCTGAGTAGCAGGGCTGATTTATATTACTGAAATTATTGTAGTAATTTAATTTTAAGGAAATTTTTAAGGTATTTTCTGTCTTGGTGGAAATCAAGAATATCTTTTATTTCAGTAAAATTGAAGAAGGTGACAAGCATAGGGCTGTTAACATGGATAGTGTCTATGTCTGAACTGTGGTGTAGATGAGCTCTGGAGGTAGTCTCAGTAGTTTCTCTTGATCATGGAGCCCAGGGACCTACTGGAGTGCACTGCAGCTGCTGATCCTGTACCAGTGTTTCTTTCCAAAGGCAAACCTTTCGGACAAAGGGATGGTGCCTAGGCAGGTCATGGCCAACCATGGAGGCAGAATGCAACCAAGGTTTGCACAGGAGACCAGGACCACAGTATTTGGTGCACCTGCATCTGCCATGCAGTCTAGGCTCAACTAGATTGACCTTACAGAGTGTCTTTCTACCTTCTATATTTTGGTTTGCCCACCTATAAAAGAAAGGAAGAATGCAAAAAATTTGGAGAGAATCTTAAAGAAAATGCACTAGTCATGATGTTGTGGTTTAACCTCAGCTAGCAACTAAGCACCACACAGCCACTTGCTCACTCCCCGCAGTAAGATGGGGGAGAGAATCAGAAGAGTAACAGTGAGAAAACTCATGGGTTGACATAAAGACAATTTAATAGTCAAAGCAAAAGCCGCACACGCAAGCAAAGCAAAACAAGGAATTCATTCATTGCTTCCCATGGGCAGGCAGGTGTTCAGCCACCTCCAGGAAAGCAGGGCTCCGTCACACGTAACGGTTACTTGGGAAGACAAATGCCATCACTCCGAACGTCTCCCCCTTCTTTCTTCTTCCCCCAGCTTTATATACTGAACATGATGTCATATGGTATGGAATAGCCCTTTGGTCAGTTGGGGTCGGCTGTCCCAGCCGTGTCCCCTCCCAACTTCTCATGCACCCCAGCCTACTCGCTGGTGGGGTGGGGTGAGAAGCAGGAAAGACCTTGACTCTGTGTAAGCACTGCTCAGCAGTAATGAAAACATCCCTGTATTATCAACACTGTTTTCATCACAAATCCAAAACATAGCCCCATACTAGCTACTATGAAGAAAATTAACTCTATCCCAGCCAAAACCATCACACATGAGCTAGGTAAAAGTAATAGGTCCTTTAAGGTGAACTTATTAACTGCTCCAACATTGTGCCAGGTTGCTTAGTTTGTATTCTGCAAAGCACCATGATGCCTTTAGCACTACCCGTTCAGCTGAATGGCATGTGTCAGCCATCTCTTCCTCTTGGAAAATTAATACATATATTTTTATGAATATGGGCATTTTTGCAATGGCTATTTGGTGTAGAAAAAAGCTTTCCATCTGACTTGTTTACATAAAGATGTTTTTGTACATGAGCCAGTCTCAATTGGGAAAATGCTATAAATCTTTCAGCAGTCTGGGAAACAGTCTCAGAAGAAATGTTTGTAATAAGCAATATTTGTTTTATATCTATTCTTGGCAAGAGAGTGGCCAAAGAAAATTTCCCTCCTAGGACACAACCCGCACTACTATTTGCTGCTGTAACATACTGAGGACATTTAGGGTGACATAGTTTAAAAACTTCTGTCAGTATTGACATCTTTCAGTATTTATTGCTACAGAATATAAAATGCACAATGATTGAAGCTGAGGAGGTTTCTTCCTCAAAAGGGCTTAGAGCTTTAAAAACCTGCAATAATTTTGCATCCCATTTAGGTAGGTCTGTACTGCCCTTGATGCATTCAGTTTATAATGGAGGTTACATGCTGAGCTCTGTAGCTGTGGTTCACAAACAAACATTGGCAATAAACTGATTCAAGCAGATTCTCTTAGAGATGTGCCTCCATTATTGTTGCAAAAGACTAAGCATTACACTATGCTTTTAAAGAGTTTCTGCCTAGGACTCTACTGCTGGTGTTAGCTTCACTGATAAAGCAGTCATTTACAAATTTTCCCATTTGTTCTTATTTTCTTAGAAGCTGAGCTGACTAAGCAAAAGAAGACTACAACAATTTTTGGACAGATGAGGAAAAAAAAAAGAGTATTTGTCTTAATCTACCCGTTTCTTTAAAAGTTTTTCTTTTCATCATCATCTGATCATCACCAATAAAACACATTTTCTTCATGCTCATCTGAGTTGTAGGGTGCATGGCTAGTTGAAAATGGAAGTATTTTAGACTTTTACCTGCAGAGGACTATATTAAAAGACAGATATGCAGAAATAATATCAAATAAATTCAAGCATTACTTTGCATGTTTTTAAAGCACAATCACTAAGGTTTGTCTTAGTACCATTGTGCTTTATCTTAAGGTGTACCTTGTCCATTGCTTTCTTCCCTACAGGGAGCTCTTTAGGTGTGCAGGTTTTATGTTACTAGGGCTTTCCAATTCAGATCTTGTGAGTGCTTTCTCTGAAAGGTGAATCTTTCACAGCATTCCATCACAAGCAGTTAAATGGCTGGTCCTGCCTCTCTGGGGTTTTTACAGAGCCCCGTGTATACTGTCTGAGTGATGTCCATGAAAAGGTAGCATCTAGTGCACCGAGACTCCAAGACAGCCTGCTTTTCCTTTTGAAAATTATGCAAACAGGAAGAAATGGCAAGGGATGCCTGTGATATTTGGTCCTCACTACTAAAAAGGGCCACAGGATTACTTGGCTCATATTAAATCTAACTGTAGTCAGAAAGGAAAGCCTGCCTGGGTTATAGGAATACTGAAGAGAACAAGCCGTGACCCAGCAAGCAATATGATATTCTGTTCTGGCTGACATGCAACTTGATTATGACCAACAATCCCCCATCCTGACATTCCAGTAAACTTTATAGGCTCAATGGGAAAAAAAGCAAGAAAATCTATTAAGCCAAAGAAAAATGGAAGTAGAGGTTGGTAGTTAAATTTTGTGATTTTAAATTCTCTTCATGATCTCAGCCGGCATTGGTTTTCCAGCTGAAGTGCCAGATTTTCAAACAGTCTGTTACCTACATGGTTGATATAAATACAGATACCAAAGTATACTGGTGCGCCAATGAACTTTCTCCTTTCTGTTAGAAAGATGTGCTGAGATAGGTTTATTAGGTAGGATTTTCACATGCTGGAAAAATATTTGGGTTCGACCTAGACTGCACAGTCTTTGGTGCACAGATTAGGTCTCCTTTACTGTTGTAGAGATCTGAGGACCCTTCTAACACTGCAGAAATAGACTATATTATGTGTATTACATTTTGAGCCCATAGAGCTCAAAAAGCAAAAACCTGTGACACGTTTACTCACTGCTAAACCAACACATCTATCAGGTTTTGGACTTTCATAGGTCATGCAGAGATGATTAGGAATTACAAAATCGTGCAGAAGTGGGCTGGTCTTACTAAAAATGTTTGATTTGAATTGAATTTTATTTAAAAACACCTTGAAGACTATTAGAAAAGCAGTATCTACCTGCCACAAGAGGTATTGTAAGATCTCTGCATTTGGCAAGTGTACTCGGTAGTATTATCTATGGTTAAGCCTGCTTGATGTTTCCCATCATCAAACTCTTTTTAACCTTGCTTGTAAAGTTGCTTTTAATCTTGCCAAGCTAGGACTAAAATTTTCCATGCCATAACTTTGCCTCAGGTTGTGTTTTATATTTTATATTTGGAAAAAACCCAGACTTTTCTGAGGGTAAGGTAATAATTTTGGTGTTTCTCTTCTTTTGGGAAGTTTTACAGTTCTATACTTTGATAATGAGGCTTGAAACTTGTCTTTGCTGTACACCTCATGATTATCTGCTCCAATTCACCTCTGAGATATTGTAATTTACACACAGTTGGGAGACTTTCCAGAGCTCAGTAGTCTGTCCTTGCTCATCACGCTCAGTTCCTTCCTAGGTCCTAGGAAGAGCCAGACTTTGCACATGCACTTTCCATAGGACGGCTGGGTGTACTCCCTTCATCTGGTGCACTAAAGTCATGCTCCTCTTGAAAATGATACGTCACTCATGGTCTGGGTATAAGAAGGAGTGCTTCGTTCCAATTTGGTTACTGGGACAGAAAATAAAACTAATGTCTGCTCACAACCATCTTGCTGGTGCCCACACATTGTGGAGGCAGAATCTGTCTGTTGTGACCAAAAAGAGAGGGAAAAGCAAAAGAAGTGAGAAGCACCAACAAAACAGCCCCAAAAGGAAATTCCTTCTAAAGAGTTAAAAACAGGTTGTGCATAGTACACAGTAATGAGCACAATACAATAGCCAAGTGACAATAGGGGTCTAACAGAAAATGATTGTGTGCATTCATGTAATGAAAGCCTGTATTGCCTGATTAAGTTTGCCCAGGTAATTTTCATTCTGGCCTTCCTTGACCTCTGAGTACTTGGCTTTGAACCAAAGGGTTCTTCAAGTTCTTCTAACATATCACATGTCATATATAAATGATGACTTTGTTTTGAAGTTTGTCATTTCACTGCTTCCTCCTCTTCACTGAAGAAAAACAAAAGTCATTAAAGACGATAATGAGCAAAGAAAAATATATTGGCAAAAAGTACTTTGTGCAGAAGTTGGACTTGGAGATTGGAATCCTGAGGCTGTTTTATAGCAGCTGAAAAGAAAATGACACTTTTGACATGAGGAACAGGACAGCTGGATTCTTCATCAAATCCTTCCTCTTTGATATGCAGAAGCACTTGCATGTTAGCTCCACAATAGCTCTGACAGAGAAGCTGCTGGCTTACTCAAAGCTTTCTCCAAACCACTTGAAATGGTCATTCAGAGTTGTTTATTTATGAAGAGCATGAAAAACCCCAAACCCTGACAATTCTGTTTTACGAGCGAACCATTAAGGATAATGAGAAAAAAAAAAAAAAAAATCATAAGATTGAGTGAGGTTTGAAAGAACTGCAAAAGGAACAGACTTTCTGAGGCAGTAATTTTGACCTTGCATCAATACTGTCTTCATTTGCATTTGTGCCGCTCCTTATTTTGTCCAGTGAGAATGTGATCCAACTCACCTGCCCCTTCTACGTAGGAGTAAGCTGCAAAGTTCCTGTGTTCCTATTATTCATTTGCTTACAATTCAAAGTAAGTTTCAAGTTAATTAGTAATTTAAAGATAAATTCACCTGATGTAGGCTGGTCCAGAATGGCTTTTAGAAGAAAGTAAACTTTTTTTATGCTTGCTGATTTTTTTGCTTCTTTTCCTTTTCAGCCTGTTTTGACTTCGTTTAGAGAAAAAGAAAAAAAAAAACAAAAACAAAAACAAAGGGAAAAAACCCTCAACATCTGCTTCCTGCACTGGAGGGATTCCTGATCCAATAGAGTGTGGGCTTGTTTGGCACACCTGTGTGTTGAAGGACCCTCAGACAAAAAAGAAGCAGCAGTCCCCTGCAGGAGGTCGCGCTTTAAAGATGGACACAAAAACACAGTAGGCGGAAGACAGCACAGACTAGAGAACAACATATACTTTCTTCTTTAGTGTCCAGATCTTGTTTTTTCTTAATTTCAATTTGTCAGAGCAGGGCATTTGCGTAGAAGAAGGGAGACTGGGTTTGTTGTCTCAAGACAGCTGTATAGACCTGGTTATGCTGCTCCCTTTCCATTTCTTCTTCCCCTCTTCCCTTCCTTTCCCTTTCATTTTTACAAACTAAGATTCTCCTTAAGTCTTCTGATGTTGGTTCCACATGTGTACATGTGTTCACCTGCATGTGCAAACTTTTTGGCTTCCAGTCCCTGTATTGACTCACTCAGACTACGATTCCTCGTGTTTCACGCTGCAGAGCTGCACGAGTACTGCTGTGACTCAGATTAGAGCTCCTTACTGTTTGAGTCCACTCTCCCAGAAAAACCTTTGATCCACCCTCCAAGTTCTTTGTTTATTTTTTTCTTAGTTCCAGTGTTAGCTTCTTTTTTAGTAGCTCTTAGTTTGTTGTCCTCATCTGTCCAGCAATCTGTTAAACTGTTTCTAAGTGTTCTGTCTTCAGAAAGGCTAGTGTTTAAATGATTCCCCACTTGAAGAGAGGCCACACCACAAACAGATGGATACTTAGTGTGTCCCCATGGGCTAGGAAAAGCCCATAGCCTTTATCTCATTAGCCCCGAAACCAAAAAAAGGGCAAGGACTTATTTTTGCTCCCTAAGTGTATGGGGACAATATCTGACTTGAGATCGTGGACTGTGCTTGAACACATCTGTTGGGGACAGAACTGTGAAACGGCTTTTCAGCCTTCAGGACTTCTACACCTGTCCAGAACAAGCAGAGAAAGAAGTTCTCATTGAACAAGGTAGAAATCCAAGGAAAGTCTCTCTCAAAGGGGAATGATTCACCTACCTTCCCGACCCAGCAAAACTGAACACTCAGTGCTATATTATAGCACCAAGAGAAGGCAACTGTGATGAAGGCAGCTGTCATAGAGATCATCTTCATCGTAAGATCTGACCTTCTCAGTGCCTTGCTCTGCAGGACTGCGCTCTCTTGTAGTGTCCTTGGCATCAGGCTGCCTCTGTGCTGCCTGTTGCAGCAGCTTATTGCCCAGGATAGACCCCATGGAGACCACAGGGCCATCTGACTTCCATACGTACTGTCACATTTCAGATGTTCCTCTGGAGCACCGTTCACAAGTATATGAACTATTCTCCTAGTAGAGGCACTACTCTGGTGCTTTAGTCATTCTCCGAGATTATTTCATAACTGAAGTGTTTCTGTGATTTGTGATCACAGGTAGTAGAGTCCCTGCAAAGACAGATGCTGGAAGGAGAGTGGGAAGTAGCCAGTTATGGAGATCAAAGTGCCTAAGGATATAAGTGTCTATCCTCTGTCCTTTGGCCCATCCTACGGTCTCTCAGAGCCCTAGAATCCAGATTATTGAATTGCATCATAATTATGCTCTAGAGATGAGGCACAGAAGTCCTAGGAAATCATGTACTATGTAGGGATCAGCTATCCAGAAATCTCTGCACTAGCAAAATGTGCACCTGAATGGGACATCTTAGGTACTCCAGTAACCATGATAGGAGAAGCCTCTTTATTCTCTCAAAGTAAAGTTACATCTGCTGTATTTTAGGCTTGTATTGTAAAATTTTATAAAAGAATACAGAACAAAATACTGAAGTGTTCAGATAAAAATTTTTAGCATGTTTTTCTAGGTGACAAATTTAAAGTGCTGTTGAAAAGGTGGATTTTAAGTTCCTTTTTGAATACTTGTAGTCTGACAGTTCTGCTGCTATTATCTGCTGCAAATTGATCACAAGTGAGTGTGTTGCCAGCAAGGATCATTTCAAACATGCAGGGCAGTTACTCACTTGTAAGTGACACTTGACTGTGGATGATCCTTCACAGAGTTTAATGGTTCACACCTATTGCGTATCTTTTGCATGAAGTGGGAATAGTCTTTGTTGTCATCCCTTTAATCTTACTGGCTTTTGAAGCCCAGACGTTTTCTAGAAAATCTGGCTTAATAATACTGTGTTTTGTGCAGGAATACTTTGACTTACAAACCCTTAGGGCTCCGGGGTTGTAAACTTGTTCCAACTTACAAGCAGAAAATGAGGTGTAGCCAGACGCTACTTAATATCTATAAACACATCTGTAATTTAAAAAGCATTTTCCAGTACTTTTTTAGGTGCAAAATGCACAACAGGGCTTTTCTGAAAGCTGGTTACAGAAAGATGATCAAACTCAGTCACTGTGTAGGATATATCTTTTTAAGAAACCTAAAATCACAGTTTTGGTTTTTGTTTCAGTCTGTAGTCAGACACCTCCAACAGGGTTTTAGAAACTGTCACTCCCTTCTAGACGGTAGAACAGAAAATGTTACATGTTGTTGTTGTACACAAATATTTTATTGATAGTCTTGCTGCCACTTTTTCTGACAAAGCACAATGTGGAAAAACAAATACAGTAAGTGTGTTCTTTTTCTACAATACTAACACAGATGTCTGTTGGAGGTGAAGAGTTTGGTCCCTGCTGCTTTAGGTTAACATGGAATTGGGAATGTGATAGAAACAGGGTTGGTTCCCCTCAGAAAACATCTTCTGAATACCAAAAGGTAAATCCTCTGGGAAAACACACAATGGGACCAGAAATGTAGAAAGAGTTCTACGTAGATATACATTTGTATATAGTTAGAGCTCTGCAGTGCTGTATCTGGAATACAGAACATCCAGGGGAACTATTGAATGTGAAGGTGTTGGAAAGTTTGTCAAACTTAATGATTTGTGTATTTTTTTCTTCCATGGAAGCATGCAGAGTAAGCTGGAAGGGCACCTAATGGGTGATTTAGTGAAACTTAATGCAGGATTAGCACAATTTACGGCGTTCCTATGAGGTGTTTGCTTGACTTGGTGTCTTGGAGGATTTCGTACTTTTCCTGGGCAGTTTTCTACAGTGTTTTATTATGCTTCTGTTTAAAAGATTGGAGAAGGTTTTAAATTTGTTTAAATTTACTACTTCCACTCTCATCATTTCACGTTTTTTTTGCAAGAGTACGCAGGTAACAAAGTTTGGGATGTATGTTTGTGGAAACACTGAATTTAAAACACAAACTAATTAAAGAAAGTTTAGGGAAAGCAAGTTTCAGATTCAAGAGGATTTGCTATTCAGAACAGGTGTCTTAAACTATGAGAGAGCTAAAATGTTATAATGCAATCTTTATGTTCCATCATAATTCATGCATTCAGTTTAAATGTCAGATATAAAACATGTCCTATGAATTCTGTCTGAATAATACCAAAACTGAGACACTTCTCTAGCAAATTATCTCAGACAAGGGATTTGCTTGAGAACACTGCAAGTTCCTGATGAAAGGAGGCTATATTTTCATCTAGGATTTGCTTCCTTTGTCTACAGCAACTTTTCCAAGACCCCCAAGTGGATATTTAATGCCTAATTGAAAGAAAAATAAAACACCGAAATATTTATCTTTGAACTCTCTATACGTATAGGCCAGTACATATTATCTTTCAGATCCTGATTATCATCGTTAGGTTTTTTTGCGGCTGAGTATATATCCTTCTCTTTTTAACAAGACTGGAGTCTATAATGCTACAAGGTTGTGCAGATCCACACCTTTGACGCTTTGCTCCCCACCCTGGAGGTTTCTTCTTTCATGCTTGTATTCCTCCTATCAAACACCCAAGAGGAGAAAGTGGTCTATGAGATGGCTATCCTCCAGGGTGCTACTAACATTGTCTGTGCTGCATGAAATATCGTAAGAATATTTTTGCAGAATTGATTTTACCAAATGAAGCCAAAAGTTCTAAAAGGCCTACAGTGATCTGATCAGTGTCTTAAAATCTTATCCGCAGAGAGGACCTATTTTAAAACAACTAGGAGTTGTTACTTGGAGTTTCTTCAGTGCAGATTTGAGTTCATTAGAATATTTTTATTGCACATGAGTAACTTATTCTTAAATGCTAACAGCTGTGCAAATCTAGAGGTCAATCTTGTAAACTATTTCACTCTCCAGATACTTGTTTAGCTTCTCTTACTGAGGCTAGTATTATATATTTTGAGCATAACTCCAGTAGTTTTATTTCTAATAAAGCTCAAATCTTTTTGAGCAGTGAATAATACAAAATCAGAAACGTTTCTCATTTTACTTCTTAGTTCTTTTTTTGCCACCTACTTGTCTTATTATTTTTTATATTTCTTCATTCTCAAATTTAACACTATGTTTTTTCATTCACAGTATCAAATGGTGATAACTAAAATAACTTATTTACTTAAATTCATTTAAGGTTTTAGTAATGTTTTCTTACATATCTCAAGCTTTTCTTGCATATACGAATTTTTCTTTACCTAGGAAGATGTTTCCCATGTACTGGTGGGATATGTTTCCTAACAGAGTGAAAAATAGAAATAAATACTTCTGAGCAGAAAATTGAATAAATAAAGAAGAAAAGTAAAACATTTCACTAGTTTTTTCTCTGGCTTTTTAGTTAACTGTGCTTTATTTTACCGTTTCTGGTATCATGATAATGTGTCAAGGCTGCTCTTTATCAAACTCTTGCAGGATGCGATACTTTGAAAAAGTGAAGGTTGTTAGGATTATTAATGGAAAATAGTTTTCAAGATGTAGCAGATTATGCCACTCGTGTCAGAATGGGCTGGACATCTCCCCTGGAGAAGGGAGAGAGAATGCCACAGAGTACTTCAGACCAGTTTCACTGTATTAGTCAATAATGTTTAGAGAATGAAAATTAAATATTTTTCATGGCTTCATTGTCTAGAAATATTTAAAGCCAAAAAATGTATCTGAAAATGTTTGTCAGATAATTTTCAGGAAATGAAGTTTACTGGTAGATTTTCTAACTAGGAGAGGAAAGCAGTAAATTCTTGGGTAAATTATCAGTTGTGAATATGCTGAGTTTTGAAGAAAGAAGTGCAACTCTAAAATAGAGTGTCTTTTACTGGGACTGAATTTGTCCTGGGTTTAGGTGCCACATTCACTTTATCTTATCATGTTTTGACTATGTGAAATGTTAATTCATTGGCCTTTCTACTTATAAGTCATGTTTCTATCTATCTCTGGTATTTTGGTACTAATATATTCCTAGAGAATTCCTAAACTGTAACGTGTGTTCTCTGATGAAAGCATTGGTATGAAAAATATTTAGCCTTAGCTGCCTCCACACACCAACAAAGTACCAGGAATAGATGGGAATTAAACTACTTTGCAGTGCCTGTGTGTTAACACTGCTTACTTGCTAAGCTGCAGGCATACCAGTGTGGGATGCCTTTTTCTTAGAGAACCAGCCCCAACACTCCCTCTGGCTGCAGTCTTCCTCATCCTAATGAGCACAATGGGTATGGGAGAGGATTTCAACGTGATACCTCCTAAGAAAAGCCAAAGGGGAAAGGATGCTTGTGGGTTCCCATAGCTCTTTCACACACATTAAGAATAATGATACTACAGTGTGTAACGTAGTGGAATTATCTACTATAATGTGTTGATATTATTTACACCTAATAACCTTTTCCCTTTATAAAACTCCTTCTTCCTTTGCTCTTTTTATGTTTTCACCAGATGTGACCAATGGTGCTAACTATTTGGGAGATAGAGCAGGCGACAGTCAGTGGAATGAGTATCGGTGGCAGCGTAGTTGGATAACTGCAGAATCCAGGTAGTGATCACAAGTATTTGGATACAGTGCTACTGTGTGGAGCCTGAGCCTCTTTTTAATCACATCATTTACTACAGTTCCGTTTTACAGGAGGCTGCCAGTACTCCTTGCAATAATTTGAATCTAATCATACTAACTTCCTGTCAAATAAGGATTGTAACTGGAAATCTGGCTAGCATCTTACTCTCTGCTATTATTGTAAACTCTCTATTAATAAAAAGAATTAGTGAGTGTAATTACAGTAGTAGAAAGTTCCAGCCAAAACTCTGGAGTTGCAGTCCTGGTAGTTTCAATGTGCTCACTGAGGACAGTTTATCCATAGCTGCCTGATATGCAGATAGCTGTTTTATCTCATTTTGGCACCAAAATTATTCAGAGGGCAGTGGTCAGTTAATCTGCCATCTCAGGAGACCTAGTTTGGTGACTCGAAGGCTATAAATTTATTCCTTACTGGCAGAGATTTCTGTCATTTTTTTTTTCTTATAATGTGACTATAAAGCCAATCAGTACGAGCTGTTGGACATTTTTTGAAGTGACAGCTTTCTCTTATCTGTCATTCTGACCCTTGCAGAGACACCCCGGGATGCATTTGCTCTTCCAAGGGAACCTGCTGCCTGTTGCCTCACCTCAGGAAAGCAGGCAGGGTTGCAGCAGGCTCAGCACAGCACTCCACAGGCAACTTTTTCACTGTGTCAGGTCTGCCTTTACACTGGGAGAATACTTGAACCTCAAGAAATATGTCCCAACATTTTAAGATACTGGTGTTTGTGATGTGAAATACTAATACTAATATTAGGCATATTATTTTAAACCCATGAGTGTAATGGCATATCTTCTGCTACCTCTCACATGGTTCTGATTTTCAGCTATGCATTTGACCATAGGTGAACAAACTCTGTGTGACTTTTTGGTACACAATTGGTTTATTTACTTTCTTAATACATAGAGGCTTGCAGTAAATAACGGGTAGGTTAGGGCCAGTAAGAGTCTAATGGATAGTGCATAAAGATTAGCACTCAGATGTGCCTGTTGGTTTGAAAAAGATATGTTTAGTGCAGCCTACAGAGCCCTGACCCCAACTTCATGGCATGTTGCCCAGAGAATGAAATCTAGTCCAACAATAAATCATCAGAATTTGTTCTATTTGACTGTGTTAAAGCAACAGTCTGCAAAAGCTAGGACCACCAACTACGTTGTTTCTGCTGCATATCTGCTGTAACCAAATCAATGCCACTTTTTACAAATCAAATGTTACTGAGATAACTGAGAATATTATTTAGCAAGTACAAGACTGTGCTGTTCATCACCCAACAATCTGTGCTTAATTTTCAGTACACCCCTATCTAGTTTTCCTAGTGAAATTTTTGCCATATTGAAACCATATTTTGTTACTTTTCACATCTTACAACCCTTCAACTCTTGCTATGAAAATGCTAGCCATCATTTCCAGTTACTTAAAAAAATAACCAAAAACAAAAAACAAACCTTGAGCTAAAACATCATTTCAGCTCACCCTAAACAAAAGGATAAGAATTTAAGAAACAGTTAATTGTATTACAAAAGTTTTCCATTGTTGGAGCCTAATGCTGCTGGATCAGACTTTTTCCTGCTTTTAGGGATCTTAAGAAATATCTTGCTTTTACAGCTTGTAGCATTTCAAACTCTTTTTGGTTTGTTTTCTTAGTGTGGAAAAGAGGACAAGATGGCAGTCTTCGAAGAATTCAAGTGAATTTCTTGGGAGTGTTAAGCATATAGCCAAATTTTTTGGGTGGGGCGGGAACAGCAATACTTTGCCTAGAAAATACTGTGCTGTTTAAAACTACTGTCAGTAATATTTTCAGTTTAGAAAAGCAGTGACCGATCACATTTCTCCAGGTTACTTCTCCATACATTGGAAAGATACTGAAAGTATAAAATGTGACTGCCTAGTCACCTTTGGATATATGAGTAAAAAAAAAGTAACCAAACCCCTCTTCTTATTTGACCATATGATCACCCTTTTGAATGAGAAGACTGGCTGAAAGGTCATCATAGCCTTACAGATCCAGGGAGACACTGGAACACATTATAGGAGAGGTATTTTAACTGATGAGCTGGGCCTGCGCTAAACAGCAAGTACACAAATGATCTGGAAACAGTGTTACATGATATCATTGATTAACATTAATCCAGAGTTAAATGTTTTCTTTATAGTACAATATTGGATTTTGCCTTTTTTTTTTTTTTTGATAGAAAAAGCATAAAGTAATTGGTTCCTATGGTAAATTTCTATTTTAAAAGACACAGGGCACTCACACAAACACAGACAACACTAATGGCTTCATCCTGCTCCACTCTCCAGTAGACCCGAATGGAGGTCCACTAGTGAGAATACACACACATATACATATACGTGTGTGTGTGTGTACACAGCCCTCCGACCAGCAGTCTGACCCCGGTTGCTGCACTCACACCCATACACACACATGCACACTGAATAGAGACCTCTTACCCAGTAAAAGAATTAGAAAAGAATTTAATAATTCAATTTAAGAAGATAGGAGAGAGTGTGCTGACCAGGCACAGGGCATGGCCAGACAAACATATCGACCAGCAGCTGTTTACATGCAACCATCCCCTTTTTATCACCTCTTCCCTCTATTTTCCTGTACTTGTTCCTCCCCAAATCATCTGGATCCCTCCTTTTTCCCACCTTTAGGCCCTCATCTGGTGAGGTGATCTGATGGCTCCTGCGATGGGCCTGGCAGCGTATTAGTTGGGCTTTCTGCCCCCTCCCCACCCCCATCTCTCTGTACTCCTTTCTTGGCATGCAAACAAGCTTTTTATCACATAACCTAACATTATCCCTTAATGTTATGCTAGAGGTCTAAAAATAATGAAATTTCAAGAAAAAACATATATAATATTATACTGCAGAAGTAATGGTTTTTTGTGAAACATTCATCAGGTGCCCAGCATCTCACTGGGATGAAAGATGATTCTAGAATGGTGATGTTGGCCACGTTCTCTATGCACATCAGCAGATGTGAGGGTGGTGATGGGAATAAAAGGTGGCTTGGCACACTCTTTGTCACTAAGTCTCTCAGGTTCTGAGAACTGTTCTTGCTTTGGGCATGAGTCTGAGAAATTTGGGCTGCCCTGTGCTCTGCCTTCACTGCAGGCACAGAATGGGGCACAGTTAACAAGTCTGAAATGATCTCTGCAGGACATCCCCTTTACTAGGTGCCCTGGCTCCAATTCAGTCTGACATTCTCCTGGATGGGCAAAGGTTCCCCAGGAGTTGGTGTATTTTCCCTAAAAGTGGTCCAGATTTTTGGGTTGCTAGGAATGTATCAGGTCAGTGCTTAAGGCCTTCAATTTTTACAGCAGGTTTTGTGCAGCTTTATGTGATCTTAACAGAGTATTTTGAAAGAGCCAGCTACACCGGGTTGGATTCTGCAGAGATTTGCTACTTCCCCTGCAGTAGACATTGAAACATTGAAGAGCTGAAGTTAATTGGGGAAGACTGTGGGATGAAGATGGCAACCAAAGAGGTGAAGGATCAACTGTTTTGGGAAGCCTGAGCTTTAACAAGCTCATCTTGCTAGCTTTTAGCATCACTGGAAAGTGAAGGACTGCTGCCCCTGTGTCTCTCTCTTGGTGTATCACACCTCTGACATACACCTCTCCTTTACAAAATAAAACCAGAATAAACTAGGTTTTTTTGACATTGTGGCCCATGTATTTCAGTGTCATCCATGCTACTGGAGGGCACCAGTGACATTTTTTCTCCTGGAGCAAATATACTTTCATGCACTTAACAGGGAGCTCTTCTGGGATTTTTCCACATGCTTTCCATTCATTTTTCTCAATTAGTTGTGCAGATAAATCCTTCAAAGGGCTTTGGCTGTAGGCTGCTGTTGACTCTTCGTGGAATGGTGTTGCTAAAACACATCATGCAGACCCTCAGGACTCTGGCAGAACAGGTACCTCCATCATTTTCACGTGCCCACTGTCTGCAATGACATTTATTTATTCTTTAAAAAGGCACTTGCACAACTCTGCAAACAGGATCTGAATATATCTGTCTCAATAGCTTTTATTTGCACAAAGCATATGTGTATGCAGAGCAGGTTTTGCATAAAAATAAGTCAATAGACAATATTTGCAAATGTCTCTCATACTAGCAAAAGTTACCACTAGAAATCAGCACCCACTTTCTAATGAGATCCATTTATTTATCAGAGCTGCTAGTAAAATGTCACAAAAATGTCTGTGAGATTGCTCAGCTGACTTGGCAACTCATTTGAGCTAGTTAGTGGGGAGATTTTAGTTAGCACCAAGTATGATGCAACGTGAACACTTTTAGGGTTCTAATCCTTGTGGTTGGTTGGTTGCTTAGTGAAAAAGTTTCTACTAGCTAGACTGATTGCTCTTTCAGCGCCTTAAATCAAACATACCTGGAGGTCTCAAGATGAGAAAAATAAATATTTGCAAAAAACCTGTCTGTTTGCAGGGTTCTCCTTAACCTGGTTCCTTTCTGACACTTTCATTTTCCTGCCTGTACTCTCTTTAGAAACTTAAAAGGAATGCACAGAGATCCTGGACACCTAAAAGCAATATGAAAGATGCTAATAGGCAGGGCTTGTGAGTTGCAGGAGGACATTATAAGCAAGAACAGGGTAGCCTTTCAAGGGTGTTTTAACCTTTATACACGCTTGACTGCTTTGAGCTCATCCTGGAGTTTGATAGAAAGAACCAAAACTAAAGTAAACCAGAAGGGAAAAAATTTGCAGCTTGCTATGTTTAATAAAAAGGCTTAACAAACCCTTTCTATTTATTTCTTGCTTGGAGAAAAGGACTAGTCTTTCATAAAATGCCTTAAATTGTATTTTCACTGAAATCAAGAAATGTAAAACTCAAAAATCTTTGTCTCACAATGTTTAGTTATTTGTGAGGAGGAGTGTTTACATACAGTAAAAAAAGGCTGAGATACTTGCAACCTTGCATTTTTTGCTGTTGTTAATTTGACAGCATTTTTATTGGAACATAGACGTACAAGGGGTCCAGACCCCTGCTATTGCAGCCAATGTCAATATATATGGATAATGCCCTCCATAAAAACTAATCAAAGTCTATGAGTAGCTAGAAGTAGTCAGACTAAAAACCTATTGAAGTTTTTTTTCAGAATTTCAATTCTGTGATTTTTAGACACCTTTATCTAATTTCCAGGATAAAATTTGTCTTTATCTTTTCTTACTAGATAGTCATACGTTAATATATGCTGTGAAAGGGTTAAATTAACAGAGTGATATTGTAACAATTTGTAAATCCAGTTAAATTCTCCACAGCAGGGGATACTGTGCCAATACAAATATTTTCATGGTACTAAAAATTAATGTATGTGGAAGAACCTAAATCGAGTAATTCAATGTGAGCTTTTAAAACTTCCACATAATTTTTGCATCTCACTTGAAGAATGTAAAAGATATGTTGGTAGACATCTCTGACAGTGCAACCAGACACATTGTTCACATGCTGTAAGTTATATTTAAAAAAACATAGTGACGGAAATCACTTTATTTGTTTGTTATTTTCATTCATAAAAGCCAATGTAAAACTATTACTTTCAAAGAGACTTTGAAATTAACTGTAAATAGTTTTGAAGGATCAGAAGTGTATAAATACGCACATATGAGAGTCTGTTCACCTTGTGATGTGGGAATGGCCAAGTCCTGCACAGCCTGTGCCCCTTTCACAAGCCATGCAGGCATAGAAAGACAGGAAATTTCTCATTTATGAGTAGGCACTTCTGCAGGCTTGTAGGCAAGATATCTAAACTGATTTCTGAAAGAGACATGGTAGTCCCCAAATGCAGGCTAGGTTTTCTGTAAGGGGTACCTTAACCTTTTTTTCCGCGCTTCGGGGAAAGAGTCATGGGATTTGGTGGTGGTTTATCTATCACCCTCCTGCCCTCATGTTGCCCAGGGGCAATTGGTACATTACCCTTTGCCTTGATGTCTCTATCAACATGACAAAAATATGCTCTTTTAGGAGTATTGCAGAAAACTGATCCCTATCCTAGAGCCTCCTTGCAGCTGACTGACTGGCAGAAAGAAAGAAGTAGGACAGCTTTGAACTGATTTCTGCCACACTTGGAAAGCAGGCTATGGAGTGATGATATGCTTCACATTTGGATGCAGCAATAAATGTGATGCATATTCTAAAAGTATACATGGAGAGACCACTCAAGTAATTGCACAGTCTGGGACTATATCATCCATTTTAAACATTTTCTTGTTTTGTAACAGCTTATGTATATTTTTATGTTCACTTAGGTATTCAGAGAGTGCCTCATTTGCTGCAAATAGCCATATTTGTAGAACAACAAAGAGCAGAGGATCCCAGACACAGATTGCATTTATGCTGCAGTGCAGGATGAATTCCTGAGGAAGAAGAATTTCAGGGACCTACTGTGAGTATGATTCACATTAAGGTAATCTGTCTTGTTCTACTCTGCAAAGTCCTTGTGGAAATACTCTCTTGGGATTCCTTGTTTGTTCATCCTTGTTATTTCTAGATTGGAATTTACGAAGTCCAGAAGTTTAAAGCTGTGGCCATTCTTCACCACCACAAAGCTATGGCAGCTCTTAATTCCACAAAAGAGGTTATGAAAGCCAGGCTGGTTCCTTTCCAATTCTTTTATTATGACTATCACTAAAGTTTATGGCACAATTCCCAATCTACACTTGTTTGGTGTCACTGATCTCTACCAAGTAGCAGAGATTTAACTGTTTATCTCCAAAGGGACTATGGTATATGCATCTGAAAGTGTATTTTGGAAGCTTGACTAAGAAATTGAATCCTCCTGTGCTTGTGAAACAGATACAACTTCAAAGGAAAGCAGGGCAAATGTGGCTGAAAGGTTTCCACAAACATTAGGGCCTATTGCAGTCATCATCAGCAGTTCTACCACATCCATGTCTCCTCTTGTTCCTGTCTAAAACATTCATGCAAGTATAGAATTGTTCATGCAGACATCTGCAAAGAGATATAGTTACTTAAAAAGAAGAGTTCTACATCTAGAGAAATCACTATTCTTTGTAATTTTCTGTACCTACCTTTCCTCTTGTTTACAAAGCCTCCATCATCCAAATGGGATGAAAAAAGTGTCACACAATAGAGGCAGCTAGTTAGAAACAACAGCAGTAAACAGACAAGTGAATTTCGCATGATATCCTATAGATTGTATTTACCTGTGTCATGGTTTGACCCAGCAGGCAGCTAAACACCACGCAGCCATTCGCTCACTCCTCCCCCACTCAATGGGATAGGGGAGACAATTGGGGGCGCGGAGGGAAAAGTAAAATTTGTGGGTTGAGATAAAGACAGTTTAATGGGACAGAAAAGGAAGGGAAAATAATAATTAATAATAATAATAAAAATAAACAATAACAATAATAATAATAGAATATACAAAACAAGTGATGCACAATGCAATTGCTCACCACGCGCTGACCAATGCCCAGCCAGTTCCCAAGCAGCAGATCCCCAGCCAGCTTTTTCCCTAGTTTACAGACTGAGCATGATGTCATATTGTATGAAATATCCCTTTGGTCAGTTTGAGTCAGCTGTCCTGGCTGTGCCCCCTCCCAGCCTCTTAAGCATCTCCAGCCTTCTCAGTTGGTAGAGCATGAGAAGCTGAAAAGTCCTTGACTAGTGTAAGAACGGCTCAGCAACTACTAAAACATCAGTGTGTTATCAACATTATTTTCATACTAAATTCAAACGCCAGAACTATACCAGCTACTAGGAAGAAAATTAATTCTATACCAGCTGAAACCAGGACAGCTTGGTATAATTATTCAGTCAATATCTTGACAAAATCACATAGGCCTATACACTATTCCTGAACAGAGGAATTGTGTTATAAAATGTACTGACAATGAAAAAATTGACGATTGTTGTGAAAAATACAGTTTGACAACAAATATGCTTATTGAAATGGCTGCAATTTATTAACTATTTTCTGTAACAAGATAAAACAGATAAAAGAGTGGTATTCACAGCAGTGTTAGGGAGGTTTGCAGTCGGTGATCCTATATTAGTAGTATGGTAATAGGAAGTTCTACAGAGGAAAAATGGTAGCAAAGAGGAAGCTATTGATGCTCTTGTATAAAACACACTAGACTGAGTAATGATCTAAGGGGGCTGTTGTCACTGCCTAAATGTGGAGGTGATGGTTCAGGCAGCTATCTGTCAGCTTGTTGAGACTTGCATACAATTGTATTTCAGCTCTCCAAAATGGTTTCAAACTAGTTCAAAGTATTTTAACAGAATAGTTCAAAATTACCGCCTATGACCCACACATATACTTTGCCTAATGATTTCCTGCCACCTCCTGTTCCTGACCATGCCAGCTCTGAAGGAACAGTGAATACTCTTTTCTTGAAAAGATACATCCTTAAATTAAGCATTTCCAGTTCCTGGAGAGCCCAATAGGACCTACTTGTCCCTTGGTGTGCCTGCTTTTTATTAAGATGTATTAAGATAGTGAAAAAACAGGTCACACAGATACTGTAAGACAGATTCTCTCCTCCACATTATATGTGCAGACTTATTTAGAGGACAGTATGCAGATTTACATAGACTAACCATTTCTGTAAAAAAAAAGTCAAGTATCCAACTCTGGGTCCTTGATTCTCAAGTTTTCTTGGACCGAGTTGGACTAATTATTGAAGTAATTTACTAATACTGACTTAGTTCAATATTGTCAGCACAGAAGTGGGCTGGATTTGAATTGACGGAATTGCACTTTTCCTCAGCACTGGCAGTACTCTCTTCCTCCTTTACTTGTTTCCAACTGGAGAAGAGCAGAAATTCAAAATCAAAGCTGGGACTGTGGACTTTTTAGTAAGGAGTTCCCTTTTACTCTTCCTCTGAGCAAGAGGAGTCTCAACTGAGTGAGTTGTGGCTAAATTTGCAAACCCAGGGGATTTGGTCCAGGGCTTTGAAGAGCTATATAATTTCCATAAAGTAGGTGGGGGAACACTACAAACTTTGTGTGTGGACTATGTAAAGTTCTCTGTCAGCCCTAAAACAGACATAGGCATTTGAAAGTGAATAGTCTGATTTAAACAGTTGCGCGTCTATGGATGACCTCAAATGATTAAATACAAAGACAAATGCGATTTGAGACAAATATAATTCCAGGTGCTTGAGATGCTACATCCAGCTCTGCTGCAATATCTAGATGCTCCTGTGACCTACTGTGAGACCGAAGAGGCCTGCAATAGTGAGCTTGACTCTTCATATTTAGGCTAACATTAACATTCAGAGAAGATCAGTTTTCTGAGGAAATGATCTAAGAGCCTCATAGTGGTAAATACAAAAGAAAATAGCAGGAGATGAAATATGTGTCTTTTTCATTTGGAAAGGTGTTAAAATGCTGTGTAAGATCCTTTTTGTACTTCACAGTTACACTTGCAGACCAGTGGAAATATTTACACCCAATGAAAGTCATGGTGTGTGAAGGGAATTTCTGTCCTATTTGTAAGAGTAACTTTATAGAATACTTGAACATGATTTTGTGTCTCTCCCTATTGTCCTCTGGTGAATAGAAGGAGAGTGCTCAGCAGTAAGTCCTAGCCCCATACTGCTGAGTCTGCAATAAAAAACTCTTTGAATCACGGGAGAAGAAGAGCTACGGTTGGTCGGAGTTATCACAAGTTCTGAATGGCCTTGATAAGCAGCCCAAAGACAGAAATCCTTCCCTTTTGACATACAAGCATTGTCCTTGTTATAAGGTCTTTGTACACAGTATCGCCAAGCCCTGATTTTGATTGCATGTCTCCAGATACTAACTTAGTAGAGATATTAATGAAGGATAATGTTTGAAGAACTTGTGGATATATGCAATTTGCTTCTCTCTCAGGCAGTCTGTCTGTAAATATTTTGAATTTTTAGAACCCACATTTAATCCTCTCAGAAACTAGAAAGATAATATTTAGTTTAACAAAAAGCAAGTTACATATCTTCTGGAATATTTACTTTTTTGGAAAAGGCTCTCGACCTTCAGCTTGTGTCATCTTAGTTCTGCTTTCAATGCGACCTTTTAGGTTTCAGCAGCTATTACATATTTATGATACAGTAGTGCCTGAAAGCCTCAGTCACTCTTTTGTATATGAGCGCACCTCATACCTGCAGTGTGAGAACTTCTGAAGAACACCCTAAAGACACTGCACTCTGAAAAGATAAGGTAGCCAGGTAGGAAAAATAAATAAAAAAATTCTTTCAATGTGTACTGGGGAACTAGAGGACAGACTGATGAAGTGAATTGCTCAAGTTCAAATGAGAAGGCTGTGGGAGAATTTGGATTTTGCGTGTCCCAGACTACCAGCTTAACCACAGATCTGTCTTTTTTCTGAATATAGACACTGCACAGACGTGTCCAACCTGTGAATCTTGAACCTTTGTGGCTGCTCAGGTGCAAGTCCCATGCTATACCACACCACTGGTAGTAGGACTGTGCTGATGCAGGTCTTATGAGTACTCTGAAACCCAAGCTGTGGGAAGAAGTGTGCTTATAGGACCAACTAGGCTGCTAGGCTGGCATTGCTTGGACTCCTCCAGGGCAGCTATTCCTCAGCCCAGCACTGTCCTGCACTGAAGAGGTCAGACTCTTTGCAGAGACATTCTCATTCCCTACCTATGGACCATCCTAGTCCTTACTTGCCCAATCCAGACGCCCTCAGCCCTCTGTGGAGTTGGTATGGAGGTCATAGGTTTAGAAGTATGTACATGCCTGCACTAGGCTGGATTAAATATCCAGTGGTATCTACTAAAGAAAAAACAACTTCTGCATTATTGGATATATTCACTGGGGGTTGTTCTTTAAACATTCCGGAGAATTGCTGTATGTCCACCTCAGTTTCTTATTTCTTTGGAGGTCCATATCCTGGACATTTCCCAATAATTTGCTTTCACCATGCAAGGCACTTGGCTCCTTAGTTATTGTTTATTACAATAATATGTGTGAATTACCTTCATTTCACCTTATGGGAAGGCTTTTTCCCTCTCCCTCCTTAATATAGCTTTTCTACTAGTAGCTTTTTATTGATGTCATGGCTGTTTAACAACTGTACCACACAAGCAAACATGAAAGAAATGTTTAGCCATTAAGTCCCACAGTCTGCAACTATCATCAGTTCTCTTTTTATCCAGCAGCCACAAGTTCCATCATTACCACTTCCCACATGGGAGGGAACAGCAAAGGCAGCTGGAAAGGGCAGCCCTGCCTGCAGTGATGGGGATATGCAAGGCTACAGACTTGCCTGATAGCACATCATCTTGGCCTGTGCACCCATCAGTCTGCCCAAAGTTAATCTGAACAACTGCACATGGATATATGTTGATAAATTGTGATGGGAACTAGATGAAGATTCTTGGTTTTTACATTTGGTTTCTTCCCAACCAGTTTCTGCTCTTCTGGTTGCACTGCTGAGATGCTTCAACTGAGCTTTTGATGCTGCGAGAGTGAGAGGTTGCATGAAACAGCTATTCTGCTCTGAGCTCCCTGTCCCTGACTGGACTATTATGGGGGAACCAATATCACAAGAGAGGAGTGTTATAAGATCCCATCTGTAAAGTTTAGGTTGAGCCCTGATTTCAAATTGGCTTTTAGCACAACACAAGTCCAAAAATAGATGAAGTGTATTTATTCATACTTTAGCTGAAATTAGCATGCCAAAACCAACTTTGTTGAAAAAGTATAGTAAAAACTGTATTTCATTTGCTGCTAGTACTGTTATCCTATCTCAGTGTAAGTGATTTCTGGTTTACAAAAACAAAACTAAAAAAAAAACCCTCGTAAGAGCCAGTATCAACACAGTTGTCCCAATGCAACACGTTCAAAGCAAGGAACCAATTAAAAAGTAGTGTCAAAGACAGAATGCTTTAAAAACCTTTCTTACTTGTGAGTTTAGTAATAATTTAGGTTACGATGAAAATACATTTATCTTGCTTCATTTACATGAAACCGTTTTCTGGTGAATCCTTTCCTTCATTTTTTTCCCCCTCAGTTTAGGTAATTAAGCTTTCCAGAAAGGAGAAGACTCAAAGCCTTCAGTCTGAAAAATATTCTGGCTCTATTGAAGTAAGTGGTAAATCCCACTGATTCTGCACAAATGAGATTCCAGCTGCAACTTTCTTCCAATCTCACTGGAGTGATTCCAGGTAAAGCAGGACAGAAGGGCAGATGAAGAGAAAGACCGCTTTTGTGCAGGTTTATTGGCTTCAGATTTTTTCAGATGGCATTTTAAGAAAAAATCATCTTCTGTGGTTTCAAGGTGCTTTGATTGTTTGTTTCTTAAACAAGGGACGCCTACAACAGTTCTGAAAGCTGTCTGAAAATGCTGAAGAAAAGAGTGAGTGAGTGAGTGAGTGTGGCTTATCTTGTAGACACACTTCAGGTGCTATGTTTTAGCACATACTCATATCTCAGCCAATTCATACCTTTAGCATTACTCTAGCGCTTGAGCACCTTGCTGCTTCTGTACCATAGTACTCTGTGTATTGCAATCATCCCAATGAGCTGAACTTTACACTCCTTTTTGAGCTCACAAAATCAGTTATCATGAAATACTAGAAAGCAGAGCACAGTTGAACATTGAGATCAAAAAACACTATTAAAGGATTTAAAGACATTTGAAATTCACGTCGGGCTTTATGAAACATGTAGAACATACCAAAACAAACAGTAACCCTACCACCAGACCTGTTCTGTTTGTTTTAAGCAAAGCATCTATTTTAGACATAGACTATAATATTGAGTGTCCTCACAGGTAGGGCTTCCTTCTAAGTTAATTTCTGCTATCGAGATATGAAGGTATGGATGTTAAATTATGCCCTTGTTTTCAGATGTGAGGATTTGTCCCCTTCAGAATTCCAGGGGGGGCAAAGGCTGCTTTTGCCCCTCCATGGTGCCACTGTCTGCTCTGCAGTCTGTGTGCTGCAGTGAGGAAGAGCAGTGCCACTCCACACTCACACGCCCCCGCCTGACCCTGTTTTTAGGAGGGTAAAAAACTGTGCTACTTTCTGTAAATGTGGCTCAGTGCGTGGAGAGAGGAATTTGGCCAGCCGTGATTGTACAACAGATGCAAATAACTCTCATGGTTTCCTGTGACAAACTTGTTCGCCGCATTTTTGGACTGGATTCCACTCAGACAGAGCCATGTTGGCTTTTTAAAAGCCGTCAGACACAAAGTAATGCATGATTTTTTTTTATTTTTTTTTTTCTGATTGTCTGCACTGCTTTCCTCTAATGGCATTTCTGTTAGCAGTTCTGGTTGTGGACGTTTTGAGGCAGCTATCTCGTAATCTAATTCATGTCAATTAGTCGTCAGTCCAGACAAAAGCCCTCTTATTCAGTTTGTGTAGCTAGCCCCCAATAAATCTTTCATGTGCTCTATCAGCACATATGGTAGCATTTTTTTTCTCAGTCCTCATTTTGTAGCTTTTATCAACAGCTCCTCTCAAGAGACCAAAACCTCTTTCTCACTCTGTCTTTATTTTTTATGGTCTTACCCGTGAGAGTAATGTAATAAAGAATAAGTGAGTGAAGCTGAGTAATTACACATATCTCTCTGTTTTAACTAACATTTAACTAAGCTGTTTTGTCAGTATGAGCACATGCTGCTTACCTCTCTATTTAGGAAAATGGATCGAAGTGAAGATGATGTGTTTCTCCACCGGATTAAGAAACTAAGTGAAGAAGTTTGTAGGCACCCAAAGAAAAGAAACCCAAAGAAAATAAACTTAATTTCTTAGAGTTGAGTTTGTCTTGTTTGGTGGTGGTTTGTGGCTTGCCTAGGGACTGTCTCATGAGTGAGCCTATAGGTTTGCTGCCTGGGAGTTGCTACTCTAGTTGGTGGCATTTGATTACTATGATTAACCTGCGGGCAGGATGACCTAAGTGAAAAGAGGCTTAAAATGAAACAACTTACTGAGAAGTGTGCACCAGTGAAGTACAGCAAGCAAGCCAGTGCTGTGGGGGAGTTAAGGCGAGAGAACTTACAAAATTCTATGTGAGCTAGGGAAGATAGAACCACAGAACCTCAAAAGCTAGTCTCTCAACTTCACTGTTAGTTTTGCCTTTTCTGACATGTGTGGGGTCTGTTCCCAGATGGGAACCTTGAGCCTGGATGTTTTTGGTCAAGTCCTGGCCTCTAGTTGAAGGAAATGTGTCCCAGATAGTGAAAACCAGTGAGAGGCCAACATGAGGGATGCTCTTTCCTGAACTCAAGAAGCAAGTGGAAAATCTGCAGGAAAAAATGCCTGCAGGGAAAAACTCCTGGAAACAAAAGAGTTTCACTGACATGTAGGCTTCCAGAAATGAGGAAGGAAAATGGTACCAGATGACAGAGGTAGAAGCTACAGTGCCAGCATGGAGGCAGGCAGTTGTCTTTCCCAGCTGGCAGTCCATTACAGTCACGAATCAGACTGTCCTCACTGCACGCAGAAGAAACCTGGGTCTGATGACAGAGGCTGCAGGACTGCATTCTTCAAAGGCTGGGAGGTTCATGACTAATGCATGTCAGAGAGGAGCCAAGGGTGTTGGAAATGGTTGGCTGCTCCTCCTGAGAGGAATGATTCATCTGCTAACCAGCCCCAGCAGTCCACACAAAGTGTGGTCATCCAAGAGCCCCACATGAGACATTGCACAATGGTTGCCAAGGGCCAACAGCTCCTTTGGTTGCACTTTGCATTGGTGATCCCTATGAACTCTAACAGCTCTGAGTGAGTATCTGGCAAAGATCTGAAAGAGATGAGGGCACTCATCCCTGTCATCCCAGCTGAAGATAAAACTCAGATATGAATGGACACATCTTGAAGGTGAAGATTTGCTTAAAAGACATTAAGAGGTTGTTGAGATGTCCTCAGCCATGGAATGATGTTTTAAATGGATGTTGAATGCAGATGATGAAGTTAATTTCACAAATACTGGCTGAGTGGCTAACTCTCATGAGAAAGCTTTAGATTCAGATTGATTCATGGTGATGTAGCAGGAAAGACAGAAGTGTCAGCAGGGTTAACACTATCTAAAAGGTTGTTTAGCAAAGAAAATAAACTGACATGTATGTGTTCTAAGGGCAGGACAAGAACTAACAGTTACTTATTTAGCTAAATTTTCAACAGCTGAATTATCTTTGTAGCCTAATAGTCTAAAGACAGCAAGCCTTTCTTCTTATGTTTAAAAGCTTCCTGTTGATCTACAGAAGAGTTTTCTAGGAGAAATAATCACATCAAACTCCATCTAGACAGCATGGTATAACAGCTGAGTCCACAGTGAATTTGAGTAATACTTTAATCCAGCTTATTTCCTTTCAGAATAGCCTTGAAGAAGCTATTTAGCTTCTCAGTTCTGCCATGTGCAAAATAATGACAATATTTATCTACTTCATAATTAAGGTTGGGATTAATTAGTATTTATGCAGACTCCTCAATAAAACATAACCTGTGCACAGGTCTACTTGTATAATCACAGTTAGTCTTGCCATCAGAATAAATAGATCACTTGTGTAGACGTTTATCAGTGAGAAATTTGCACAACTGTTGATAACAGCACCCTCTGTTATTCTGCCATCTGCATTTTTTAAAAATGACATGGTAGTATGACACCCATATGCACATACATATATATATATGTTCTTAACTTTAGATAAATAGGACAGGGTTTTCCAGTTAAATACTAAACTATGTGGCAATAGGGAAAATACACTGACACTAAAGTTAAAAACACAGAATATATAATATTCTTATGTCAATCTATGCATATAGATGGAAAGGATATATGAATTGTAAAAGTTATTTAACTTGGCAGACCAGTAGAAAAGTCTATTTCTGTCAAGCTCAGAAGAAAATGGCATAACATTAATAAGATAACTGAGGTGTTAAGATTTTTAGAATGCAAAGAGAGATCACATTAATTGCCAAACTGAGACTTTATTTAATTCAGGAAGTGTTCAGGGCAGATTCAAGATATTCATGTAACTTCCACAAAGTATAAAATAGAGGGGTGCTTTTATAAGCAGGTTGTATAAACAATGTTAACTGCCTCATGTTGGTCTATCTACCATGGAATCACGTGAGACAGTGGACTTACAGGAACCATCTCTGTCATACCCAGCATGCCTCCTCCCACAGTTGAAGTTGGTCCATTGTCCTACTTTGCCCATTTTAGTTATGCTGGGTGGACATCTAGGAGATTTCAGACATTTAGCATTAACTGCAGTTTTGGGAGAATCTTCAGTAAAATTTATAATTCCTATGTCGAAAATTTGTCCATGATATCTCTGGAGACTTTAGAAAAGCTTAAGGGGCAAAGAGATTGCAATCTGGCAGCAGCTGCCTGTCTGAGCACTCTTCATGATGGTGTCACCTGGAGAAGGAGGAGGGAAAAGAGAGGGCTGCATAGTTAGGAGAGGAGAGGACTTGGGCAGAGGCCAGATCTTCTCTGTAAATTCTCAGCCAAGGAGAGTGTATTTATGGACCATAACCTTTAGTCTGTCTTGAACTAGTCTGCTTGCTGTAACATTGGAGGAGAGAATCTGCTGTGCTGGTTCTAGATCTTGAACAAGGATTCTCAACTTCTGAAGACTGAATTCCTTACGTAGATTTGAGGTTATGTAGCATGGAAGTTTTGGGCTCCAAACCTCATCGTGTTTCACTGGTAGCCTTATAAACCAGGTAGGAATTACATTACATAATACATGCTGCTATTGAATCAGAGAGGCAATGTATTATGTGTTTTTTAAACTGTACTTTTTACTGAAAAAGGATTTAAGGTAAAAGTTTGCAGAAGAGGATCAGTACTTGCAGAACTTAAACTGAAAGCAAAACCAACATTCTTCAGGTATCCTGGCACCCAGAACATAGGTTGGTTCCAGCAGCCGAACTGTAATTTTTTTCTTCTGTGTGTAGAAGTTCATAGTGGGAAAACAGCTGTATCTTTTCTTGCCCTTGTTTGAAATAATATTAAGCTTGGTACTGTCAATTAGGTTTCTTCACTTTGGGCTGAGATTCACTAAAGTTAGCTATGCTAATTTTTGTTAATTTTCTCTCCAGCTCTCTTCAACTCATTCTGTTTTGAATGAAAACCTTTGGTAATTTCATGAAAATGAGTAATCAGAAGTTGGTTGCGCCATTTAAACACACCATTGCTGACTGATCATGTAATCTACTACTAAGCACCAATGAGTCCACTGGAATAGATAAAGTTATGCTGGTAGCAGTGTAAATAAGATCAAAGCTGGGTTTTATGAAGTTTGTTTTGTAAGACAGAAGACTGAGAACTTTGAAAGACATATTATTGCTCTTCTGCAGCTTACTCCACTACAGATCCTCAAAGATTGCTCTCTCTGGTAAAAAAAATAAAATAAAAAAATCAATGCTTACTTCCATGAAATTTCTGTAACCAAGATACCTGTAGAATTGCTACTGTATAAAAGCATATATGAATTCAACCGAAGAAATTCAGTGTGACTTTACCAAATTTGTATTTCCAAGAATAAAAGAATTATTTAACATCCTCCTTTGGAAAAGAGCTTTCATTCTGGCCCATGCACATCTTTTCCTGTGCCATAGTACTTTAATGCCAACCTCATTGAGATGCATCAATCAGAAAATACCTTCCGAATTTGTACCTGGATGACACAGTCATTCCACGTTATTGTATTCTGACTGTATTCTCTATGTGGTGCTATTATTAATCTGAAATGAATCAGGCTGGATTTGAGATATGTCCCTTAATGCTGGTTTTCTCAATCTCAGAAGCAGATGAAGATTACCTTTGTATACAAGTATCTCTTCACCTTATAGCTATGATACCTGTCTTCTATAGCAGAGCAAGTGGGAAGAGTGGAAAGCAGTGAAGAGTATTTTTAAAAATATTTGCAAGTTTCCTTACTATCCCTGGAAAAAACAGAATACCTCTCTTAAAAGTGTTTTTCCCCACTTTCAACTAGTGTTTAAACGCAAAAAAGACAAAATTAGTTTAATTTTCCCCTGGTGAGTTAGGATATTTACCTCAGAAGACAAAATGCTGAACTTAAATGTCTGAATGGTACTAAATGTAGCTGTTATAAGACATTAATAGAAAATCTAAATCTAGAATTAAATAGATTAACACATAAACTGTTTGATGTGGAAGGAGTAGGCTGTCCAGCTCCAAACCACATGTTTTTATTCTGGTACTTCTCATTGGCCATCTGTTCTTTGTTGTTTGTCCCAATTTCACCATCTGTCCCCAAAATTACACTCAGCATGATGACTTCACCTACAAAACTGCAAGAAGGCAATAGCTCTGTCAATCAAAGCTAGTAGACAACCACCACTTCCTTCCCAGTTCTCTTTGTCGCCAGTGCTGGAAGCAAGGAATGCAGATTAATTCCCAAGATTTTGCTTCCAATTCTGTGTCTCTTCAAGCTCGTCTAGTGTTTTTACATGGAGGTAGGGAGAGAAAAAAAAAGAAATGAGAGTAAGAAAACCAGGTGATGGAATTGGCACAAGAGGGAACATTGCTTTACAGAGGATACCTGCAACTTGCAGACAAAAAAATTATTCCTGATCAGTCAAGGGAGAAACTGCTAACTTCCTTTCTTAAATTTTTTCTGTTGAGTTCAGAAGAAAATGCAGATGCCTTTATTAGATAAATTTTAGATAGCTCATGTTAAGTGAGATGAATCCTGCTCTCAAAGTTTGTAAGAAAAGACAAAGCCTTCCTCCCTTAGGCTTGCACATGGCAAAACACTAGATAGATGCTCCACGCCTAACCTTCTCCATTCTTCCCTTGTGTACAACTAATTTATCTTCTTTCTTGTTTGGCTGTACACCTGGCACCTGCATGCAGGCCAAGGGACATCTCAGTTATGTTAGGGCTGCAGGCAGGTCATGGGGTCCTGGCCCCAGGTGAAGATAACTGCAAGGGATGTGAGAAACCATTGGACCTCACATAGCTGGAATGTCTGGATGTAACCGATAACCATGTGTGAACCTGACAAGGGTTACAGATAGCACTGTGAAAGGGGGCTGGATTTCACAGATGTTTAAGGGAGAATTATGTAAGAAATGGCTGGATTTCACAGATAATTGGAGGGGAATATGAGGGACCTTTTGAGAATACAGTCGTGCAAAGCCAACACTATCTAGGTAACCATTACAGAAACAGCATATAAAGCCGGTATCCCTAGGTAATGGTATCAAACCACCAAATTTGGGTACAGATGCAGCAAAACTGGGACCAAGGTGGAAGAAGTAATTATGGCTGTTCAGTTGTGAGAGAAAGGGGAGGTCAAGAAATAGGAAAAGGTATGTAAAGGTATGCAAGTGGTGTGATCGGGGCTGCCTGGGGCTACCTCTCAGGCTTCCCTTCGCTTGTGCACCACAGCCTGGAGCAGGACAATAAACCAAACCTGTTTCTGACCACACCACATGTGTTAAACCTGTGGTCAGGAGAACTGGGGGCAGGAGAGATGCCTTCCCTTGTCAGCAGAGAAATGCCTGAGATGGACGGATCAGGCATCCCAGCATCACTGTGCTGGTGCATGCTCTAGGAGTAACAGTATTAATGTCCTCCTAATATCGTAGCAGACTGCACAAATCCTTGAACCCTGGACTGTCAGGATCCAAGTTCATCAAGTTTTTCCTAATGACTATGCTTCTACCTGGTCAGTTTGCTCTCTCCCACATTTCTTTTATTACTGCTTACAATCACTAACTGCAGAAAGACACTTGCCTAACTCTTGAGTTATAATGGTGCTTTGATATTCTCTTGTTGGCATTTAAAGTATTTGTGGGTGAAAAACATGAATATCAAAGTCAGAAATATCTATAGGTTAACTTCAGTGCCCTGGCAAGGTCTTAAGATTGAAGACACCTCCTGCTTGACTTCTGGAAACTAAAATATTTTACTGCTTTTCCTGTCAGGGAGATGTGAAGATAGTAAAGAGGTAGCCCTTGATTTCTGACTTCAGTAAGAAAAGGAGCACAGTGCCTCAGAGGGTTATCCACAGAGGGCTGTTCCTGCCAAGCAGGAATGCATCTGGGGCTGGCCATCAGAAACGGCTGAAACATCACACCTCCCAGGGCGTATGTGTTTGAGGTCAGCAGCTCATTAGACTTTTCTGTGCACTTGGAAACCTGATGCCGCAGTCCCTTGTTTGAGGGTAAATGTCTAACTGAGCAGGGCTCTCCTGTTACATGGAGGAAATAACACCATCCGTAGTCAGGCAGTCATCCTGAAAGGGAGGAATTTGGGTTCTCTGCCATCCTCAGGCTGAAGGGACTGAAACATTCATATCCCTCTTCCTGGAGTGAACTGAGCATCACCCACATGTCGAATGCCTAGAAGGAGAGTGAGCAAGAAAAGGCCGGACTTTGGAGACAAAACATAAGGGCCCTCAGGAAGACGAGGGTGTTCTCAATCCAGTTGAAGCATTTTACATTAGATAGCTCTTGGATAGAAAACCACAAGGTCTTTACATGAGCTCTCAGCAGCTGCTTGGCTGGAAGAATAACATTTTACGTGCAATTCAGGGTTGTTTGAGTGAATGACGCACGCTCCCAGGAGGTCTAAAGGATTATGGTCCTCTGGGGATGTGGCAGATCAGCCTGATCACCACCTGGTTGAGATTGAGCCCATCTGTGTTTGCACAGATGCTGATGGGTGACTCCTGCCCAGAGGCAGAAGTTCAGAGGTCAGCTGTGTTTTATTTACTTGTCTTTCTACTTTAGTCCAGGTAGTTTGTAAGCATCCTCATTTGGTGGGTGAGTCAGAATCGTTTTTGTGCTGGTGCTGCCTCATTCACAAGCTCTGTTATATGGTAGGCTTAGCATGTTTTTGTAATAGGACTGTCACCTTGCATTATTACAACTATAGGAAGCCCAGTATCTCACTGGTATCATACTGTGCTAAGGAGAAAAAGAAAAAATTATGATCTTTACAAGCTGTATTACAGAAGCTAAATGCACTACATATTATTTCATATTTCAGAGACCTTCACCCAAAACTATGTTACTAAGAGACATAAAGTTTTCCAAAAGGAAGACCCAGAGATTTATTCTTAAGGTACACTTTCTGAAAATTATATAAAAGACATCAATTACACCCAGCAAAACAGAATACTGCTTTGCATGTTGCTGCCCATAGGCAATGTGGCAGATGATAGATACCTTATTTTTCCTTGTTTATGTGCAATTTGTAGTGTTACTGATTTTGTACCGTGTCCTTATCTTGTGTGGTAGAATTAACATATTGCATGGTAAATCTTCGCTTTCAGAGATATGTATGATCACTTATGATACTTTTGATCAGAGATATTTATGATCACTGGTCACTTTTCACTGTCTAGACCTTGCTATAAAATTACAAGCAACTGGTGGTGGGTTAGCACTTTCCACACAGGCATAAATATTTACGTTTCTTCTCATTTTAGAATTCTTTTTCTCACTACTTTTGTAAGACTTGCCAACTTAGGAATTCAAAGTTACCATCTTTAAGCTGTCTTAAGAAGCGCTGAAATCTCTTTCTGGATATGACAGCTGACCAGCAAGTTTATGAACTCTGTGTGCCTCATTTAGGGCAAGTTTTCTCCACTTACAAGATACTCCTTCTACCATCATGAGCCATGTCAGCCAGAAGAAAATTAGAATCTCTTACATTTCTATTTATATTAAGAGAACCTTTTAAATGGTGTTTCTCTGAAAATGTGCTTATCTTGGAAATCCAGTACTACAGCAGGACTTATAACATAAAAAAATTATCTACTCATAAATTAACTTCTCCTCCCTTGCCATACAACTACTAAACAACCTCTGCGTTTTTTACTAGGAATTAATGTGTGCTTGTTCCCTTTTTATCTGCGCAAAGAAGACCTTTCTTTTATGATTTTGCTTACTCATCTGTATGATAATTACAAATGTAATATAATAAGTGCTTAAAAATGTTTAAATAATCTTTAATCAATTTGCAAAAATTATTTTTTCACAGAAGTGATGTTAGAACTTCACAAAAATGTTATACATTTTTCCAACCAGAAAGTTCAGCTCCATTGTTCATTTGTCTGGATGTGCGTAGGGATGTTTAAATTTATTTTTTTCAATTTTAAATTTTATTTACAAGCAGTGATTTTGCTTATACTTTTTTTCTCCACTAATGAGAATTTGCTTTTCTTAAACAGACCAAGCTTACAGTCCAGCCAGGATTTCACATGCAAATATAACATTAAAAAATAATTTTTGTGTGTATTTATAAATGTTAAATTAGCTGAGAAATATGTCAAGCAGCTGAAAGACAATGAACTTAGCTTCAGAGAGTTCATTAGACATTCCAAAACATTTGGAATGAAATTACTAAAACAGTTAATATATTTCCACTGGCTGGGTTTCTACTCTTTCCATTTACTTATATAGCAGAGAAGAGAGGGAGAACCAGTGAGAGTGCCAAGGTCATGATAGAAAATGTCACTGCACACCTCAGAACGGCAGTTTTTCTGTGTTTGCAAACTGGTGACTGTTAAAGCACTTGCAGATCTGCTGGTCAAGAGTGCTAAATGCAGGGGAAGCTATAATGTTTAAGTATTCAACCCCCTTCTGGTTTAGCTGTATGAGGCAATCGGTACAAAAGGTCTTTACTAGAATCTTGTAGAGACCTACAGAAATTATTTTTAAGTAGGCAAAGTGCATTTGAACTTCACTCATGCAAAAAAGAAGGGCTCTAAATGTAGTATATGATTTATAGCAACTGTTCTGTAACTCAGAATACCTGTGTCAGATGAGTAAAAGAATATGCTAAATACCTAAATAAGGCTTCCTGGGACTGGGGACCTAGAAGGCTTTGTAACGAGGAAGGCTTTGGTCATAGCAAAACATTTTTCCCACCTTGTCTTACTAGGGCATGGTGTACAGGCAAAGGTGCCGCAAGACAAATGGGTTGTAAGGGATTAGGTCTGACTAGGTACAGGTATTTTGTGTCTCAGCCTACATTGCTTTATGTGTGTGTGTCATATATAAACAAACATATTTCTGTTCAAACTAGTTTTGATAGGATGAGACTGTAGTCTTCAAGGTTGCTTGCAAGCCTGAGGAAGCGTGGAGGAGCTGCATGGACTCTGCCAAACTGGATGGATGCAGAACAGTACAGAGGTGACAGGTGTGTAACAAGGAAGGCTACAGCAGGAAAACCTTTCCAGAGCTAATTCTCTTCTTTTTCGACTGAGCCCAGGCAGGTAACTGGGAAGTGTGGGAAAGGAGAGATACCTTAACTTTAGGCTTTGCATGTCCGAGCAGAGGCTGGTAATGCTCTGGACAGGCTGATGATTTTATTTTTCTCCTTGAGCTGGGATACTAGTTTCAGTGTTACTAAGAAGGAAGGAAGGTGCCTGAATTTTACAGCTAAGTCACGAAGTAAAAAATCCCTAAATTCAAAGAGGAAAGAAATTACTTCTTGGAAAAGTGAAATGAGTGTGTTGGTGGTGCATAGGGATGGGATGGATTTTGCTGCCTTTAGTGGTCTCAAATGTAGGTGTTTGTGATCACCCCATGGTCAATTGACTGTGCCGTCTCTCCAGAAAACAATTAATTTTATTTTAGACTTATGTTTTCAAAGGCGATCAATCATATTGTGATGTATTTATCATTTTTGTGATGATTATAGAAGGAATCCAGATGAGTAACTTATCCAAATGCCTTTCTTTTGGATAGCGGATATTCATAGAGTTGAATCCAGTGCTTGATGAGACAATGAGGGGAGAAGATGTACATGATAAGTCTTTTGCAGGCTGGATCAATTTTCAGACATTACTTTTGAAGGAAAGCATTATTTCTAGTAGCCACAAAGGTGTTTTATAAAGGAAGTCTTCTTTCTTTGCTGCTCAAATATAGAAAGTGGGTCACCCTTTAGGTCGAAACGCCGTTATTGCAGGAAGAATCTGTCTTTCAAAGCTAAAAAAAAAAAGTCATGAAAAAAAAAGAAGATAAAATTCCTTTTATTTTCCATAGCCACTAATCAAAACTGAGATATAAAAATAATATCTTGTTGACATTAAAGAGGGAGCAGAATGAGAACAACTGAAGCTATGCAATTTTGTGGCTGATCCACGCGGTTTACTTGAGATGTAGTTTTCTCTGTCACCTTTGTTTGGTATTTGGGAAAAAACAGCCCCCCATAATATGTATTTATAATGGCATATTTATTTAATATGTCTAGCAATTTGAGCTTTCTGCCAGAGAACTATAAAATTGACAGTGGCAAAAGCTCTCCAAAAAATTCCTAAAGATTTGAAGGATAGTGAATCCTAAAATTATTCAGCAAAGAACTCTATTTATTTTAATTCCATTTTAACAATTATGAAGTTTAAAAAAAATGTAAAAATTAAAGCCTATTTAGCAAATAAGTAGTTGATTGATTGGTGGCATGACTTGAAGGGGCAACAGACTTTTGGTGAAAACAGCTCAGGATTCAGTAAACAAACAGCTTTTTAGTAGGTGTAGTGCTTGTGAGCAGGGCAGAGCAACTTCTTGATCTTGTGGAAGGAGATTCCTCCTCCCTTTTTTAATCAACTTGAAAAAGCAAGCCACATTTTAAGTTTATTAGTGATATTGTCTGAAGCACAGGGATGACAGAATGAAGTGCTCTTTCTCTGCTGGAATGGTAGGTGGCTTTTAATTGCATTTTTTCTGTTATTTTTAGAGATGACATTCATTTTTCCCCACATTATGCCTAGAGAGAAGAGAAATCCAGTAGATAATTGGTACACTTCAAAGAGTGTAATGAATTTGATTGATAATGGCCATGATGTGAAGAATTAATAAAGTAATAGTCTGTTGGCATGTGTGGGAACAGAGTAAATGATCCTTGACCATTTGAAAACAAAGAGCTAGAAGGAAGGGGGAAAAGACTGGAGTGTAACTTCTTGCTGCAAGTTAACTATAGTGGTCCTTAATCGATAATGCAAGACAACAAAACCTGGAGGAGGCCTTAGATCTGTTTGAGTTGATGCTGGCAGACTCTTTTGAAGTCCTCTTACATGCAATGCCACATCGCCTTCCTGGAGACAGTGCAACACAGGTTTCTCCTGCTGTCCTCACATTACTGTACACCACAACTTTGATTTTGGATCCTCTGGAGTTATTCACATAAAGATCTAGGAGGATGCTGAACATCTGCCTTCAAAATGACTTGTGGAAATAGAAAGCTGCGATGTAAAGATGTACAGTATCATGGCATGAATGTTGTAAGCCTGTCTTTCTCCAAAATTTTTAACTTCATGTATCAGTACTGTTGGTCACTTCTCATTTTTAACACATTGTGAACAGTTTTTCCCACGAATTGCCCAGCCCTGACTTTCACAGTGAGGGGGATCCGTGCCTACCCAATAAAGAAGATGGGGGGTAGGCCACACGAAAAATACTGGGTTGATTATGTCAATGACTGAAGTGGATGTCATGGCTCGGACAAATAGCTCTAGTCACAGACACAAACAATTTAGCAATTATTGCATGCAAGTATAATGCTCAGGCTTCACTGGGAAGGGAAAATTAAAGGGCAGTAAATTCAGTGAATAAATCCAGGCATTGATATGTAATCTTGTTCTCAGTAGGCAAAATATGACTCCCAGACAACAATGGCATGACACTAGGGAGATTTCTTTCAAAATTAATCTTATTTCATCCATTCTTAGGTAATTTGATATACAGCATTCTTGTCTGAGTAATCAGAAGTATTTTGGAACTTGTGTTGTTCCTGTCTTATCAGAGTAAGAATTGGTTTTGTGAAAAGCTGCAGCTTACCAAGTGACTTGTATCTGATTGTTTCTTTCTTTGATTTTAGGAAAGAAAAATGAACAAAAATTTCTCAAGATACTTACATTTCAGGGAGATTAGATGCTCCTATCTAATAAATTATGAGCTGTAATTTAGCTGTGGTTGTCTAAATGAAAAATTACTTTCTTCTGGCTACAACTTACATATTGAAAATAAATTTTCTTCACTATTAACATAAAAATATAATAAATCATACCAAGGGTCCTTCAGAAATCCTTTTAAATATTGTTAAGTTTTATTTAGACAGCCTTCTGTATCATTAATAATAATCACTATCAGAGTCTTGTGTCTTAAAATGCTGATCACATATTAGTGCTGAGCCCAGTTAGCTCCTGCAGGGTTAATTCTTGGCACCATTTGTCTTCCCTTTGTATCACCAGAGCTGTACAGGGTGAATCTGCTGCCTCAAAAATTTCCCTCATGATCCCTTTGGATCACTGCAGGGCTGTAGCTGGAACTGTATGGGAGCAGGGAGCCATAAGTGGATTTTTGAAGATGTCTCTCTGTTTTTTCTGCCTCAAGCATATCCTGTGAAGGAAAGAAAAGAATCCACCCCAGTATTTGATCTGTTGTTAAACCATAATTTGTTTCTGTTTTCATATAAGGCAGAATAAATGCACCTGGAGACATAAAACCAGGCTGGATTTCAGTCTTTTTATTCCTTGCAGAAAATGCAAGGAATTCTGATTATGTTTGGAGAAAATTGAAAGTTTAAATGGTATCTCCTGATTTAAGATTACCTTAAAAGACAGTAGCAAGTCACATATAAAGCTCTTGAAGGTGTTTTATTAATTGCAGAAGCAGCCTGTAAAAGATGAGCCCTTTATTTGGGAAATACCCCTTTTAATCTCCTGAGAGTCTTTGAAGAGTTCTAATCTTTACTTAATCAGTTTGCTTTTTCTAGGCTTAAAAGAATTCCTTTCTTTCTGCTACTTATGTGCATATACATATGCATATACATATACATACTTATGTACATGGCTGAAATCAGGTACTGCTGATGTTTCGTGGCTGTTCAGAAAGTGGTGGTGACAGGCACTCCTGATGCAGAAGTAAAGGTTTTGCCCCAAGTTCTTCTACAGAATGGAAAATATTTTTCATGTCTGCCATAGTGCTGAATGTGGTGGTGGGGAATAAAGTAGTCCTTCGGTTTTGCCCCATAACTCATCTTCAGGAGTTTGAGAAACCACAGTAAGGCATCAGTCACAATGACACTTCAGTTAGTTAGAACGTTTTGTTCCATTCCCATATTTTGTGTTTTCAGGGGAGTATAGCATAAAAACTGACTTGTAAAGAGCTGGGAAATTTGTTAAGTGAAGTATTCACTCCCCCCCAATATATATTAAATTAGACAATGAAGAGTTTTAAGGCAATTAGAAGAAATCCTGAGAAGCAAGCCCAGGCCTTCAGTGCCCCGAAAGCAGCGGGTTTCGTTAAGTTTGATCAAACCTACTGGCAGTTACATTGCAGCACACACATGCAGAACAGATCGAGCTTGCTACTGACACTTTGATTGCACTCCGTAGGATTTATGTTTAGGAAAAGCCTCAGACAGTGTTTTGGCATATCTTATCTGCAGGAATAAATCCTGTGAAATGTAATCAAATGTTAATAGAAAATCCTTTGTGGGAGACATCTCCAATAGTGAGTTTTTCTCTCCACCCCCTTCCCACTCCAAAAGGCTGTTTATCTACACAGGCAGATCTATACCTGTCACTTGTAGCTGTGCTGCACTGTATTTTGTGGAGACAAAGCATGACATTAAGAGAACAGAGACGGGTAGGCTTCTCCTAGACCCATGCCAATCTCTGCCGTGAATCTGTTTAAACCTTCCGGCAAGGCCAAGGCTGGATCTCAAAGCGTCCCCCCAGGGTGTACCCCAGGACAAAACCTCTCCACCAGGGCAGAAGAAATACAGAAAATACACTCTAACATGCTGGAAAGGCTTTGGATAGGATGAGTCACCGACCAGGCTGCTTTCTTCACCTATCCCAAAGTACGTAGGTATTGACGAACACAGAACACGTTTTGGCCACAATTGGGTGTATCCTTGATCCTGTTTGTTTTTCTCATAGCCTGTAGTTAAAGTAATTAAGTTTCTTATGTGATACTATGTGTTAAGTGGCAATGAATGCTGAGCCCGTGCCAGGTGCATTGGGAACAGGGCCCAAATGGAAACGAAGGAGAGCTTACAGCATCTCAGCATGGTGCTGGTCACTAGCTTCATCTCCAGAAACCTTCAGACTCCTCCATTGTATGTTTGGCTGCTTGCAGCCACAGCAAGATGTCCCAGCCCACAGGTAATGGGAGCAGAAAGGTTCTCAAGCCATACCCTTCCACTGGCCATACTACCTGATGTAGCAAGAGGTAACAGAATGCAAACAGTGCCCTGCTCAGTGGAGAAACTGTCAACAAAGTTGTGTCATGGTGCCAAAGGAGCCACTGGCTAAAGGACAGTCTGGCGAAGGGGCCACAGCGTGCAGCAGGGTGTCCTGGTTTTGCACTGCAGTTCAGGTTTCAAGTGTTTTTTCCTCAGCTCCAGAGACAGCTCCTGGCTGTAGGTTGGCCACATAAACATGGAAGGAAAGGAGTCATGCCCATGCCTTTCTCCCATATGGAGCTGCCCACTGCAGCTCAGACTCACAGCTCCTGGCTCCTTGCAGGCAGAGGAAGAGATGTTTATGGGGCAGGCTCCTGTCGGCTCTGGAGGGCAGATGGCCAGGAGCAAGTGTCAGAAGCCTGGTTTGGCCAGGAAGCTGCCAGTTGGCTCCTAATGGGAATGGGAACTTGACAACAAGACTATTGCATAGGTGCAAATTTGACTTGCTGTATTAATGGATATCCATATAGCATAAAGGAAATAGTACCTCCTAGTTAATAAGTAATTTTTTTCTTTATTTTCCAGTAGTAAAACAAACACAAATCACATGTAAGCTGCTATTTTATGTCTATCCTGCTTTTTCCTAAGGGTGGAGGTAGAAGGATGAAATGTAGATTTTCTATTTAAAACTATAGTAACTCAGATCTGCATTCCAGTATCACATCTATGTAGAACCACCCATTACACTTTTGCTTTCAATGTTATTTTTTCTCCTTAGTAATCTCTCCATGCAAAAATACTTTCTTATAAGGAATTATGTAGAAAGAAGGTCATTGTGATAGACAGATTCAAATAAAATGGATAGGGCACACAGTCTGGAAATTCCTGGCAAACTCAGATCCCCGTTAGAATAAAATATCAAGCTTTTGAATGTAAACAAGAAAGTTTAAACATGCTATAAATTTTTCAATATTTTTCTTAAATTTATAGCAATTTACTTCATTTAGGAAACACTGTAAACTTCTGGCAACACCCAAACAGACGGTCAATAAACACTATAGTTATTTCTGCATTTCCAAAGCAGAAAATGAAAAATGAGGTGCTTTATTCACTTCCAGGTGGAACAGTTTAAGCCATTTTTGCCCTGTATCTTTGATTCAGTCACGTTTAGACTAACTCTCTGCTCAGCTCACACAGGGTGTGTGCACTGCCTAGTCTTCCCATGGCTGCATGACACTGAAATATTATTAGCTAATTAGACTGCTTTTCCCTGGTAGCAAGCAGCTCCCATTTGTTTTAAAGACCTGTGCTTTTGTTGTGGTGACGGTGAGGTTAGAAGTGTTTGCGTAGATATCTGAGAAAAACACAAAGGGAAATTAACTTAAAATTTACATCTCTGTACACATTTTTCTTTTTTATGTAGTTTGGACTGAGCTGAGATTGTCTGCTCACAAGAGGCCTGGTACTGGGAATAGGAGGAGTGTTATTATAGGCAGAATTCAAACACATTGGCAGAATCTGTGGGAAAGTTAGTCCATTTTAGTCCTGGTTCTACTGGATGGCGAAACATTCCTTGAGTAGTTAGTATGCTGGCCCAGGGCCTGAAAAACTAACTAAACCCTTCTTTTTTTCTTTTTCTTTTATATGGAAAACTGATAAGAAGAATAATAAGACAGGTTACCTACAGGATGCATTTACCCCTTCAATTACAAACTGATCGAGGTTATCAGTCTGGTTTCAAGTGAGGGACACGGGAAAATGTATGATGTATCTAATGGGTAGATAACATCCTACATCATAACAGCTTTCTTGTGGGGTGTAATCCTCTGCAGCATGTTTCTCCTTTCCAGAAAAAAACATCTGTTGCATTTGCATTAACTGGAGTTTACCTACCATTTGGTAAGATATTAACTCCAGGACTATGACATATAAACATAAGGGTTACTATCACCTTTCAAGAATGTGCACTTTTTTTTTTTTTTTTTTTTCCTGCATGATGAACAGCACATCATCAATTCTGACTTAAGAATGACTTTCTCTTAAAATGCTTGTTCTCACTTCTGGAAATTGAAAGAAGAATTAAATTAAAGAGCAATTAAACCTTATCTCTTCAACCTATCCTTGCACTGTTTACTTTTTTCATTAAAAAATGTCAAGGAGGCTAGAGTAACTCTAAGTAGTACCTATTTTAGTAACCAAAAGTCTGACAGAGATCTGCTTCTTTGCTTCTGACTTCTCAAGGCTTATCAAATTGTGGCTATGGGAAAAGTCCAAATTTTCACTTTTTTTAGGGTAAGAAGAGAGGTCATTGGGTTAGAAATTGGTTTACACTTTAAAAAATATGATTATATATTTTATATATTTTATAAATTTATAAATTTATTTTATGTATTTTATATATTTTTCTTTATACATATATGAATACCTATTCTTTTAAAATAAAAGGTAGAAAAAGAGATTTAAGGTTTATATTGACTAAAACTTAAAAATCTGCTACTAGTAATCAGAAATGTCTTCTCCTCTTATCCATTTGCAATATGTTTTTCTTCCTTTATAAACTTTCACTTTCCACTTCATAAGCTTTCACAACTGAGCCCACCTCAGAAGCAGACGGGAATAGTGACACTAGGGATTCAGAGCCCAGAGCTAGGGGTGTTACAGCAATTGCTAGGCTAGAATTAGAATGAGAGAACATTAATCTTCAGTCAATCTTTATCAGTTTCTCTAAAATGCTGAAATCTTCTAGTCCACCACCTTGTTTTCTTCAAACTCAAGGTCTTTTCAGGCATGTGAGAAAAACAACATTGATAAACAGTTATCTTTTTGTTCAATTTTCCTTTATTTTTGACAATATAAAGGACCCTCTCCAGTAATTTTCACATAGAGGAGGATTTTTGTGTGACACACACTCTTTGAAATGTAGCATTATAAAATTAAGGCGCAGTATCTTGAGTAGTTCACAAAAGAGAATTCTTATCCAGTGAGAAATTATGTTATTTTCTCACTTACTTAATCCTGAGTTAAAGCAAACCAAGTATCTTAAAGTCTTTGAGGAATGAAGACTTGGGAAACATGAAAATGTTTTGACAGCATTTTATGATTATGTTGACATATCATAACATAAAATTACCAGCTATAGTAAATACTCATTTTACTATGTGATGGCAAAATGAATGTCATAAAACCAGCTGATGAAACAGAAAACAAAGTTTTAGCTGTACCGAAAAAAAATATTTTGATGTTGTCAAAATATAAAAAAAAAAAAGTTGAAAAGATTTTGACATTTGCAGAAAAACACCCTAAAAATTAACACATTCCCTTGAGATGTTTTTATTTTGACAGGAATTGAATTTTCTGGTCTAAAACTCATCTGTCAAAATGTTTTCACCCTGTCTAAGTGATACCATATTTGTAGCCAACCTTCTGTCTCAGGCTGAGCTTCCATATTGAGTAGCACTGTGCCTCACCGTCTCACCTGTCAGGGCAGGTTTGATCTAGAACCAGTCTGAGCTGAGTCACATTTTTGTCAAACTACCTTGTACACGTGACACAGTTTTTGTGCTAACGTTAGGCTGTTGGAGGGCAGAGAATACTTAATCTTGTTTAAAGCCTGTCAGAACAACGTTATTGTTACAGGATGTTTTTTGAGACAGTTCAACCCTGTGAGTTTGTGTTTTGGTGGGACCTCTCAGCACTTTGCAACTTGAAGTGATTGTGTTTCTGATCTGGTACTAATAGCCACAAAGAGGGATCTTGTGGAGCAGTGGCCAATGGCCAGTGCAAGCTGACACTCATTATGATAGGGAGAAGATATGCGGCTGTGGCTAACGTTGAAATGTCCCTTGGAAAAACAGCACTTGAACAGATTTTGGGTGGAACAGAAATTTTAAACTGTTTATACACTGTGGTTTAATAGGCTCTTTTTTCCCAGAATCATTTAGATTTGTTGCCTGAGATTCAAACGACTGGAAAGAAAGAGGTTAACCTTTTTTCCCATAAAAGAAAAACATCTAGTTCCCTACCCAAGTGGTCAGAAAAGAGTGGGGCTGTGCATGGCTTTCCACATACCCTCCTGCAGTTCCCAGTATGCCTACCTTTGCAGCCTCCTAAGGTCTCCTAAAGCTGTCACTTACTTAGACTTACAGCCTGTTCCTTTTGCTTTTATCCCTCACTGGTCACTGAGAAAAGGCACTGTAATTCATACTACACAACCATCTGACTGAAGTCCTGACCTGCAAAACGGGAAGGTGGGCTAATGGGAGGCAACAAACGTGAAGGAGTAACCATTCTCATTTTTATTTTATGTTTAGCATGCACAAGTGCATTTGAGTTAGTTCATCTTGGCCAAGGCTTTAGCTAAGCTGTTCTCTCAAGACTGCATGGAAAGGCATGCGTGTGATTATTTTCCTTCCCAACATTGCATGCTTCAGGAGAATTTCAGTCATTCATAAAGAAATCAGGGGTTGCAGATGAGAGTGATTCAACATTAAGTACTTTTTAACTCTTTTAGTTGTAATTTGAACTATAGAGCTGGCTGTAACTGTCCTAAGCCAAACATTTGTTGCCAGTATCTATATTGTGTTAGTTCTGGAGCCCCGTTCTTAGAAGTAACGGTAGAAAAACAGCCTGCTAAACACATGGGCCCTGCTCAGTTAGTATGGTGTACAGCCATCTGGTTAAAAGAGAAAAGACATTTGGGGCAGGAAGAAAGCCTAACATGAAAATGCGAAGTTCATGGGGTGTTGCCTCTTCACTTTTGTGCCATATTTTTTTTCCTTATTGAACAGCCAGGCTCTTGGCAACTTTATATCACCCTAACAAATGATACGTTAGGGAAAATCGGAGAGCTGTTACACCCTCGCACCTGTATCTCAACCAGCTCGGAGCACTCTGGCTTTGATTTTCTTTTGTACATAACTTTTTTCCGTTTTTTCTGAAGTAACTCCTGATTTATGTTGCTATAAGTAAGATTATGCCCAGAAGGCATGGCGTATGTTCTTATGCTCTCATATTTTATGGTTAACAAAAGCTTTTGGCAAAACTTCATTTAACAACTTGCCAATTTTGCATAGATAAACAGATATGGTTTTCCCACATAAAATACCTGAAGCATACAGCAACTGCTGGAGTCACATTATTTGGTTTCCAGAGTCACTAGATACTTTTTAAGGGTGACCATTATGATGAATTTGTTCCACTTGAAAATATATAAATAAACTTCTTGTTCTGTTTTGGTTAGTTGTCCTTTAGTGGATTCTGGATTTCATTTTAGCTTTATGGATATGCACATGTCTCAACATTTCATGACATTTCCCCCTGTCCGATCCTATAATTCTCTTTTCTTCTTCTAATGATGGTGCATGCTTGTGCAAATTCTGCATTGCCTGCAAAGATTCTGCTGATGATTGTATCATCAGCTCAGTCATGCTTGGAAGCTCCTGAGGTAATACAAAGCCTTTCAGGGATGGAAGAGGACCTTGCAGTATGCCCTTTTCCTTGTGTACTATAAAATTGATCTATACAGGAAGAAGGATGTAGGTGCATTGTCCTGCTATTCTTTCACCCACTTTGGTATACTTTTTTCTTGCAGGTCTAATAACGAGGGGGACATTCATACTGGGCAGCAATTCCTGTAACCAGGACAGGTTCAGGTGAGGAATTGAAAGTCCTTATTCTTTCCCAGACAAAGCATGTGTCTAGGACAAGTGTGGTTGCAGCCTTGTCTGTAGTTTACTCATGGACTCCATCCTGAGGAATCACCTCCTTTTTGAATGCAATTGGTTCTGCTGTGGTTTTCGGTATAACCGTGGGCCAATAATGAGCTGTGCCTGGTGACCTGAGGCGTTACTTGGCAGAAGGCTGCTGCTTTACAAACTTGCAAAGGAAAGGAGGGAGCTCTGTCTCTGTTCTCTGGGATCTTGTACTTGTGTTGGTACTCATGTTCAGTGGGAAGATTGCCTCCTCCAGGGCAAGTGTTTAAGAGCTGCCAGGTAAGAACAGGCTGCCCTGTTGATGCTGAGAATCGTTCTGCAGTTTCAGTTCACTAACTCAAGGGTAGCTTACCTTTAGTGTCGTGGTGAATGAAACCATGCTCTGGCCTTTGGAAAGGAACAACTACAAGAGAGTCAACCAGATGCGTCTATGCAACTTTTCTGATTTATTTTGACAGCAGAAGTAGTTATTGTTGTCATCTTAGATGGCAGGTCCTACAGCATTCCAAATGGCCATGGGAGGGGCACAGCCACTACAAAGGTAGCAAGAAGGCATAAAAGCTCTTGGCATCACCTTTTTTCAAAGTGCTGATGTATTTGGGACATGGTACACACTGCACACTTGACCACTGATGTTATTAACTTCCATGCTTGTCTCTCAATAGCTTCAACATGGCCTGGATTTAATATATAAGTAATAAGGTAACTTTCTTGCCTGCCAAAAATCAGTCTTAGCTATGATTTTGAAAGTGAGCCTTTGGCCTTTCTGGCTCACATCTAAGCATCAGTAAATGGATAGTAACTGGAACTAACACAGCTCTCCTAAAGGGATGTGAGAAGTGAGAGTCCTGTTCATACTCCCAGAGCATATTGTCTGCCAACGACTAAAACAATAGTAAAACAATAGCAAAACCTTCAGCAACTAAAGCAAGCACCTTCAACATAAATAGAAAGCGGATCCTCTGAGTAAGAAAACATAATCACTTATCTGACCATAATGGCAATGTTAAATTCCTAAGAGCAGTTCTCAAGGCAATACCACAAGTTAACATAATAAATGTGTAGTATATGTGTATTGCTGCCCCTTCCGAGCTGGGTCAGTGGGTTATTTACTGTATATACACTGATGAAAATAACACTATGGATACTGTGCCAGACTTCCTAACACCAGGTTATAAGATGTTTTCCCAAAGACAAAGAACTGCAACATACATAAAACTTTTCCCACTGATATAGCGGATGTTTTGTTTGTGGCTTGTTGCTGACATTGAGCTAACCAAGTAGTTCATTTCATAAAGCAGATGGGAAACCAGTGGGAAATGGAAGTTAAAGTACAGAAAGGAGAATCTACAGGGAGCAGACACCATATTTCCCTACTTAGCTGACAGTGTGGGCAGGTTGGGTTTTATTTTGTTTATGGATTAACCATTCACACCTGCTGAAGGTGAATGAATCTTTTCAGACTGAACCAAGCCTGAACAAGCATAATTTTTACCTTTCTCTTAACATAATCAAAAAGCTTAGACTGAGCGTTAATAAAGGCTCCCAGCATTTTACTTTCTAAAGCCCTGTTTCATGCAGTAACTGCTCATTTTTCCTGGTGGTCAATCAATAGGAGAGTCTGCCTAGGCAAGAGGGCCTTTAGTAATCCCCAAATCACAACACCTGTGTGCATTTGTTAAAGCTGCGTGTGAGACTGACTGGACACCATGGACCAGATTTCAATTTTGTGAAAAGAGTAGCAAAATTCATATTTGATGTTGGTGGGAGGAAGTTCATCTTTAATGCCAGGAACACATGAACAAACCACATTATCACAATAGAAGTATAGCTGGAACCAGTGGAAACAGAGATGAGAAGCAACCATAATGAAAGGCAATTGCTTACATGTGTGTTTATGTCATTTATATGCTTATACAAATGAAAGCACATGTTTTGTTATACAATTTCTGCCTTTGCCAGCTGATTTTTCCTTAGTTGACTCAATCTGGTTTTTGATTTTTAAACTAGGTTTGCTCAAGAGACTCCTAAACAATTACAATATTAATAATTATTGTCACATAATGCTAGCAATTCCTGTAGTTATAAAATTTTCCCTGTTTAATAAGCTTGCAGTGGGTCTCATACAGACATGATGGGACATCATGGTGCCGTAGCTGTGGCGCTGAGCTGGAAGTCAGGGCAACAGTGTCCCAGCCTCACCAAATGCATATCTGAACATATCTTGCTGTACCTGAAGATCTGTTTTCTAAAGGGCTTTGGCAACAAATGCTTTGCGAAATCTCGGTATTTATTCAATAAATTGTTTGTAACAGCTTTTTTTTTGTGTAGAGAATGGAAACTCATAGCAGGAATTTGGAGGAAGTAAGAAGTGTCTTTTTGGACTTGATATCCTGCAGAAAGTGAAAACGGGATAACAGACTTACTTTCACCTCTAACTTCTTTTCAACTGAATTTGCCTTTTAAGATGTATATAGCTACTCAGTAGGAAAACAGCCACTGTAGGAATGATACCAACAGTTTTCAACTATGCAGTTAAATCAAAGTAACATTGGGAAGTCTGTGATTGGTACATTTCAGTCTGAACTGTATTTAACAACCTCTGAAAAAAGAGCAGATTCATCTGTCACTGGCTTGTAAACAATAGCCTTTCCCAAATCCCATTGCAGAAAAATAAAATAGGTTCCCAAGGGACGTTGAAGAAGGATTAGAATAGTGACCAAAGAGGTTTAGAAAGCTTTCTGTTGCCTGGGACAAAACAACAAACCCTTGGGCACTTTAAAGGGGGACTTGGGAGAACACCCTTTTGATATCTGTGATTAAAAAAAATGGTAAAAACAATTCTCTCTTCCTGAAGACAAACAAACCTCCGAAACATCAGGAGAGTCTGTTAGCAAGACTATAACAATTTCAGTAAAAACTATGTGGGATGGGGGAATGAATGATTGTTTAAAGGAACAGTCTCACTTTACAAATTGATGCATCTGATTATAATACAGATGGAAACAAATCTCAATTTCTTTTTATTATCACGAAACATCACTTCAGGGAATAGAGACGTGGAAAACAGGTCATCTCAAAGGATAGAGATTAAATTTTTGGAGATTCTTCTGCTGCCAAGTGATGAAGACAAAAGAGAAGAGATGTTGGGGATTGTGCTGAGAGGTGGCACTTTTTGTTTGGAGAAGAAAGCTCTGATTATTTATGATGCTACAGTGACAGTTGGTTAGGTTAAATGATTACCAGCCTCCATGACACAATATGTGGCAGGATTTTCAAGTTGCCTGTGAACTAGTCAGAAGATAGGCAGGAAAGTCTTCACTGAACCTAAATCTTCATATGGAATTTCAATTTATAAAACATGACAAATAGAAGACATTAACAGTAGCATTTTAAAATATGAGTCACTACATAAATAATTGTAAGGAAAGAAGCTAATTTATAATTGGCAGGGGAATGTGTGGTGGCAGTCTTACCAATTGGTGCACCTATTCTTTTGAGAGTGCTATTCATCCAAGGAATATCTCTGCAAGAAACACACATGCAATAAGATATGTCAAAAGGGAAGACAATAGAAATTATTTTCCCTCATGATGATTAAACCCCCACTTTTGAAATTTTTCAGTTAATACAGGTTTTCATCGTATTTCCCCACATCCAAAACAAATGATTTCTATTCTTCTAAAAACCTAATCTTTCCCCACTGAAAATATCAGTTCTCACAGACATGCATTTTTCCACAAGAGTTTTATTTTAATTTGAAAATATTGTTCATGGATGAAGATGATGTATTATGCCAAAGAGCAACAACTAAACAGGCACAAGCGTGAGTAAATCAACCAAAAGGTATTTTATTTTTTGTGTTCTCTGTCATCTCTTTTCATTTCTGCTTTCCTTCACTCCTTTGGCTGATACTCCTGAGTAGGTCCTTCAAACTCTATTGCATTCACTCTGTCACTGGTTCCAGCTCTCCCATAATAAATCCCAAATGCCAGTAGGGTGCAGGGTGGTCCAGAGTCTCCCCAGCTCCTGGTACTGGTTGTCCCTGCCCTGGACTATGGATATGAGGTTCAGGCTGGGGACAGCCATGGGAGGAGTTGGGTCTGGGGCTTCATTTCCCAGGCTGGGTTATTTGGTTTCCCCTGCCTGCTGCTGTGCTTCAGGGCTCCTTCACATGTGTATGTGGAAGTGAGCCCTTTATCACACAACTTAACTAGCATACGTATTAACAATACACTGCAGTGAGCATACAGCAAACTGAAAAGTTAAAACAGTAACAGTGAAACAAAACATTTTTAATTTGTCAAAATATTTTATTCCACAAAGAAATAACACTCAGTGTTGCTAGTTAGCTCTGGATTAAGCCAGTTTTCTATTTTCTCCAGAACAAATACTGTGTTCTTCATCATAATCTGGTTCTGTTGATTGGAAAGCAATTGAAGAACCATAGATGAACAATTAGAAATTGATTTGTAGAAGGTTCTTGGTGTTTACTTAATAGATATAGTGGCATTGGTTGAGGGTGCCTGATGAAATTTAGAAAATAGTCGTTACAAGTGGAAATTTGAAAACTAATACCTTTGGGGAAAAAAGTTAAGTCTGGTCAGTCATTACTAAGAAGATATTTAGAAAGTAGCCTAAATGACTAAAGAAAGCTCTAAAGATTACTTGGAAAACTTTCTTTTCAGATTATTAAAAGGGGTCAAATAAAAGGAAAGAAAGGCTTCAAATACATCATACCTTGGGGAACGAAACTATGGTTCTCCCTGAAGACCTGCAATAACTGCTGAAGAATTGCACTTTACCAGACACAAGTTAGCAAGCAGGACAAAACTCAACCTTTTCTTTAGTAGGGAGATAGACTAGACAACCTCATGGGCTCTTTCTATGATTTTCACATTTTTATACCTGGAACCAATGAAGTTATTCTTGAGGTCTGGAAGAATGCACAATGATTTGGGAAGGTACGCTCCCTGTAAATAGAAGTGTTATTCATGGAACGTTTTTTCCCCACAGTGGGAATGGTCCTTTATGACTAAATACAGAACAAGCTAACAGCTACTGTTCCTGCCCTTGACAGGGGGGGTTGGACTAGATGATCTTTAAAGGTCACTTCCAGTACAAACTGTTCTATGATTCTATGATTATTAACTTGTAAATGAAATATGAATGTCAGGGGCTGCTGACCCAAGATTTTAAAAATATAAATAAATAGAATTATTTTTGTAAAATACTCATGAGTATTTGGAGTTGGAATGGCAAAGTTGCACATCAAAGATTAGCTTCTGTAGACTTCTTTGCATGATAGATATGTTGGTAATATGGCATCATCTGCAATTTAAAATAGATTTAAGATATAACAGAATGACGAAAATGCTGAGAGTTTTTTTTAAATTGATTTTATAAAATATTCACAGAAGGCAATTAGTGCATGTACACATGGTCCTTTTTTCCAGGAAATTTTGAGCATTAAGGAGTTCAGAAAAAATCCAGGAAAGTGTTAAAAGTTTCTAATACTTCTTTGAACTGCACCTGTATCTGGATTTTATGATTCACTTATCTATGCTGCACAATAATATTACAGCAATCTTTCATCCATTCATTGAACAGCTTTGACAGATTTAAAAGAAAGAGAGTTTTAAATTGTTTTACCTTACCTAAATAATTGTTAAGTGTCTTTGATATTTTCAGAAAGAAAAAAGATGTAGAATGAAATTGCGTTAAACAATATGCCAAACTTTCAAAAGAATGCTTAAGTTCTTAAAAATATTACCCAGTTTGGCTTTTAAAACAAAGAATTTGTTAGGGAAAAAAAAAGTGATCTCATTCAGACAGGGAGAAGGAAGCAAAAGCTTAATTGTCTTAAAATACCCAGATATGGTGAACCGTATTATTTATTGTTGCTTTTCATCTAGATTTCCGTGTAGTTTTCTTTCTATGAAAATATTCATGAGAAAATATAGAAGCAAATGAAACAAATGGTTTGAAGACTTCATACAGAGATGTAATTAGGAAGCCTGAAGTAGTATTTCCAGCTTTCTACTGTTACTTGTCCTTTACATACATTGCAAATTGCTCTGTCCTTATGTATGAGTAGTATATATGAATGTATATACATTGATACATGCATTTGTGTGGTCATGGAATTAACTATCATACAATCATGCACAGACCTAGGAGAGTACTTGGCAAAACTCAGTTCTGACATTTCTTAATTTCACGTGCTCTGCTTTGCAAAAAATGTCCTTTGGCCATAGTTCTTTGGTATATCATGATGATGACTTTTATTTGTCTTCATATGCTGCCATGTGGTTGGGAACTGAAGCAGAATTACTTACTTATCACTTGATTTCAATCTTGGTTGTTGGCTGTAGAACTTGTTTGGTTTAACAACTGCTGAACATGTATATTCTGCTGAGGGGAGATGCTGGCACTGGGCTGAGATATGACTAACTACTGGGTCATGTAGAACGTTTTTATAAATAAGTTTCATTTGATACTGACTATCCCTTGGCTCCCACTTACTGTATTTCAACCCACAGTAAAAATTCATTCTTCTTGTTAAGAATCTTCATTCAATTTCCCATGTCTAGGGTCAGAGTTGGAAGCCCTTGATTGTACCGTAACATATTACTAGGGAAACAATACACTTGATAACAATACCACTATTAATTGGGTAAGAAGTGAACAAGGGGTTTTGCAAACTAACTTTTAAATGATTGCTTAACTTGTCTGCCTTTATCATGATAGTCACCTCTAGTGAAATAATGAGCAAGCTTTAAGAACCTGAATAAAGTGAATTGTGATACTGTGATATCAAATTTTCTGGTTTTACAATGAAATCTGCACTTCTTATTGGAGTCCTTCATTTTCTCCTCTCACTATGTTTTCTCTTTCTTTAACCCCAACTAGCACCCTCTCAGACAGAAATGTGTCTTTAGATTTCTTGTGTGTCCTACTCTCCCTCTAATTGTTTTCTTTTAGGATTTTCTTCAGAAGCCTTCAGCCTTGTTAAAAAGGAAGGTATTTCTGGACTGTTTCTTGTTCTTAATGAAAATAAAATATTTTTTATTTTTGTGATTCATTTTCCAATGAACCTTTGCCTACTGTCATCATATTTTATTTCCTTAATCTCCCATGTTTGCTTAACAGTTTTATCTGCAGAATCATCAGATTTTAGTAGTGTGGGTTTTAATGTTTTTCACTTGATGGGAATTACTGCTGCTTTGTATGATGGGGATGTGTGAGAAGAACTTCCAGTCTTGTGTGGAAAAGATTTATTTTCATGTTCAGAATTTCTCACTAGATAAACACTTTCCTTAGCAGCTATGTAGATAGGCAAGCATCATGCATCTCCTAGTACAGTTAATTTCTGGAGGAGATACATGTAAGCTCTATTCCAACATCAGACTACTTCCACGCTATAATTGTGCTTACATTTACATTACCACATTTGGAAATTGACTGTGTAAACAATGAATTAATTTGTGAATGGGGAATAAACAGCACTTTAAAACCTTTTAATATGCCCTGTTTCTTCCTCCATAATTTATGAATACTGCAGTAATCAAATGCATCACTGGGGAAAGAAGCATTAAAATTCTGGAAATCTTTGAACTCTTCTTCATCTCTTTTGTTAAATGTAGCTGTCTTAATCTAGTGTGAGCACAAAGTGTGAATCTTCAATATACTCCTTAAAACTCCTATTTCTAATTTTTATCCTCTAGTTTTCATTTTTGTAGGGATCTGGTCAGTAAAGCCACTTCAGGCAGCTGCTAGCTGTCATCTCTCAGCAGCCCTGACCTCAGTGGTCTCCTGCCTGGTTGCTGTTTCCAGACCTGTGATATGCCAGGTGAACCCAGATTTTCCTAGACTCTATGTCCATATAACTCCAGCCTTGGGCAAACATGGGTCCTGAAAACCCAAACTGTATTTTCATTTAGAGAAGAATTTGAACTGCATTGCTAAATAATTAAGTAGCTTTCTATGATACAAATGCATATTTTTTTCCTGACAGCTGAAAAGAGTGAACATACAAAACCGCAACTCTAGCTTGCTGTTGGTTACAGAAATGGCCCTGATCCTCCAAACTCAGCTCTCTTTTTCTGTCCATAAATTATATTGAGCTGAAGGAGGAGCCATTTTCTGGATCTAGTTCAAAGACAATAAAAAGTGTCAAAGTCCCAAATCTCAGCCTTTCTTTTTGGGATCATTATAAAACTTAGTCCAAGTAGTCCAGCTAGCCCAATCTTCCCACATAAAAAATATAGACAGAGGGCAAGGATTTTATCACTCTTTAGTTCACGTGATTCATGTTAGTATAACTGTTCTAAATTATCAGTGACATGGTTAATCTGAGCTACTTGTGAATAAGATTATTCAGACAAAACCAGATCTACTAATTTAATTTAAGCTGTCATTGATTTTCATGCTTTTCTGATGAAGAGAACAAAATATAAAATCTATGTATTGTTACAATGTACACTGTAGGACAGCTGAGGATAATTATATTTATTTAGAAATCTGCACAGACATATAGAAGAGATGCCAAATGATTGATTTGTGAGTATTTTGGTTTTGTGGCTGGTAAAACAGTAGTTGGTAGTTTGCAGTATACCAGTGGTTATAGGTATCTCCAGGAAAGCATGCTGTTATTGTACCAGGTTCTACCAGTGCTTTTTCTGCTGCAGGATATTGTCTTCTTTCTGGGGTTTGATTGCAGATGATCCTTAACTGTTTTCTTGATATTGTGGGCCTAACGCCATGCAACAGAAGGTTTGCTTTAAACTTGTCTGTCCTCTCAAATTACCTAGCCTTAAAAATGACTTTATACAAAGTTACCTGAAATATGCATTAGAAACCTCAATCAGAATAGCTGAGCTGGCTAAAATTGTTTAATGCTGCATATCTGACAATCATCTAGAACCTTTTCTTACCACTGTACCAGCAAAGGCACAAAAACATCATAAATGGTGCATACTTATTGATACATGTATATAAAAGTTGATTTAAAACAATTTCTAAACATGTTAATTTGAGGAAAAAGATGAGTGTTATAAGGTAATATGCTTAACCCTTAATATGAAAAAGACGACTTGTATTTTGTTTCATTTGCAGCTAATATGATGAGTATGGGTAGATAAAACAGGCCTTGCAAATGTAATTTAATAGCCAGTAGAGAATGTTTAGTTATTCCGCATGTGTCCAGTAAGCATGTCAACAAGAAATAAAAAGACTATCTATAGCCTTGCTTTATGAGCAAGACTGAGTGTCTGAGTGTCTGGTTACTGAGCATCACCTGCTGGGATTGCTTCCACAGTCTGAGGGCTCCTGACCTGGCAAAGAAGGGAGAGAGCAGTGTCCGTCACAGCCTGGCACCACTACAAATTGTCTGTTTGCATCTGCCTTTATGGGGCCTGATGCAGGTCTCAGATGGTGGTCAGAGGGCAGCATAATATATACTTAATCTACGGCTCCGATTGTTTTAACTGGGTTAAAAACAAAATAAAACAGAAGGGGGTGGTGAAAAAATAGTTCCTATGCAGGCCATACAGCATGCATTACAGACACTGCTGTTTAAAATGCCATGTGTTTATTGATTGTGCAAGATGCCAAGTTGATTGGGACTGACACAGTATTTACTGACTATGAAATGGAAATGCCTAAAGCTGAAGGCTAGCTCCACACAGAAGTTTATTTCATGCAGTTTATGTGAATTGCTGAATATTACTACCCAAAAAAAAAGTGTGGACATTTCTACTGGTTTATGTTCTGTTTGGGAAATTATAGCATACACCCATGAGATTTTCTTTGCTCAAAACCTTCCTGGGCAAATGTTTTTCTCAGTTGGGGAATGAGGTTTTAGAAGGAAAACATTGCAACTGAAATAGCTCCCAAGTATCTGTGTGGAATGAGAATACTTTATAACTGATGCGTTTAGCATTTCATCAGAAGCTTGTAAAGTCAGATTTGGCGGGCGAAAACAGTTTGATAACCTCAAGCGCATTCTATTTTGGGTGTGCTGTTAGTAAGCGAACGTATCAAAGGCATGAGAACTGTTACAGTGTATGATACGATGTACTGGATAGTGTTCTCATCATTAAAACAGGCTTGACTTTCCCTTTCTGTAGTATGAATTTCATATTCATTTAAATTAATTAACTAGAGTGAAGTAAATTCTCATTTACCCTCATGTACCCTTGGAAGAGAATAAGGCCCTAACTGGAAATAGGGAACTGCTTTGGATAGTGCTGCCTTGCGCCCTGGTGTTCTCCCTTTGGATCAACAAAGACTTTTTGGGTAACTGCAGCCTGAAACACTGTACAGGTAATCTCTGCCAGGAGCCAGGACTTTGCTCCTGTGGGGAGAGACAACGAGAAACCAGAGGTGATCCCAAGGCTGGCAGTTTTGGCTGTCTGTGGCAGCCAGGACAGAAAGGAGAAAAGGGAGATCTTAAGTATCAGCTGCATGAGTGGCAGCTGGAGGCATGGGATAGGTAGGAAGCTGAAACAAAAAGGCACATTGTGGCAGATGGAAGAGAAAGTGGCTCCTGGGAGGGTCTGGGTCCTCAGAGGTGAAGGTGCACTACTGATAAGAAAAGTGACATCTCTGTGATAGGAAAGACAGGATGGTGGGAGACAGAAGGAGACACAGAGGTGCTAGATATGAGCTGGAAAGCAACAAAGGAAGGATATTAAGATAGGAGAGTAAGGATTTGAAGGCTTGGGAAGAGGGAGTTAAGGGGATGGGAACTCTGGGGTGTGGGGCCTACATTTTGAGAGGGACTGGGAGAGGAAGGGTCCAGAAGTTTGCACTGAGGTGAGTTTGAAGCATTCTCAAAAAGCCCGGGTGCCTTTGGCTGGGACCTCAATTTGGAGATGATGATTCACACTTTACTGTTACCCTGACAGGACCTTTTTCTCCTTATCCTCAGTTCCCTTGCACACGCCCTCCCTTTTAATGTTGGAAATCCAAAGCTCCTAAACTGAAAAAGTATCTGCATGGTTGGCACCAGTTTAATTATCAACACTTCCATGGATGCCTTAAAGTGCAGGAGTTCCAGGATAAACTAGACATCATAGCTCTTCTCAAGGATGCAGCAGTGGTAGCACCAAACAATGACCAGAGATCATTAGGAAAAAGAGATACAAATGTCTTAGGAGAAAGGCATGAAAACTAACAGATAAGCACAGGCTGGAGTCCATCTCTCAAGGTACCTTGCTGGTTTGGTAAAAGCTCCTTTTGGTGGTCCACTCAGATAATTACAATTCACTAGCTGGCCACTTGGTGTTACCAGGTATGTCTCTTTTAATTTACTTTAATGGACAAATATTTTTTTTTTTTTCTTGAGTTTGAGAAGCCTGGGGACACAAATGCCAAGCACACAGATCTACATAAAGGCTTACAAGGAAAGGCCAGATGCCATTTAGGGTAGGAAAAATCCTCTTGGAGAAGTCAGGGGAAGACAGGAGTACTGAAGTATGTGTATGCATGGAAAACACATATCATTCTGCATTATGACAACTCTATTTTTATGTCTGCTGTAGCAGAACTACATTTGGAAATTCATTCCCACAGGAAACTTGCGTATTTTAACATTTGCTTTTTTCCTCAAATCAGGACAAAAAAATATTATAATGAAAATTCCAGAAAAAAATTGTATCCAAAGACATTTTGACATTCCTTAACTTGAAGCATTATCTCTCAGCTTATTAAAGTAATCAGAGATGCTTTGATTTTTTTTTTTTTTTTTTTTTTTTCTCCAAAATTAAGCTACATTTTCCCACAGTGACACATTACCTCACAGGGGCTAGACTTCAAAAGTCCTGAGTAGTGGTCCTGTGCTGTAACACTCCTGGAGCTGGAGTTGAATGCCATATCCATGCAGACATCACAGGTACCACTTTGTGTTGTGCTATGGGAGACATTAGTGTTGCATGAAGCCTGACCTGTAGAAGCAGACTCAAGGCTTTCTTCTTACAAAATGATGTGCAGATGGTGAGTTTGAAACAGCATTCCTGGATCACTTTAAATAAAAGAGAGTATCAGATAAAGACCTGAAAAGAATGTCTCATTTGTTTTTCAGTGGAAAATCTTGGTCCATCTGGCTGATTTTTTTGCAGTAAGCATTTTCCTCATCTTTGCAGAAATAGGGACTGTGGATGTGAAAACTCTGAGTAACCCCCTCCTCTCTCAGCTGCACTGTTTGTATGGCTTCCTGCTCCCCGTGAGAACCACCCTTCTGTGAGCAACCACCAAGCCACCATCACCTGAAGCCTTAACAGCAGCAGCACCTCTGCATGGCGGTAGCTCCTCCCGGAGAAGAGATCTTTGGCTCCTGGATCTCTTTCTTCCTTTAATTTTTTGCTCTCGCCTTGATGGTATCATGTCAGAAGACCCCTCTAACTTCAAAGGCCATTCCTGTGCCTCTGTGAGGCCTTTGTTAGAAGCTTACTCTAGAGTTTTCTTTTTGGCATACACATACGCATATTCTCTAGTCTATGCACTGCACGTATGCGAAGAATAGACATGACGTAAGAGGATGTTGTGTGGGCTTTGTGGCTATGGGTGAGCACACTAACGGTGTAACTTTGGTGAAAGACATACATACTTAAGATTTCATGGGCAGCTTACACTGTCATATGTGGATAAAGAGGACATAGTGAGGGTTTATAACGTATTTCCACAGGTTTGTACATATGGCCAATATTGTATTACCCACTGTTGGATATTACTCGCTATAGTTGCTTATACGTTTTATTCATAGTTGCTTATACAGTTTTTAACTCCATTTGAGGTCAAGTCTTTATCTAGCATAAATTGATATTGTCATATTTAAATTAATTGACCTATGCTAATTTATACTGACTAGGAGCTGGCCTTCTTACAATTTCGGTGGTTAATTGCTAAGGCAATTGCAAATGCTCCTATTTATGAAAAGTCTTGACAATAAATTCCATTCCTTTGTATTTAGAGTTCATGTTCTGTTTGATTAGATTTAAATTAATTAGACAGAAGCTGATTGTATAGACATGCTTGCTGTTAGTATTCTAATTAACAAAAACAACTCTCCTCTGACAATGTATCTTCCCACCTCCCCCAATGAAAGCTAATTTGACAAAGTCTGCTGATTATTTTTCCTGTCCAAAACTATGTAAACCTTTGGGATAGGCAAATAAGCAAATCATTTGGCTGGAAAAGCACTTTCGTGATTGTCTAGGCAAGAGCAACAGTAGCTGCATACTTCCATGGTAGAGCTGTATTATATTTAGCTCTGGATATACTATTTGTTAGAAAACACTTGTCCTGAAAAAGTGTCAGTGTCTGGCATTGCTTTCCAGAATAGTCTATACTTTGATTTTAGGTTTTAAATGAAGATATATATATTCTGGCTGCTGGTAAAATGGACTGGCAGTTGATGATGGCCACAGCTGGGGAGTGAATTAACTATAGAACAATCTCAATTCATGCTTTTGAGAAATGGTCCAGACAATCGTTCCCTAAAATAAGATCATTCGGAAAAGGAGCAGCTTCTGGCTCCCAGTTAGGACAAGTTTGCTCAAATATTGTCAAGGCTGAATCACTTATATAACCAAAGTATTTCTGCAGTTGGTGGATGTTAAAAATATCATATGTGCAGCATATACTTTTATTAAAACATCAGAGGAAATATAATTTTAAAGTGGAGGGGCTGAAACCTCATGAGACTTTTCTCTAGCAGCATTTCCAGCTTTACAAGCTGTCTTGCGTGACATGCGATTATCATAGCATGTGCATCCCATTCTTTATAGTCTGAAACACTGGAATAAGCGTGAACACTTTTCATTACTTAAATGGATCTAAACCAAATGTTTTGAGGTTTGTCCATCCTATTTCATTACAAAGCAATTGGACATTTCCAACTGAAAATGCTTTTGTGGTTTACCATGTTCTGCTGGTAAACCTTTGAAGAGAGCGGATTGGTTGCATCATCATTTAGCAGAATTTGGACATCTGAGTTTTTTAGGTGTCCTGGAAAAGGTGCCTTGGAAGCAAGTTTTTTTATCAGTAACTTTAATGTATTTTTTCCAATGTAAATGAATCTGGTCTACTGCACAATTGTCAATAAATTTCATCAGTTTAATATTAATTTTAGTATCCACCCACTGTATCTGAGAAAAGCTGATGCCATAAGTTGACAAAGACTCACTCAGGATAGCAACAAATATTTGAGACATATCTTCAGATTTTTCGACAATTGGACAAGTAATACATATTCTTTAAAAATGCTTGAAGTTTATTGGCATGTGAACTGCTTAGCTGAATGGATAGATGAAAAAGAATGAAATATTGTGCAATCACTTCGGGCAATTTCTTTCTTCTTATTCCGGGAATGGTCTGGTTAATTAGCATGCTTTAAACACAACATTTGGCTCTCTGATATGCACAGCTGTAGACTTTGTGCTCTGCTGGTGATCCAGCTACACAACATGCCACACTCCAGCTGCTTTCTGTATACTGGTAGAAGCAGTATCTTTACTGCTACATTCAGGAGATAGGTTTATTTTTCTTTTCTTTCTTTTTTTTTTTTTTGCTTTTATACTTGTGTTTGGTTTTGTTTTTTTTTTTTCTTAACTTCTTTATAATTCACAAGTCAGGAACTTGAATCATTACATTTTAACACAAAGTTATTTTACCTCAGGTAAGTTTTCCAGAGATGATCCCCTGTAAACTGTAGGATACAGAAAACCCTCATGAAAAAATAACTTTGACAGTAAATCCTAGCTATAGGTAAAATCATACATCAAAGAAGATCTATTGGTATGATTTCATGGAGTCTAAACAAATTATTTTAATGCAGCCAGGTTTCTGTCATTGCTAGGCTTTTGAACAGTTGAAAGACTTTTAAAGTGTTCCATAAGACAGAACATGCCCAATGTGTTCCAGTCTTGGGAGGGTGTAATAGATGTACATTTTAAATCACAGAATCTCAAGGATCTGCTGGAGATACCTTCTCTAAGATTAGAGACTAGATCTAACTACAGCAAAATTGTGTACTGATGCAACTTCACATATGTTTTGTGTTCCTCAGAGGGAGCTGGTTGCATACATCGGTGGATGTCCTCTCCTGGGTGTCCTCTCCAGGGCAGCAGACGACCATTATCTATGACATTATTCACTCAACTAGTGTTTGTTTTGTTTTGTTTTTTTCTGTAATAAAGATACAAATTTCAAGCTACAAAAGAAGGGGCAGAAAAAGGAAACACTACAGCAATAGGGTGCAAGGCTAACAGTAGCAGTCTTGAGGCTGATGGTGACCTTTCTGTAAAGAAGTCGCAGTCTGACTAATAATATATCATTTTTGCCACAAAATTGTTATAACACTTCTGTGAACATACCGGCAGTGTTAGTAATCAAATTGTTTATATACAGAAAGCCTTTATCCATGATACATTGGTTTTCTTCTAAAAATTGTCAGCTTTCTTCTGACTGCAGTTTCTGGTATCCCAAAGGAGCACCTACTCATTTTTCTTTTTTTCTTCTTCCAAAGAAGAGATAATTATTACAAAATCTATGACTGTAAGATTAAGGTTCATATTTTATTCAAACAGTTTAAGGGAGTAAAGTCACATTCTGTACAGAACAAAACACCACAGTACTATCAGAGCTAGGAGAAGTTATGAAAATTTCCATCACCTTAAATAGGGTAAAATTTTCTATGAAACATTTATGTAATTATATAGCTGATAGTGGATTCCCAAGAAATGTTAATCATGTTGGGCAAGGACTGTTTTCTGGAAAATGGTACCTTTGAATCTTGTGCATGTAGGAGTATTGCTTTTAGTGTAATTTTTTGTGTTACCGTGAAATAGCATTGCCACGCTGGACCATAACGGCAACTTATAGAAAGTCTTTAGCTGGATTTAAACAATACTTTCAGGGCTCAAGATTGCCCCTCTGTATGCCTCATCGCCTGTGTGTGCCTGGGTGCCACTCAGGCACAGGGAGAAGTTGCAGTGGATTCCTGAGCTGGCCAGGGTGCCACGGCCCTGGGGCAGGGTGAGGCTGGGGAGAGCTGGTGAAGCCGGCAGGGCAGCTGGAGCCAGCGTGGCCGCGGCCTGTGGCACAGGGAGCACCCTGTCCTGGTGCTGCAGCACTTGCCCGGTGCAGACAGAGCTGATGATTGATAAACAAAAGCAGGGGTATGGATAAACCACCGAGTGTGGCCCTGGGGAGGAAACTCCAAGGACTCTGCGGGGTGGAGCAGGACCAGCTGGCATGGAGGCTTGGAAAGAAAAAAGAGCTTGACTGGTGTCTGTGCAGCCTTGATCCAAGAAAACAGGTTTTTGCTTGTGATCTAGAGGGATAAAACTGTGGAGAAGAAAGGTCGGATTGGTTTCACCTCTTGCTCCTAAGAGGAAACCTTTTAGTATAGTTATAAATGTCAGCTCTCTGGGCCAAGCAATAACTTACTATATCATCATAACCAAGGGGCATTTAGAAAATTTGTGAGAGAAGTTTGGGACTCAGCCATACATATACACATCAGCTCATATATAAATTCAGTCAATCCTTAGACTTCCTTAATAACAATTTATTTATACTTCAAACTGAAGGTATGAGATTTATGACTTTCAAGCGCTGGTTAGCTAGAGCGTATAGCAGCATGCATGCTTCCCTATGCCAGCAGAGCACGGTTTGTCCATCCTCTCACTGTGCGTGTTCAGATTTTGGCTCCTCCTGAGACAGCACCGCAACTGGTTCCTGCTATAAGGATGGATGTTGGCATGTGAGGACTGGCTTGCTAGGCACTGAAATGAGAATCACAGCTTGTTTCTCTATGGCAACCAAACATCTGTCTGATTCAATAACAAACTTCAGTCATGATCTGGGCTAGTTTTTAATTGAAGATTAGAAGTTAAAAGCCTTTACATTCCTTTTTGAATTCCCTGTTCCTGGCTCTTTAGACCTACTCACACTAGTGCACCCTGGCAGAGCTCTGAAATACAGCAATTAGTCACACTGGTGATTACCCTGAAAACAATAGTGATGGGTTGGAGTTGCTCATGTGTGGAATGACTTCTGAATGTGCTGGCCTTATGGAAAGTACAAATCGTTTTGACCCTTAATGACCACCATGTGTTAGCCACTGATGGGAAGGACTGTGTGCACCTGGGCAAATCAGTAGGAAAGAAGGGTTTTACCCTGTTAGCTGCTGAACAGCCAGGGCCTCTGCAGCATACGAATTTCTAAACAGGAATTAGGCCCCTGGAAAAATCTGAGTCCCTTTAAAATCAGCAGAGGATGAGGGCTGCCAGCATCTTACAGAGCAGCCAAAAAATGGGTTTGTTTTGGACCCTACTGGGACACAGCACCCTTCTGTGCTAGAGGAGGGAGTAAAGGCATAGGTGAGCAGCTGAGGAGAAGCAGCAAGAACTGCCAACCACCTTGAACTGAGGTGTCCATTGCTGTATATGTAACCAGAGATAGATAGTGATCCTTACCTGCTGATGCCATAACCTGGCCTTCTGAGTCACCTCTGTGCCCTCTTGTCCACAGCTGCACAGGGAGCTCATTGAGTTGCCTCTTTAAGGTCCCTTTACAGCAGGAGTACAGGGCTGAAAATTATGTTACTGTGTCAATGCGTACCCATGTCTCCTTTCCAAAAAAAAAAAAAAAAAAAAAAGATAAAAAGGGGAACCCAAAAGATAGATATTCTGTTCCAAATTAATAGTGCGTGCACTTGGAGGGGGGGGGGGCATAGTCTATTTCAATAATTATTTTTGCTTTTTCTTTATTTTAAAAACAGAATAGGTTGCTTTTAGAACCACTAACTGTCTCCTCCTAAACAAACTCTAAAATCAGTTTGTTGTCACACGTAACTGATTTTTTCAGCTGTTAGGTGTAATGTCAGAGAATAATGAGTTGTTGTTTATATATCACATAAGAAGTATGAGCCGTTCCAGTCATGTCTGGTAAAGTATTGTTTGCTTGAATAAATGAGCTCTTAAAACCTGTGACATTTTCATATAGGTGTCCTAAGCGATACAAGGGGTAGAAATAAAAACACTGAAAACCATAAAGGATACATCTAGGCCCATTCCTGAAGCAAACGGTTATTCCGAGTTCTCCACTGAGTCACCCTCAGGTTTAATAGACTGACTATTAAACTGTAACAATGCATACTAAAAACATTATACAGCTCCTGCAAAACTACTTACTAAAGTTGCAGACCCTGGAAATATCCTTTACTCTCCTGACTGGCTGCTGCAGACAGCTTAGTGCCTCGCCGACTCTGAGCTGCTGGATGGGGAGCTCACATGCCTTCCACGGAGAGGTCAGGTTTTATGCGTCCATAGATGTCTGCTTAAGTCCTCTGGCTCCATTCTGTTCATATCTTGAGGCTTACCATAGCATTTAGATAGACGCAACTTTTAATTTTATTTTTAAGAAGTGTTTCCCTCACTCTCTTGGATGAGTGCTTGTGAAGCAGGAAGAATAAAATGTTATAGGTTAATGAATTCTTTAAAAAACACATGCACCTACTTCCTGAAGATTAAAATAAATAAAGGATCCTGAGAAATCTAATTTTTATAACATTGTTTTACTTTGCCTCTAACGAGACTTCTTTGGTAAAGGTTAAGAAATCTTTTCTTTTGTTGCCCTTTCAGGACAACACCAAATTAGAAAAGACTAGTTGTCCCATCTTCCTCTCCTTCACTACCTAATTTTTAGTTATTATGTCAAGATAACAGCATAGCCAGCCCAAGTATGGGATTTTTCAGGTATATGCACCTCTGTTCACGAAAATATTTTGAAGTTTCTCTTTGTGTTTATGAAACCTGCATTTCAAAATATAAACCTATATAATCTTTGAATTTCTCTCACACAACTCAAAGTGCTCAACAAATTGTGGGTGCTCTGCACCACTTAGTTCTCACAGATATTCTGTATAGAATGTTGAGGAGGTTCATACGGATTGAAATAGATTCTGTGGACTCGTCTAAGTACTGGTCATTATAAACTAGATGTGATAATACCTGTTTCAGATAGGTTATTAGTTATCTAGGTCTTCAGGTAGGAAACCTGAGGTTTGGAATGATGAATTGACCTGGAAGTACTCACCTGGTCAAAGGCTTAGAAACTGAATGAAGCTCTCCTTACTTCCAGTTTTAATTCCAAAACCATCTTTCATCCTTCTTTCAGTATATCGTGTGTGAACTGCGGAAACATTTCTCTTTCTTTTGCTCTTTGTACCTAAACACTGGAAAGTAAAAGTCAAGAAAATGCTTCTTTAACTACAGCTTTCAAGCATATGATGTGTCTAGAGAAAGATGACATTTGGGGGATTATTTGAAATTTCCTGTCAGAATATTTCAAGGGCTTCAATTCTGGTGAGTTTTATCACTGGCAGTATCTTAATTTTCTGGCTCATATTAGGAAAAATGAGGCAAAAACCTGGCCTCACTGACTTTACCGGTAGCAGCCTTCCATCCCTGAGCTCACCCATGGTGAGTTGCCAGGCCATTAAGAGCTTTGCAGAGAAAGGGGTTCAGAGCTCAGGACAAAACTATACCCTCAGTCTAGGCTGAAATGAGATCCCCCCTTCCTTTCTTCTGCCCTCATTTCTTTTATTGTTTAAGGAAAGACAAAGCCTCTGCAGGCTCTTCTCCCTGAATTTGCTGGAAAATTGTTGCAGTGGTCCAATCTGGAGATAGACATGTGATTTGGCTGAAGACAGACATTTCCTGACACTATTAACATTGATAATAAGCTTTAACAGCGCCTTCTGGCTGTGTGTTATCTTGGCAATTGAAGTCTTTTGCCTTTAAACTCAAACTGCTATTGCCTCCCAACCAACATCACTTTTCCTATATTTGGCTTGAAATTGAAATCGCTTCTTTTTGTGCTGGTATTTATTTCTGTCAAGCGTTGGCACTCCTGACCAAAATTGAATCTGCTGACGAGCTATACAAGTGTTCTGTAAAGGAAAGGAGGCTGTCATAACTTTGCCATTTTAGGCACATGGTTGCTTTGTGGATCTGTGTTTTTAAATAAGAGGAGTATGTGTTCATTCAGGCTGTCCAAGATCAGTCCAAAATTAACAAACAGAATGAGTCTGGTGTTTTGCAATCTGTTACCTCTTATAGACAGGTAAGTGTAGTGACAAAAGATACTGAGCAGTGTAGTAGCAGCTATTTGAGTGTGAGCAAGTTCCTGGAGGGATTATACTGATACTCTGAGCTGTTTCTCTGATGTACCCAAGCCTAAAGCCCAGTAAGGAGTGGACTAAGCCATTAGAGAAGACTATATTGGGGTGGTGTTCTCAGAGATCAGAGAAAGAAACATTGAAATAGGAGTAAATTAATGTCCCTAAAATAAGCAAGCTGAAATTCTACACAGGATCAGAAAGGCTGATGGAAGAGACTCCTCAAGGAAGCTTCAGTAAGCTCAGCTTCAGTAAGCTTCAGTGGCTCTATGTGGAGCCACTGCCACCCATTAGTACCGGGAGTGATCCCACTGGTCTGATGGTCAAAGCATGACCCTGCACCATCACCCACGTGGACTATAGCCTCACAGATGAAAAGCCGTATTTTCAGTGTATATCTTCCTTTAACAATGCCTCCCTGGTGCGTATAACTATAAAATTTGCAATTTAAATGTTCTAGTCATTTGTGGCACACTATTCTAGGACTCTTCCCCCATTCAGCAGTTTAACACCCATTTTCCAGGTTTTGGAATGCATATTTTAAGTAGAAAAATACAATATCTGTTTGAGTTAGTTGTTGAAAACAGCCATGTTTTGGAGTTCTTTACGGGTAAGCTGCCTGTATTTCAAATTATACTTTCTAAGACTCTTGTCGCAACTGATGCCAAATTTCTTTTAAAACTTTTTTTTTTTGGCAAAGACTACTTCTTTTCCCCCTGCTCTTTTGTTCTTTTCTCTTTTTTTTGACAAGAAAAGCTACCTAAACAAGAAAAACACTCTCCAAAAGCAGTTTTGTATTTACGTTGTAGGTGGTGGCAAGAAATGGTAGCACCATAAGCTTATTGTTAACACCGAAAGTGCCCTGTATTTCTCTTTCTGTTGACTGCTGCTTCTGCATTTGTGTGCAGTTACACAGCTGGAGGGAGATAGGTTTTAGGATATACAGAGTGATATAAATTTGGATATAGTTTTCTTGGGGATACTGGGGGAGGAAGAAGCTGTAGATATCCAGTGAGGTTAAAATACATTTGTTTATTTAATTATTAAATGAATTCTTTAGCTACTCCATTAGCACGTGTTGACTGGGTTCGTGAAAGCTCATCTCTCTCTCTCTTTCTGTCTCTTCACTTCCTAGCTACATGATGCATAAAACCTTCTTTATCATCATGTCTAGCATGTTACAGTGATGCAACTATCTTTGCACCACTGTTGGGATGCAGGGGAAGTATTAGCTCTTATCAGGTCTACTTTATACTCTGAGCCCCTTTATATTCTGTGCTCTATGGTCCCAAAAGAAGCACCTGGCATGGTGGAGGTAAAATGTTGGTCTCCGTGTGTCCATGGCTTATGCATGACTTTCCTAACTGTCACATCTTTCCCTCTCTCTGCGCTTCAGAGAGCTTCATACCACCTGCACCTTTCTCTCCTTGAGTCATTTTGCCACTGCTCCTTGTCCAGACAGGACAATCTGGACCTTTTTCTTCCCATGGAGAAGAGACATCTAAATATATTTCCAGCTTTACCACCTGTTTCAAATGCTGCATCAAGGAGTTAGCTTTTAAAATTTGACTTTTCTTTCTAAATATTACTGGAAATGCACTCTCTCTTGCTCTCTCTCTCTCTTAATCTTACCATTTGGCTACTTGCAAGAATTCATTTTCTTTTGTACAAAAAAAATATCATCTATTGTGTCAACAGAGCAAACCTCTGCCTGCTATCATCATGCATAGCAACTCAGTTTGCTAAGCCAGCCATAGATAAACTACATAGGATAGTCAACCTTTTAAAACAATTAGTATTGCATTACAAACTTTTCCTTGTGTTATCAGTTAGGGTGAATATACACAAATATGTTTGCCCTTACTCTAAAGAGTACAATCTTTGTTAAGTGGGAAATAAGCCTTCGAAACAAATCTCAAGGTTTGTAACCTCAGTGGGGGAAGACTGATTTATTAAGGAGCATAAGACTGGGAAGGCAGATGTATAGATGAGGTTCTTCTCTTTCCTAGTCAGAAAAAAGAAATGACCATTATTTAGCTCATAAAAGGATTTGGAAACATATTAACATAATTAGGGGTACAATGCTGGGCCAAACTTTGTTAGCTACACTAGTGCCACCACAGCAAATTCAGTTTGATTCTTACCAGAAGAGATTCTCAGTAATGTAATGCCAAGAACAAATGGAAAATACATTTTCCCCCATTTAAAAAAAAATCATTCCAAATATTTTGATGGTGTCATGACAAAAGCAGCTGCAGTCTAAAACTTTGCATGTAAATAGCCTTAATGAGGGGAAGTGCCTTTAACAGATGGGGAGTTGCAAAATTTGTAACAAAAAATCCTCGGCAAACTTTGTAGGCATCTGCTAAGAATTTAGCGATAGAATGGATAGATAGATACACCCTTTTTGTGAGATGGGGGGACAAGGATTACTGTCCTCTCCCTCAGCCTTGCTGTTTTCTGGTTTCTACTAAGGGACAAGGTAATTGTAAGCAGCAGACTCTTAGCAACAAGTTGAAACCATTACTGAACTTGTTACAGCCCTCAATAGTTGCTATGTATCTAGCCTTTCTCGTTGGGAAATGAATGGCTCCATTTACATCAAAAGATGCTATTAAAATATCAGAAAATGCAAGTTCACCTATAAAATGAAATTCTTTGGAAACAAATAAGCCAAAATGGGCAAACACAGGTTTATAGATAAGGTGACACCGGAGAAAGATTTCTGCCACGACTACCATGAATGCATTGGCCTCATCTTCAGGGTTCAGTGGCCTTTTGTGTTTCCAGAAGGCCTTTGAGTGTCTCCTGGAGTGGATGAACACATCCCCTACAGTCAAGAGAAATTTTTCAAATGAAGCCTCCAGATGGTAGCGTCTGAGTTTGGAGGGAGAAGTTTTTTCCCACAATGTACCACATGCTGGTTCCTAGGTAGATGTTGTTCTATGTGATGCCAGGAAACCTGAGCCACGTTTCACCCACACCTTCCAAAAGTACCTATATGGCATCAGCAATCACATCAGTATCCGGGCTCCAGCACAGATAAGGTAAGGCATTGCAGGCAGATGTGTGGGTTTGCGCAATCCAGACTCTCGGGCCACCTAATGCAGTGTACACAAACCTGGGCTTTCACTGATTCTGTTTCTGTCACTAGAAATATGTTCATTATTTGTCTTCTGTTGAATAAAACTCTTCTTTCTTGTTTCAACTGCTTGTGCTTACCTCAGAAGGAGTTTTGAATCTTCTGATGGGATCAGAGGTTGTGAAACTCTTTTCTGAAAACTCAAACCTCACTACACTAATTAAATCTTTCTTCCTAAGTCAGCCATTCTTTAATAGACATTGAGTCATTAACCTCCCTCTTTCTTTTTCTTTTATAATGTGAAGAAAACCCTCCAGCCTCAAATGTAAAAGCGCATTTCTTCTTAAAACAATGATGAAAGGATCTTACTGTTTTCTTCAGTTGTGGCATACAGAATGGTAATTTTGGATCTCTGTGGCATACTTAGATCTGCTAATTATTAAATGCTTTCACATCACCAATGACTTTGTTTTCCTTTTTCACCTACTTATTTTAGCGTAACTTAGATGTCTGATGATGTCTCCATCCGGCTTCATGTAAAGGCTGGGTTCTTATATTTAGTGCTTTATGGAGGCACTTGGGAGAGGAGCAACCTGTCGCCTTCTCTGCCCAATTCTATGTCCAGAAACGCCTTTGGTAATTCAGGGTACCATTCACTGTGCACTCATAGGTATGTTGCTGCCCCAGAACAGCAGGATTTGCTCACTGCCAAGCAAGGGTCCTATGGTAAGGAGGACGTGCTCATTAAGTCTGAAGTTACTAAGGAAATACAGTAGCTTTACCAGGTACTGCCTGTGAGCTGACCTGTGATAGCTCTTCACATGTGCGTTCATAACCGATGGACACTCACATTATTTAGTTTTGTGTATTAACTGGTACCTCAGCAGAAACGCTAGTGATTCATGAAGCCAAGAATGCAAATATGAAGGTTAGGTAAAGGCTTTCTTCCATTTTGGTGTAGTAGTTTGCTTGAATGAGAACTACAAGATGAAAGTTTTCTTTCTCCTGCAGACATATGAGCTCTGGTTGCTTTCACGTTGGACGGATATCTAAGCATGAAAGGGGATGCACTGCCCAGTGCAGAAAGCCGGTGTAAAGTCCTCTGTGTCACCTGGATCCTGTGAGACCCACGCCAGGACTGGGAGCACAGGTGAAGCAGCAGCAGAGAAAAGAGGTTTGGAGACGGCATCAGTGTATGGCCCTATTCACAGAACAGTCAAGGGGCTTAGCCTGCAGAAGGCCATTGAAGTCTGTCCATGGTTGTACCACTGGGATCAAGATTGCCAAATACTTACCGACAGCCCCTCGTGCTACACTGTCTGTGAAAATCAGCAAGTCCTTCTCAGCAAGCTTTTGGCTTATAGGAAAAACTGATACAACTCATTGTAAGCTTTGCAAAAATGGTTGTAATAGTGAAATGGCACAGGTTGACTCCTGTCTTTGCCAAGGCAATTTCATTGACTTAGGTTGCCTTTTGCAGCTTCTGGGTTTTCTGTGTGTGCATGTGACATAATATGCCAAAACATTACATCCCAACACTGACAGTTCCTTCCTTGTACCTCACAGCTCAGAATTTCAGTTCACTCCTAATTTGCAGAAAATTAAAAGCGATCAGAGTGTAGTTCAAAGCTATCAGCAGCTGAAACACTGTTGTTACTCTGGTTTGCTTCTGTGCTTTGTACATTTTGCAGCATTTGTGGCAAGACTGTAATTTTTCCATTGTGCTATTGCTTGTTGAAATCTATCATACAGTGGTAAAGCAAGTATTTTAAAGCACAGTAATTGTTACCATTATAGGTGCATACTAATTAGGGTTCAGGAGCAAGACTTGAACTTGGTAATATATTACATTCAAACATTAAGTGACTGTATTTCAAGTTGAGACCAACCTTTTAAAGTCATAAATGCCTTTCTAGTTTCTCCTGCATATACGGTACAGTCTAGCATCTAAGGATATGGAAGCAAAAATGGTACTTTTGTGTCTATTCCCACTCCTATATCATTCATGTACAGCTGAGCTATGACACTGAGGCATTTATTTCGATATATTGAAACTTATTTTTGTCCTCATAGTATAATTTTAAGTGAGAAATATTTAGAGAATATATTTAATTTGCCAGCACAGTTGATGCATTCAGGAGGGCAATTCGATTGCATTAAGATGCCTCCAAAAGAACACCACACTTGGCTCACACATAATATACAAAAGCGGTGAAAGCAACTGCCAGAAATTCTTGTCAAGCATTGAAAGATGCTATGTCAAAATAAAATGAAAAATTTGAGAACAAATTCCAGCTCATATATGATTTTTCTTACATTTCTTTCTTCTATAGTACTTTGTAATCCACAAGAATTTTCCTCTCCCCTTGGCGCCATGTAAGTTGGACTTTGAAATATGTATTAAATGTCAGGAAATTAGGGGTAAGTTGTATAAATGCATATGTTTGGGAGAGGGGAGAGCAAATTCCAAAGCTCTGTATTGCGCAGCTTGCAGCAAGCTCTTAACATAAGGTCATCTCCTGGCAGCAGGACACCACTACAGAATCCTACTTAGTCACCACTGATCACCTGATATAATATTTGGGCGGGGTGGGGGGAGGAGGAGATCGGCTTGATGTCCCTTAGAAATGGAATTCAGGGTGCACAATCCAATGTGTTAAGCACTGATTTACCCAGATTTGAGGAAACTTCTGTGTGTGGCATTAAGTCTTCCTGGAAGATAAAAGGGGTGGAGGGAAGGAAGGCAAGGAGAGGGAGAAGGACGTGTTGAATATTGGGAATAGTGTGGATACTTAACGCTTCTGTCCTGGCCCCCCAACCTGCAGAGGTTTTTGAGACAAGTTCCCCAAATCCTGCTTCTTCTGGAAGGCCACTAAGTCAGCTGTGAAGCTCCATGCTCTTCCTTGTGGGCCAGTGGGCTCTCAGGGGGCATCAGCATCTCCCACCTGTGGATTACTGGGCCATGAAGAGCTGATAGAATCTGGCTTACTGCATTTATTTCTGCTCTACAATACAAAAATATGTACAAGCAAGGTCAAATTCTTGTTTAGCTACAACCATTTGAGATTCAAAGCAAACCCTGGTCTTTTGTGTGGGTGAATGGATAGAATTTGATCCACATTAAATCAGCCCAACAGAGAAGGTACTTACTGGATTCCATGTTTTGGTCCAATTATTTTTTCCTCCACAAGGCTTATGGGGAATATAGAAGAATGAAAATAGAAACAAATGTAGATTAGACAGGTCCTTGGAGGTTTTTTTTGCTTTCATTTTAGGATTTGCAGAGGCCAACTTCTGTTGCCAGTAATCCCTTAATATGGTTGCCTTTGCTGATCTTAAATTGATGACTCAATACTGATAGCACTCTAAGGCAGTGAAAGATCAATACACGTGGGTCTTTTTCAGTGCCCTCCATTACTTTTTGTGATTTATTTCTCTCTTAGCTAGCCTATGACTAAGCCTCTTGCATTGAGTTTATTGCATGTCTACTTTGGCAGCTAAATAATTGAGAACTTTGCTAAAGGAAGAGAAATAAAACTTGAAAATATTTTATCTACAAGGCTTCTCTTAGTTTGAAACTCTTTTGAGCTGCTGCAAACTTCTTTGGAACAAATCATTTTACTCAGTTAAAATATTATGGAAGTTAAAACTTTCAGCCTGCCTGAAGAAAAAATTACTTACGGACATTACCAGGTCTTTTTGTGGCACACTAGCAAGAATGACATGGCAAAAGCTGGTAGCTGACTGGCAATGATGATCAATGAATCACAGCTATGAAAAGCAAGATGTTTCAGGGTGGGATATAGTGCTTGTGGTCTACTAACAGTGTCTAAAATGAAATATACCTGTGGAGGGTTGGGTACCCAGGACTTATCCCTTCTGGGCAAATAAATCATATGACTATATTTGTTAGAACTAAATATTCCAGAGTGGAATGGGTCAGAGTAGTACAAACATTAGTGATAATTAGAACATCTAATTAGCATTTATTGTGATTACATGCTGTAGCAACAATAATATTTGCAATGAGAGCTAGCTCTCATTTTATTAGGCACTATGCGGAACAATGCCAACCCACTATTCAAAAAAAGTTTTTAGTTTAGTTAAACAAGTTATTTGCATTAGTATTTGCTGCTTTAAACAGTTTAAAGTCTAACAGCACGTTTCTTTTGACAAAGATGATGACAACAGATCTATACCCATGAAGAAAAGTGACTGTTAAGATACAACATTTTTGCTGAAGTGTTGAGGGAGGGGGAAAGCTGGCATACAACTCCTGCTTAAAAATGTGTGAGTCTTGTACAGACCTCAGTGGGCACAGAATCAGGGCAATGATGAGCTATCTGGTAGATGAGGAGGTGTTTAGGCACTATCATCTTCCCAAGATTAAAGGCACTGGAGCCCCAGTTACAGAGACAGAGAAAACTCATCTCCTCATCCAAACTGGCAGCTCCTGAGTTTCTCTTCCCTTGTCCCGGTAACTAATCCTGCTGTGGTGTCAGTTAAACTTTTCTCCAGTTTTAACAACTTGTTTAAAAAAAAAAAAAATCTATAAAGAGCTGTTGACACCTCAGGGATATCTCTGGAAAACTTTGTGTTTTGAATCAATTTTGCAGATGCAGTGTTAGAAAGGCTTTGGCCTTCTTCACATGATTTCTGCATTTTATTTACAAGAGATGCCTGCATGATCATGTTTCAGAATGTCATTTTTTCTTCTGCTTATTTCTTATTTGAAATCCTCACTTTCCAGCTGAGTCCACAGCCATTATGCGAGTGACTGCTGTGTCACCAACTGCAGCCCTCTCTAATGTGTTTATAACACCTTCACTGAATACATTTTTGAATAGGCATGCCTGTTAGAGGGAGGGCTATAATTTTTATTTATCATGGTGTGTATATTAGTATAATGCTAGCATGGCTACAGTTGTATCAGTAGGATGTATGCCTCTGTCTACAGAGCAATGAAATATACTGATATAATAACAGCTATAGCACCACCAGATTGTACTCTTTTAACAATATTGGTGTGGTTGATGAGACAGCACTGCGAAAGAGATTCAGTTTGCTGGGAGGATGGAGATTGCACAGGCTTTTTCTTCCCATGATCAAGAGAAATTTGTTCAGAGAATTTTGTTTTTCTTTTCCATGACTACAAGAAAATAGCAGTTTTTCAATAGGGAGAACATTTCTCATGTGGTACAAGCATGACCACAAGAAGAGGGATCGCAGGACGGACCACAGGAGAGGAGGGAGTAGTGCAGCGCACACGTAAGCCACCGCTGCCCCAGGAAGAAAGGACTTACCCCTTTCCTAGCACCTGGTCCTGCCCCTACCTTGTGCCTCATCTCATGCCAGCTCAAGCCTTTGTGGCTGAGCCATGAAGAGGATCTGGACATGCACCAGGCTGGGCAACGACTGCCCCTTCTGCCTCCAGCATTAATTGCCACCCACTTTGGTTCCCTAATGCAGAGCAGGAGGAGCTGGTGGGCGGGGGAGGTGAGGACTGCTCTGGGGAGCACTGCTAGCTCTACCTGCACCTCTAGCCATGGCCCAGGGCGTCAGCTGGCATGTCCCTGGCGAAGGAAGAAAACCCGATTCTGTCATTGAAATTTCTGAAATTTCAGAAAATGTAGTGTATTTTCTTCTGTAGTCCAGTCTGTCTTTGCAGAGGTAGCACTCTGGTCACAGAGGCTCATAACTCACAATTGTCATTAGTAAAGGAAGAAAAGAAAATGTATGAGCAGAGCTTGTTTTAGGAAAATTACAAGATCAAAGACAAACAAGAGGAAATACGAAATTTTCACATGAAAGTAACTTGCATGGCTTTCTGGTGGCTTGGGTGGTCAGCACACATACAAGTTCTCTATATAGGCTTCAATACAGCAGAATGCACCACGTGAGGCATCATGTGCTTGGAGCTGTCAAAGCTTTAACAGTAATGTATTTTACCCATATTTAGAACAATGAATCCTACCCCTACTACATGCACCGGGAACAAATGAAATAATAAATGAGAATTTTATAAGCTGCTTTTTTTTTTTTTTTTAAAGGAAGATGACGGCATACCTCAAATTCTGATCTGTACCCAGGTTTTCTGCAGCTGAGGGTGAGAAAACAAGTTTGATTCTGTGAGGTTGTTTGAGTTGGTTGCTCTCTTGTAATCTTGCAGCAAGATTTTTCCCAGGAGCTATTAATCCTCAAAACTGGGTGAAGAACAGAAAGGAAGGTCTTGGTGTAGTCCCCTTTCTACTTTAAAAGGAATAATTGTAAAAAAAAAAAATAAAAAAATTCAAGGTCTAACCCATCTTCTCTGTATGCTCTTTAGCAGATTTTGTGAGTGGCAAATTGTTCACGGAAAAGGACTGCAATTTTTCCTAACATTTGGGACTGTAACAAAATACAAATAAGGGGGGGGGGAGATAGTAGTTTGCAAGCATTTCTCCTGAAATAAAAATAAACAACTTGGATAATCCTCTAGGATGTTGCTTGTGTCACTGTTGGTTAGTTATATTTCTGTAATAAATGCCTTGAAAATACTACTCTTGCTTATTAGTGCCAGGGAAAATATTGTCTGGTCTTCCATTTCTCTTTGGCATACTGTATACAAAAGACCTTTTCTCCTAATTTAAATAAATAAACAGCAGTTCGCTCTTTGCAAAACCATTCATTAAAAAAAAAAAAAGTACTAATGTACTGGTGTTTACAGTTAGAATGTCTTGTAGTAAATTAGATGTTTGTCTAGTACAGTTGTGAAGAAAACTTATAATTACTTCTTTTATTTGTTAATTTGCATATTTAATTAAAAGTCAGTCATACTGTTGTATTTTAATTCCTGAATTCAACAAGATTTTCATGCCATAGCCATATTCCAGTCACAAATGCAGAAGAATTAATCCTTTTAAGACTTTGAAAGATATATAAGCAGGTCAAAAGAGGCTCTTTTTTTTTTTTTTTTTAAGAAGACTATTTATTTTCTTAAAGAAATTTATTATTCATTCATCTAAAATTATTATAATGTTATTAAAAGAACAAAATATAATGTTATTAAAAGAACAAAATTTTATGCTTGCACTGGGTGGAAAAATATTTTAAATCCTTTTTTCTGCATATAATAAGGTTTCTAGACATATATATGATGACATACAGAAAAGAAGTCACAACAGAAAAATAAAACTCAGATTCAGTTGCTATATGTATCTTTATTTTGAATTCTTCTACCTGTTGTTCTTTTATCTGATACTATACTCCCTCTTTTTCTTCTTCCTACATTAGTAAATCTGGGTCCACAGACTACAAGAGCTTGTCCCAACCTCCAGTCATGATGTGGTGATGATGGTGGTGTTATTAATAGAAATGTTATTCAAAAGTATACTGATGCCTGCCTTATTACCAGAAATCTGTGGTGCAAGCTCTGTTCCACATATTAGCATCAAGTTGAGAAAGCTTTCTCATGAAAAGTATACAATCCATTACTCGTTTGCCCATTCAAGGTGAATGAAATGCCCTTTGCATAAATTTTAATCTGTCTGTGATGAAGGAGACCTTCTCCCTAGCTACCTCCATAGCCATCTTCACGTTTTCTCATCTAGAGGCTAGCCTTTGGCACCTGGCTTGCTATCTGCTCTCTTCTTGAGCCTTGTTCCTGGCTTAAAAAACCTTCTTCAGGCTTAAGATCGAGGACAAGAAGTGACTTTTATGCCATCAGTTGCAAGGTCACTCTCCTACTAGTCACACATCTTCTAAAAGAACCAGCCTCCCAAATACAGACCCCTCAGCCTTCTCACCAGAGCAACTACTAAGGCATGGGCAAAATTGCCCTGGAGGGAGGGCTCAGCAAAAGCACACGGTCAACCCTCAGTACTCCCTCATGCTGCAGGTTTCTGAGTTACAAATCCACCCTCCGTCCCATGGCCACATGTTGGGACCTTGGCCCAGCCACAGAGTGTGCTGTAGATCATGCCCCATTTGACCCACAGGAGGCCTTTGTGAGGGCAGTGATGACTGCCAACCAACTCATCATCTAGCAGCACATGCATTTTCATGGAAAACATGTGGTAAATATATTTCTCTTAGTAGCAACTCTTCTCAATGTTTACATTGGCAAATAGGCTTTAATGTCCATTTACATTGATGAGCAGGGTTGCATGAAGGAAAATACTGCTTCCTGCCTCTCAATAGAAACAGTCCATGAGATCCCAGATACTGTTGAGCTGCTGGAGAAAGGAGGGAAGAGCATATAATGACATGAGTAAGTGTGCTAAACCACTGTGCTGCCAGCAGTCGCTATGTCCAGGCTCCCAAGTGAGCTCTCGAGTATACACCTTGGCTGTCTCCTAACTCCATGCTGGCATGAGACTTGAGTACACACCAGTCCCAAGTGCCCTGGTTTCCTCAGAAATTAAAGCCCTGCGACAGACAGGAGCCTTATTAAGCACCCAGCTTGGCCTCAGTCTGGACAATTGGAGGCGATCTGGTTCATGGGATCTGCTATGATGTACAGCTGGAGGCTAGTTTAGGTCTCTTTTTTCTAAAAAAAAGAGGTTGAGAAAAGCTCAATTCTCATCTGACACAAATCACTATGATGTCTTCACTGCTTCTGATGGGGTCCATCTGATTTAATTTAGCTAAGGATCTGGAATAATATTTAGTTGCTGTAAAAATAGTCTGCAGGATCCCTGGATCAAGATGGATACTTCATCTCTGTATCTGGTGGCAATGTATCATATAAACAAGTGATAACCCCTAACCACCAGACATTAAAAAAACATTGCATGGATGCCTATTGATATAGGCAAGAAGTACCATGGCCTTTGACTTGGATTTCACAAATAGTTTATTTTACTGCCCTAATATGCCTTTGATGTAACTGTAAATGACATAGAAATATGTTGTCCTTTAAGAAGCAAACAGCATCACCTTTAAATTCAAGAGTTTGTATTCATATAACGTGATGGGGAATGGCACCAGCTTTACAATACTGTTTCAGCAGTAAAACAAACCCCACTTTCTCTCCAGCGTGCACAGTGTCTTCTGTATCAGGATGACACTCTTTATGTGTCTTCTGTGTCAGGATGAGCTCAGTGCATTCCAATAGCACCCAAGCATTTTCATCTAGGAAAAGTAATGGTGTTGTAGGTGGTACTTTAGTTTCAGTTTACAAATCTCTAGAAAAGCCAAAGTAATATTTAATGTAAATAAAGTAATAATTAATGATTTTCTGGGTATTATTTTTAAAGAGTGTTTTGTTGCCATCTTAAGAACACCAATAAATACCAGCTTCATGATCTGATAAAAATCCTTCCAGTTCACTCTAAACTGTTGTGTCAAAACCAAACAATATTGCATGAATATCTTGCAGCTTATTGCCATATGCTCATAAGTGATTTCAGTAATATTTTTGCAAGGTATTTTATGTATAGGGGATCCCATGACCTCTCTCACATGTGAAAATATTAACAGCTTTGAGAAATTAAGAAAATATATTTTTTCTTTTTTTTTTTTTTTTTTCTTCAATCTGAGCAGCAAAGCACTGAGGAGAGATTTTAATGATTTTGTAAGAAATGGTTAAATTTTGAGTTCATCATCCCTATTTCTTCAAGTCACTCTCCATGTTCATAGAACGATTCCTTTAAACAATACACTGTGTCCATATCACAGTTTTAAACACTCCTAATTCAATTTTGAGTCTTAGAGGAAATGTGAAATTGCCAGTAAAAAAAGAGAAAGACCATAGCTGGAATGTACTGAAAATAATGCAAAGCAGGAAAGCATAAATTAGCTGTAATTATTACAAGATTTAACTAAGATTTTTAAAATGCATGCTGATGAGGGAAAGGTTTAACTTACAAAGAAATCAACACTGATTGCCAGTTAAATAACAGTAAGCAATATAACATTTAATCCTATCGAAAGAACACATCTATTACCACCACTCACGGGTCCCTCTGCACTATGCACCCCTCAGCCCAGGCAAGAAAAATAAATTGTTTTAACCAACCTACATGTGGAGAATGTGGCAGGATATGGCTATTTGTCTCTGTATAATCACTCTATCAAATTTGTAATGATCTGTGAAATGAAAAAGCTGTGGTTGGTGCCCAAAAAATGCTGGGAATGCTGTGCATTTTATATGAAAACCTTTGCATAGTACTAAAAAATCCACTCTCAAATCAACCTACAGCAGCAACAACAACAACAAGAAACAATGCAAGGAGACCGATTTGTTTATTTCTTGCATTTATTATAATCTTCAGTCTGAGCTTCTGAGCCTGCTGCTATTTTAGTTTAGTTCAAGTTCCAAAAGTTCTGCTCGTTTGTTTTTTTTTTTCTCCCACTACCTGGATGAAATTTGAACATAAAAGTTAAAATACCAAGAAAAAAGTAGCTGTGTAAATTTCCCAGAATTTGCTTTGCAAAGCTGCTATTGTGGAAATATAGACTTCTTGCCTTTTTTTTTTTTTTAATAGTGCACTAATTTTGTGCCATTTCACCATGGCAAAAGGACAGTGTTTTGTACTTATGATCAAAACCTTCCATATCTGTTGTGGAAAAGATCACTTACATGAAGCCAGAAAAAAGGCTGAGGAGGAAAATAATGAAACCTCTCCACCTGGTTAGCAATGCTGTTAAGTTTTGTGGAAATGAACTGGAGGCAAGGTCTCAGGCAAGCAAACTCTCAGCGAATGCTGGCTGTTGCTCCGGTAGGTCAGTGAGACCCCAAGGGCTCCTTACATGGCTGTGGATAGAAAATATAAAATTTTTGCACTCTGTAGAGGTATTGAGCTACTGCAGTTATCTCACTTCGGCTGCCAGGATGGAATCTCTTGAGCTTTAACTCATGGATATAAAATATGTACTACTTTTCTGAAAATGGGAAGGTGAATGAAAGGGACTAAGTCTGGTCTTTTATGATTGAAAACTGTCTTTTGGTACTTCTGATAGTGGTAATGAGCAAGGACAGGAAGAGGGTGAGGTTTTTGGGTAACACCCCGAAGTAGGTGACCATGGCAAGTGACATGGGACCCTGCCTGTGCCAGGGCATGGTTGCACCCGTTGATGCTAGCAGACATCAAATATCGAGCTCTCTGCAGGTCTAGACACTGCTTGTTTTTTCCAAAAGAAGTTACTCTTTCAAAACCTCTTTGTAGGAATAAAACGTTCAGATGGAAACATCCCAAATTTCAGTCTTTATGACTGGCAATAAGCAGTAAGGAAAGTCACATCATTTTTTATCTCTCACCTTTAGAGCACTTTCCCTTTTTCTCATATAATTATGGACTCTTAACTCTTATTCAGCAACACCAAATCTTTTCCTTTAAAGAGAAGGCTGTACTGATTTCTTGTAAACCAGTCCTTTTCTTGCCTTTCCTGCTCAGGTGAATCATGTACTTTCAGCTTTCATTTCTCAGTGACTCAGTACGCAACTACCAAATGATACACTTTTATAAAGAAGCTTATCCTCTGTGATTACAAGTTCAAAACACGAATTTTCCAAGTTTTGGTTTTAAAGATGGCCTTGTGCTTAATTCCCCTGATAATTTTCACCTCCCCCATATTTTATATGTACCCTCCAGAAGAAGAGAGTTTTGTTCTGGGCGTCATCTGGATTTGCTCTGGAGCCCAGAGCTGGCTGGAGGAGAGGATCTCGTTTGAGACACAGTGATTGCCATGCTGCTATAGCCTGACAGGTGGTCACCTGAGCAGCCAGTTCCAGTGGGGTACAAAAACTTTCAAGTCTTTGAGGAACAGGCTGAAGAAATGTCAAGACAACATACATTGTGAGTAAACAATTATTTACTACTTCATTAATAAATCCTTTATTATGATAGTAATTTTGCCCAAGGACCAAAAAATAGGAAAAAATGGGCAGCATACTGAAGAACTTGTGTAATTCAAATCTAGATATTGTACCATTTTTATAACAGTCATTAGTAGTCAGATAGAATCATAGAATCATAGAATCATAGAATTGTTTAGGTGGGAAAAGACCTTTAAGATCCAACTTTAAGACCTTTAAGACCTTTAAGTCCAACTGTTAACCTAACACTGCCAAGGCCACCACTAAACAATCTCCCTAAGCACTACATCTACAAGTCTTTTACATACCTCCAGGGATGGGAACTCAACCACTTCCCTGGGCAGCCTCTTCCAATGCTTGACCACCCTTTCGGTGAAAAAGTTTTTCCTAATATGCAATCTAAACCTCCCCTGGTGCAACTTGAGGCCATTTCCTCTCGTCCTATCACTTGTTCCTTGGGAGAAGAGACCGACCCCCACCTCGCTACAACCTCCTTTCAGGTAGTTGTAGAGAGCGATGAGGTCTCTCCTCAGCCTCCTTTTCTCCAGACTAAACAACTCCAGTTCCCTCAGCCGCTCCTTGTAAGACTTGTTCTCTAGACCCTTCACCAGCTTTGTAGCCCTTCTTTGGACACGCTCCAGCACCTCAATGTCCTTTTGTAGTGAGGGGCCCAAAACTGAACACAGTATTTGAGGTGCGACTTCACCAGTGCCGAGTACAGGGGGATGATCCCTTCCCTAGTCCTGCTGGCCACACTGTTCCTGATATAAGCCATGCTGGGATATTCCTGATATAAGCCATACAAAAATGCTAGAATACCATAGCAGCAAGGTATTGCTCGTACACAGCACTTTCTGTAGTGTGTATACCAGTTAGCATCTCAAATTTCCATGCAAAAAGGAGAGGGATATTTGGAGCAATAAAAAGCTATGAACCACATTAAGGATGTTTAAATGCTTTGAATAACATAAAGGACGTGGATGTGGTTTATGCATATCAGGCCTGTGATATCTGTGCAGCCCATGCTGGAAAGGCTCTCTGCAAGTTTCCTGCTTGGGAATGGGGAACAGAAACCAATATGATGACAGAGAGGTGGGGTTATAGACGAGTCAATTGCTATATGAAAAGCAACCCCACAAAGTGAATGAAGCAGAAACACTTTCCCAAGGAAGTGATTAACCTGCCTCTGAATGCCGAGCTGGCTGGAGCCTCCTGCCTCCCCTCCAAGGGGCCAAATGATAGCATATAGCAATCAGCGTAAGAGTCAATTGGTGAAGTGATAAATCGGCAACATTAGTGAGAGTCAGCAGGGAGGAAAACCCATTTTACTCTGGCACTCTTTCTCAAGCAGTAAAGAAATATAAAAGGGTTTTAAGCACCCCATGCAGCGCTGAATCAGAAGTTTCACTGAGCATTAAAATGACCGACTTCTTTGGTAGCAAAGCAGCGCTCACCATTTGAGTGGAAAGGTGGGAGGAGCAGTGGACAAGCTGTCCCGTTTGCCAAAGGAGGGGCTCTAATTTTTATGGGAGTGGAATTGAACATTAAGCAACTTTGAGACATCCAGCTTTGGATGCCATAAATATTGAAGTAACAGTGAGATGGAGACACATAATGCCTTGGGTCTGAAACCAGTGGAAACTTAAAGACTAGACATAATGTGGGCCAATGCTGAGCCTGAAGAATATTTTATCTTAGGCCGAGTGAGGACACATTAAGATTGGTGTGGGATGAAGATTTAAATGGAGCAAGGAACAAGAGAAGGGTCGCACGTTAGTATTTTAATCTATACACTGTACGATGACCACATAAGATTTGATTTTGGTGTTGGCTAGGCTTCTATAAGGCTATAAATTTCTTAATTGGCACTTTCAGTAAGTTTCATTTTCTCATAAAGGAGTGCATTTAGATCTGAACTTCTCAGTACAAATCACTTCCCTGCAGCCGCGCAGCAGTGCTAGTGGCAATCTCAGAGTACGTCGGCAGGCGCATTTTAAATGTATCACCTGAGTCAAGAATTTTCAGACAAAACAGCCCCTTCTCCCTCCTCTCTCCTGAGTCTATGGAAAATGCATTAAAGTCTCTTGTCTTGAGATGTGCTTCTGTGTCTGCTGACGCCTGAGAGCGATTGAATTTGACTAGATTTTGCTGAGCCCTACGGGGCTGCAAAGCACTAAGGGTTATTTGACTCCATATATTCATATTGCTTATTGGAGGCACATTGATGTCCAGGGGCTGCAGTTCCCATCTGTCTCATAGCAGGCAACATCAGGACCCTTCTCAGTTGGACCCAGAGCTGTTTTTCTGTCTGGTAACAGTGATGTGACTTTGCTTCCAGGGTAGAGGGAGGACCCAGGTGCAGCTAGTATCAGTTCCAGGTCCCTTCGTGGAAGGTGAGAGAGGGTCCTGCAACAAGCACCATGGCTTTCCCCACATCCCAACACAGCTCTCTTCGATCCCATACATAAGCAGACAGTGGCCAACTGGTGAGTTTGGATCTGAGCTTGCTCTGTCACAGCACACATGCAGCCAGATAGCTGAACACCTATGTCACATTGGTACAATACAGGCCAGGGAAGAACTGCAATACTTTTGATTAAAAACCACACGTACTGAAATTTTCCCTTCCCGTGGGTTCCTTCAAGGGCTGGCGGAAGGACTGCAGCTGTGCCTCCTGTGCAGGCTTGCAGAGCAGAGCAATGCTGCAACGCATTTTTAGTGTTGCAGGAAAGGGACCTCCCCGATTTAGACCCCAGTTGGTGTTGTGAAGATCTCTTTCAATCCTTGCTACCAGCTAAGTCTCCAACTGGCCTAAATTTTCTCCTTCAACGGAAGGATCCCTATAAGTTAAGTTTTGTTTAAAATGTATGTTTTAACACAACACATATGCTTTCAATTTTTATAAAAATGTATTGGCATATTTATTCTATTTTACTTGCTTCATTGCTCTCTTCAAGTCAAAGCTTTCTTTTTCCAGAAGAAGGAAAGCTGCTCATATCATCATCTGCTTTATGCTAGAGCCGTTGATTTTTTTTTTTTATATCTTGTCTCACTGACTCTTTGTGGGTGTGTGCAAATTTCATTTTCTAATGCAGTAGTCCTGATGTGCCCTCATCTCCCTGCGCTGACATTCAGCTGCTCTGCTTCTCTAAGCTTTTTGCTGCTTTCATTTTTATTGCTTTTAAATATACTGTTCTTCCTTTTCCTTTCTTTTGGCCGTCTTACCAGAGCAATTGATTGTCCCGGTTTTGATTACTGGTATATATGACTGGTCATCGTATGGAAGAAAGAGTAGAGAAATGTCATCAGACCTCTGAACTCCATGTGTTTGCCCCACACACTGCTGATCTCTCAAAATTTGCGTTAATCCTCACAAAAAAGCCTGAGTCCAGAGCTGTCTGGAGCCGTGCATCTTTTGCTGCTGTTCACAGCTTCCTCCATATCATGCCCTGTGTCTCACTTTCATATGCCCTTTGATCTGGCCTGTCTTTCCCTATACACCCCTTTGAGGTAGGAAGGGTATTGATATTGCAGGAGATGGGTAGAAAAGAAGGATTAATAAATCAATGAAAAACAGTTTATTTCATTTTTTCAGACTGTGCCTGTATGTGAAATCAATTGGACTACTGACAGTAGATACAGGGATTGTGCATCATTGTAGCTTCTTTTTTTTTTTCAAAAAAAAAAAGGAAAAACAAAAAAAAGAGAAATGAGGACATTGCAGAGGGATCATTTATTTCAGTATTTGCAGGCTGTCTTGTATGATAGGATATGACATTTTAAAGCTTTTGTTTGAGAAAACTCAACACAGTTCTGCATGTGTTTTTAGGTTGGTTACGATATGCACTCCTATGAAAGCATGAGCGTGTGTCTGTTAAAGTCACTATGTACTAAGGTCTTGCTAAAAATTCGGCACCCTTGCAAAAGTACAAGGGCTGGGGAGCGAGCCTGGGGAAATGATAGAGAGTTGCTCTCTTCAGTGATCTTGGCACAGGTCACCTGGCCAAATAGTTTCCTGATTAAGATAAGCAGATGAAGAGGCTTTCTACTTTTGCAGATCATCTGTCTCTTCCAAGAGGGCTGAAAGACACCAGGATTAAAATATTTTTGGATATTTTTACATCAGAGCTTTAATCGTTCCTTATTGTCACAATGACAGAAAATCTCAAAGATTTTACAAAGGTCACTGTGAACATAACTTTGCTGTCAATAGATAACCATGCTGGCTTGAACAGGGACAGAAATTAGCCTTTTAAATTACACCTTGGCACAATTGATCCATAAGTGAATGAGATTGTGCTGTGTTGCAATTCCTCCCTGGCAGTTTTCTCAGTTTCTTCGGCCAATGACATTGCTTCTCCTGCAAAAATCAAGCAAGTTCAGTGCTTGCAATGGTATATAGTCCTACTGAAGTCAGCTGGGACTAGTCAATGCAATCACACAGGCTGTGTTAAGAAGTGTTAATAAAATTGAAGTCTAGGGCATTTACCACTTGTTCCACTTGGCAGGGTGGTTGGAGACTTTTTTGGGTTATTACTGGGGGGAGTTGTACTGGCCATTGGCATTTTGTCGCCTTCTATTTCAAAATGGCAGACCACTCAGTGAGGACAATGTTTGAGAAGTAAGATCTGATTAGTAACATAGGATTATTGAAATGATGACGTCCTCTATACTGCGCAGTGGACCATGGTACAGAGATGCTGTGACACCACACCACCAGCAGCTGCTGCATCAACAAGCTGCTGCATCAACAAGCTGCAGCATGCAGCACACACAACCGGCATCCTGTGTTTCACAGCTGCAAGGCTCGGTACTTCAGCAGTGCACAACTTCACAGCTCTAGTCACTCATCCAGGTAGCTCAGCAGTGAGTGCCCTGCTGACGCTGTCCAGGTGGCCGCTCGGCATTCCTGCACTGACAGCGCTGTTGGAGCAGGTATCACACCATCAGTGACACACACGGGGAGTCTGGGCCCACAGCTCCAGAGAGGCCATACCGAGAAAACTAGCGAATGTCTAAATCTGGCCATTTCTACACTCCCATGGAGTCTAAGTTTGGTGACTAAGAAATAAAGAGATGCTAGAAAGCTCATTCTGTGCAGAAGTACCTTGGTTTTCACAGAGTTGGACAGCTGGGCTCCAAGATAATGGCCAATCTTAATACTAGAGAATAAAAGCAGACTCTGTGGCATAGCAGTGGGCATGCTTCCTTTTAAGGTTCGGAGGAGGAGAGGAGCCACCTTATATACAAACCTAGGTTTCCATTACTTTCCCCTTCAGGAAAAAGTTCATGTTCCCATCTCCCAAAACAGGAGCTTCAGCCACTGGGGAGCTGGACTGTAGGATAGCATAGATAGAAACTACTGTCTGCCCCTCCTGTTGAAAAGGTGCATGAAAGAATATAAAATCTATTTGATCCCCAAGTGAGCAAAAGCAAGGGAGGACTTCTGAGTGGCTGGCTCACCAGGAGAGTGGCAGAATTGATCCATGTTCCCGCTGTCAGGTCTCTGTATATAACACAGACTGTTGCTATGTTATGTGAAATGTGTGAGGAGTCCTGGGTGCAATAACACCCTGCCACTGCAGAGTCAGCCCTGTGGCTCCGAGTTTCTTGAGAGCTCACAAGGAACTGGTCAAAATGCTCTAGCCACAAGGCTCTTCAAAGTGGTGCTGGAGGAAAGAAAGAGCACGCCTGCCTTGCGTACATAATGCGCAGGGCTGCATTTCTGCAGCTCTGAGGGAGCTGTTTTGGAAGGGAATTAAGTTACGCTGCAGCCCCATGAGTCCCAGACACGACTGGTTTAGCCACATCCCCTACGGCACAAGGTCCTTTCCAAACCCCCTTCTGAGCTGCCTGACTTTGCCTGTGTGGTACGCAGCGGGTTTAGGGGCTTTTCCAGGTCTACTGATTTTCCTGTGCTGATCTATTTAGGTGTCCAGGTCCTGTGCTATCTCTGACCCTTGCCATCAACAAATCAGTGGCAAGGGATATAAAAAGAAAATCAGTAAATTTCAAAATAAAGCCTGTTTAGAACTAATTTTAAAAAGACCTTAAAAGAATTAAAATCTTTTCATATTGCAAACCAAGCTGGACTGTGGCTTCTCATTCAGAAATGTCTGTTAGTAAAGCCTTATTCATATCTCACTTCCCATGAAGACTATAACAAATCAGAGTATTACCCTGTGGAGAGTCATGCATTGGTTTGCATCTTCCTCCTATTTTTTTCTTCTCCGTGCTCTACTTCACACCAGCAAAAGCTCTGTCCCCTGAGCTCAGAAAATGCAGGAGGGTTTCGAAAATGGGAATATTCTAGATGCTGGGCTGGAGTCAAGGGACAGAGACAGTCTTCGCTTATTGAACACTTTTTTCCAACAGTAAAAAAGTAAGCAATTCATGAATCATACAAATGCTGGCAAAAATAAATACACTTGATCCAATAGTGATGAGCTCATTCACTGCCATACCGACATAGGATCTTTTCAGCAGCTGCCTTCCTGCAAATCTGGATCTGGACGTCTGCGGGGATACAAGGTTGTCTGTAAGGCACGGTGACCTTCTTAGTGTGAGGTGTGCAGGCAGATGCTGCTGGGAAATGCAGAATCCCCTCAGCATCCCAGGAGGAGCTACTGTGCTGGAGGCGCTGGAGATGGGAGCACGGCACAGGACCCTGCCCCAGCTTTGTCAGAAGGCCCCCAAAACTGCTCCCCCAACACCACCAAACTGTGATTGTGGGTGTTGCCATCACAGTGCTGTGTAAAAGGCAGTCCTGGGGATCTGAAGGAGGCTTTGACAGCATTTCACTTAGGAACTCAAAGGGTATTTTCTATCAAAATTTGAAGGATGGAGGGAAAATGTTAAGGCTGGTAATATTTAGATGTCCCTGGTGAAGTGTGACACAGCTGCTTTTATTTGTTAGCATGTATATGTTGTTTATTAACATGATATTTATTTGGACTTAAACAATAGAAAGACATTAGTTGCCCTATCATGCAACAGTGATTACTGTAATCCAGCAGCATTACAATAATAATTCAAAAAGTGACTTGGTCAGACAAATAAAAAGAAAACCCTTCCCAAGTCTTTATTGTTCCAGGAATTAATATAATCTTAATCCTCTTTTGGACAAACACGACTGGTTAAAATTTTTTGATTAAATATTGTGTTTGTTTAAAACTTCAGATTTAGAATGTCAGAGGCTATACACCAAATGGGAAGAAGACATACACTGACAGCTGAATTTCAGCATACAAAAAATATTTTAACTTTTATTTTCAAAGTAGCATTTCCAATTTTATCCAAGTGCACCTTTACAGAAGAGAAGAGTTGAAAGCAAAAAAAATCCAGATCAAAATATTTCATTTAACTGAAAACATTTTATTTTGGCTCATCTGGTGAACCAAAAGTCAATTCATTCAACTGTTCTCATGAAGCTACTATTTTGCTAGAGTCCAAAAAAGGAGTGCCTGGGATATTTGGAACCTGAGGCTATTGGTTCCCTTCTTGCTAGAAATATCCTTACAACTTTTCATTAAAGTAAGCCTGATTATCACATAAAGATTGCATTAAAAGCCTTAATTATCCAAATCCTCACTGAGACAAAATACATTATCCTCAGTTGACATATGGGAAAATGAAGGCAGAAAAGCAATATTAAGAGAGGGTTGCTCAGGACTAGTGAGTCAGTATTTCAGCCCACAGCAGGAAACAATGACATTCCTGTTTTCACCCTCATACTTTTATTCTTCAAGACTATGGCATATCTCACAGTTATACTGTCCCCCTCTTGAGGCCGAAAAGAATGGAGTAAATTAACAGAGAGAAGCCACAATAACAGGTAGAATGACGTTTCATTAGTTCTGCCTCTGCAGAGAGAGTAAAAGCACTGCCATAGAGCATCAGCACTGTGCAAGAGGAGCTGACAGCAAAATTCCGTGAGACATAAAGAAACATTCTGTAAAGGGAAAGCTTCAAAGCCACAAATACTACTTTAAGCAGAATAAGAAAAAGCATCAGGGTTTGTGTTTTTTTTTTTTTTTTTCTTTCAGTAAAGACCCTGTTGAAAGAGGCAACAAAATCTGCTTTAAGAGAGGAAATTGATTAACTTTACTATAGGCAAGAAGTTTAAACTATCAATTAGAGAGCAAAAGTAAGGGTCAGGTGAATTTATGAAAGCTCTAATGGGATGGTGTACTTCAGTAACATTTCAGTAAACTTATTGATTGAAATTTTCACTAAGAACCAGAGAGTAAAAAGGGAGCAGCTCTCAATTTTGATCTCTCTGCATGAGTAGCTGTGTGCTTTCTGAATACTAATAAAGCACACATTGCAGTTAGTTTGATGTTGGATAGTTCTTTAATGATGTTGGCCTCATACTTCTCAAAAAACCTATATGTAATATGTTTAATATGTAAATTTGCATAATAAAAATACACATGGATGAAATTAATTAAATCAAAAAAGAAAACATAAATTAACTTGTGTTTGGGTGGACAAAAGTTTCTACTCTTTCTGACAAATCAATATTTTAAAACCTATACAAGAAGATTAAAAAATGCAGGCTATTTTTTTTCAGCAGAGTATCTGTAAAGTAGAAGTTAATGGTGAATGTGTTGGTAAAAAGCATTTGACCAGCTACTTTTTGTCCTTGAAATTTTCTTGGTGCAGGATCCTTCTTGGCAGCTACCTGGAAGTGAGCCATCTTGTCTCAGGTAGCCACCCACTTCCTCCTGGCACCAACGCAGAGAAATGGCCACTTCCATGGGGTGGCTTATCCCATCCAAAGAAACCCATGCCTGAACTCTTGGGAAGGAGTTGCTCTCTGGAATGTCCCTTTCTCTTCATCATGTTAGGTGAAGCCTGGAAGTTCAGCTTTTAACTTTTGGATGTCAGTAGCACTGCTCTTGAAGAATGAAGACAAACAGCTTAATGTTAGCATTTTGTATTTCCTCCTATAATCCCTGATTATGGAGTGATACTCTTTTGTAATGATTATGAAAAAAAGGTTTTGTTTTTAGTAAGGGCAATGAATACAAAACTGAAGGTACATATGAATGTACATCAGTTTTAAAGTCTGGGGCAATATTTTTAAAGTAATGATATACAGAATTCCATTAGGAAGTACTTGGTCCTACAGATAACTGTGCCAGTAATTTTTTTCTCACAAGTAACCTCATCAACTCCTTGTTTGGCAATAGACTGTTTGCATTACATTACAGATGTATTCTGTCAATTTTCATTCTTATGCCTTATTCTGAAGATAGTAGGTGGCTTCAGCCAACTCTTGGGAACTGCTGTGTTGACTCAACTTTAAGAAGTCTGGATTCTGGCATAGGAATTTGGACTCCAGTTCCTCTCTTCTGATTGTCTTACATGACAGCCGAAGAAAGGATTTAGATCCCTCCTGAGTGGTCAGGACTGATCCTGGTACAACCTGTGAGTATCGGCAAGATGGCTTTAGAGAAAAGGTTGAGTTTAGGTTTAGCAGCAGTGACCAGATGGCCAATGATGAGACACATAGCTGGTTCTTATTTGGGAAGGCTGCTGTCTGGAAAGGAAGTGAATCCTGGATTTGTGAGTAAAAGCATAGTGTTAAATGTGACAAATTGTGGAGAGTTCGACTGGAGCAAACCCAAACATTTTGTCTTCCCTTTTCCAAACACTCTGTATTTTGTCAGACTTCACAGTAGGCAAGAGTTGTATGTAGGGGTTTCTATTCTATCTCAAAGCCCCACTGGGCTCACAAACTGATTATTTAGCAGTTTTCCTGTCTTTAACAAGCTAAACAATCACAGAAGAGAGAGAGAGAGATGAATGTGGCAGAGAGGAATTTTTTCTTCTCTGTTTTATTATGCTTCCCACCCCCATTGCCTTATCTAAGGCTTTGATGACTGTTTCTGACAAAAACAGGTTTGCTCCGTATGGTCCCTTGTAGCCTCTTGTTTATCTTTTTTTTCCTACCTATCTCCAATCCTGCATTCAAAGGAAAAAGTAGGATTTAGGCAAGACCATTAGCTGGTCTCTCGGTTCTTACAACAGTTTGAGTCTTCAGAAGTCCCCTTGCCTTGTGCAGAGTTGGTCCAGTACCATATGCTGGATTTCTCACAGCAGGAACAACCCTCACAGTGGGTGTGTCATGTCATTCACAGCATAAGGAAGACAGAGGCATGAAGAAGCTCTTAGAGTTTTTGCTTGGCAGAACAACTAACACTTATTCCCCCATCCATCTGCTCTACTGGATCACAGGTCCCCATCACCTCTTAAGATTACTTGCTGATCTTCAACCAGAGACTTTTTCAGAGGCCTTCCATCCCACCAAACACCTCCCTGCCCTTGATCACTAACTTCTCCTCCCCAGTTTTCCTCCTTTTCTCCCCAGGTTGAGGCCACCCAGGGCTAGCTCATAGGTTTGATCCATACCATCTGTCTCATTCCAAAGAAAACCAATTATGCTTTTTTGATGCATCCTTGTGGCAACTTCCTCATCTTCACATCAGCTGACCATGTCAGCTAGAGCCTCACACCATGGGATTCAAATCATGACTCAAAATGTTTAAGCAAAACTGTCTGTAACTTTGAACATTTTCATATACATGTTTTCTTACAGATAGAGGCTTTTTTTCTCCTCTGCCTCTTGAAATTCTTCAGTATTGTCATTACATAAAATGCTAAGTGAAGCACTTTCTGTTTTATCAAAATATCAGCAACTTAAAACCAGAAAACAGACGCTTTTTCACTACCAGTCCATCATCTTGTACAACCAAGGGCAATGGTTGTCTTGTTTTAAAAGATTCTCTAATCCAATTTCTAGAATTAAATGATACAGCAAGTATAGTTAACACCTGACTCTTAACTTATGACTGTAAACTATTTAGGAACATTTAGTCAACTGTAAATATCACATATTTGTTTTTCCTCAAGAAAGTCTTTATGCATGCTAGCAAATAAGCTAATTAAACTTTTATTAGAAGCAAACCAAGAAAGATATCAATTAACCAATGCAAGAGCATCCTGAATTAAACATTTTTGGCACACAACGTCTGATAAAACCTACACTGAACAAACATGCAGGTGTTTGGTAAACAGTGAATCAGATTGTAAATAGCTATAGTATTACTTTACATTAATTAGCAAACGTAATAGTGTTGCCCATTATACTTCATGTATTTTGTTTATCAAAATATATATTTAGTGCATTTTTCCATCTCTCTTTGGGAGACCAAATTTGACAATTATGATTGTACAATTCAGAGAGCATTGTGAAAGTTTTAGGTTTGGAAAACATGAAAATTATATATTAGATAACAAGTAATATGCTCCAATCAAGCCGAGAATCACGTAAGAGGGAGCTACAAGAAATCTGTTTTTACTTTATTCCTAAGTTAGCATTCTTTTGCAAGGAAAGAGCTGGCGAAACACAAACGAAAATATAAATCCACAAGCGAAACTACAGATCCAGCCTAAATTTGGGTATCAACAGGATTTACCATAAGATAATACAGGGTAAAAGCATGGATTTATACCGATGAAACTTAGATTTCTCTCTTTAAATGTCATTACTGTATTTTAACACTGGGCTCAGTAAAGCCCAGTTCTAGTTTGTTCAGAGGTCTAGTATATTTTTAAAAGTTCTAAGTATTTATATTGCAATATATATGTACAGTGCAATTTTATACTGCATTATTTTAAAAAGTCAAAGGTATTTTAAATAGGAATAACTTTTTGTTACTAAACTTCCAAATTGTTTTTTATTTATTTTTAAAAATAAAAGAGAGAAAGAACAAATCAAGATGAATTATTTCTTCTGGTTGTGATCATGTCAGTTGTTTTTTCAGTTTTTTATATTAAGTAAATTTTACATGAACTAATTATATTAGGAGTTCCCTAATCACAGTCCAGTTCTCATAATACATCTCTCCTATATCTGGACAATTTCTGTCCTAATAATCCATGCCTTTATAATGACAAAGGAAGGGAAACATCTTAGGTAAAGTGAAATTGTTGATGGAAACAATGTTTTGCCCTCCTAAAATATATTGAATGGCATAATCCAGATCATTTTTTCTATTATTTCAGAATGAGCTTATAAAAATGTTATTTATTCTAGAGGGGGAAAAAAGGTTAAGTTCATAAGAGTTTTTCTAATTAATTGAAAAAATATCCACTTGAAGTTTTCTTAAAAAAATGTTGATTTTACTATGAAGTTAGAAATCCATTGATAGGATAAAAGAAAGTTAATGTGTATAAAAAAGAAAAAAAACTGCCACCAGAGAGCACTTTGTCAGGACACAGGCTTTTACTCATGCTAAACAGACAATGCAGACCCTGTGCAGAAATCTATTCACAATTCCATTCCAATTATAGTCAACTAGATGTGCTATTGTCTCCAGTACCAACTGAAGGTCTTTCAGGATATCTGATCTCTTTGCAAAATTTATGTGTAGGTTATTTAAATCACGAGTTCGTATTTGCTTGGATGGAGGTAGGAATTTGATAAGAAAAGATGTAATCTAGAAGCCATTAGGTACTTTTCTAGCTGATGTATAAATATCTAGTAATGGTGGGTAGTTTAAGAATATCCTAAAGCCGTGGACCTACTTAATTATTTCATTTGAGCTGCTCCTGATAGTAACAAATATTGTAAAGGAAGAGAAAGTCGTTAGTTAACTTCCCCATTTCTCCTTGTCTTGTGTCAGGGTTTCCTAGGGATAGCCACAGCAACTGCATACCTTTCACTTGGTGACAATAACTGGAAAGTATTGGTGCTGCTCATGTTTTAAATAAAGAAGAGGCAGGTTTTCAGGATATTTTTTGTGCCACTGCCAAAGTGTTCTTAGAATCAAACACAGAGACTTTCTGTCACCTTAGCAGTTTAATCAAGAGTTTTGCAAAGTGAATACCAGGGATGAGAAGACTGATCTTTGTAGAACCATGCAGTTCATGGTATCTCCAATAAAGAAGCGATGGAGACAGGAGGCAGCAGTGCCAAAAGTTGCAGAAGATTCCAAGACGATCTCCATCCTGTTTCATAAGCTGTGGATAGGATAGGGTCACATACCAAAGCAGCAGGATCCTGACAAGTGAAAACTACCCTATTGTTGACAGTTTTTAACTAGGTTGCTCAGATCCTTCATGGAAACTCAGCAGTTGGCTTGTTTAGTACAGGTATAAGAACTGAGTGGTTTGGAGAGGTCAGTCATGACCTCTTACCAAAGGAAGGACCATGTCTCAAGGTATTTTGCTTCTTTTCCTTTTAATTTATTTTATATGTGTAGAAATTTGAAATTTCATGATAGCAAGTTTTGTCAAATGACCTGTGGTCATGTCTGGTTTGGATAGCTGTAAAGGGAAGTCATTCTCTCAACAGGAGAATTAGCAGCAACAACAGCCTCAGAAAAATCTTTACTCACATTTTACTTCAGGGGTTTTAATTTAGAGAGGAGAATAAATGCTTATGTCATATGCAAATATGTTCAGACTGATGAAAAGAAAATAAACTATATATAATTATGATCTTTCAAATTCTAATGATTTTACTTGACAAAGCAGATAATTATTTGCATTTGGGGATAGTTTCACACTTGGAATGCAAAAACCTGAGGTCCTATATAGGTGGTAAACAAGCGGGAGAGCAACACTCGAGTTTTTGCTACCTTGACTCTCCCACAGTTCTCCCATGTTTTCTGTGTGCTGTGCGCTCTGTAACTCAGAGAAGGTAGGAAAGGTTGTGAAGTTTCCAACCATTTTTTTTTACGAACAATTTACCCAAATGTGGCAATTGTGGTGGCAGGTGTCTTGATATGCAAATCTGACTCACCAGACGGGGACCTCTCAGCTATTTCGCAAGTGGTCTAAGCAGCTGCAAATTGTTATGATTTTGTGCCTTTGTGGTATTTGGTTGCTCATGATCCAGAATCTTTTAAGCCAGTGACCTATAGAGAATTGATAGCAATCTCTTGGACTGTGATGGACACATCTTCAATCAAACAAGAAATTGCAGTGTCCTGATGTGCAGTGGTCAGCATAGAAATGCAATTCCATGGTATCACCATTGGACACCTCCTACAGAGGAGGTGTAGATCTGAAAATAGCAGATCTGTAAAACAGGAGTTGATAGCCAAATCAAGTATCCCAAACTAACAGTTCTCAGTTTCCTACTATTTTCTCTTTATTGGAGCTCCAGGCTTTCTGTCCATTTGGGAATGAGAAGGGCAAATTCCCCTTTTGCATTCATTGCTGTCTAAAAACATAGAAGTGCCTGAAGCAGGCTTTTCTTAGGCAGAACTATACAGACTCACAGGACCGCCTTGTGTTCCCCAGCTGCCTGTTTCTATTACATTAGCAAGAACTTAATGTTTGTCAAACACATGTGGGTGTACTCTCATATACAAGCACACACATAAGCTTTGTGATTGCTTTTTCCTTTGGAAAAGAGGCAAAAAAAAAAAAAAAAAGAAAACCTGACTAGCTTTAAAAAACCCAACCAAATCAATCAAATGAGAAACAGATAGGGAACAACGGGGAAGAAATCTGGTTCGGTGCTACACTCAGAGCAACAACTCTGCCACTGTACTCAACAAAAGAAACGGACCCTGTATATTTGTTATTAATTACATAATGTTTGATGGATACACTTAAGATTTAAAACTGACATTACACAAAATGGGGTTTGGTTTTAAAATAAATATAGATATGCAGTTAAAAAATAAATATAAGCTTTAAGCCTGGTAAATTAAACAGTGCCTGGGAATATACCTGAGCACTGGAACCTGACTGTTCCTTCTGCTCGGCTGCGAGGTCTGACCATGCCTCCTGGCATGCTACCATCCTCTTCCCAAGCAGCTGTCAGGGCCAACCTTTTAGGTCTTTTCCATTTTGCTTTTGCAGAGGAAGGGAATTTAATAGCTTTGACGTGGACTGCTCTGTGCCCATTGATTAGAAAATGGGTCTGGACCTGTTTGATTTACTAGTATAGCTATATATTCCTTTATATACAGGCATTGAAATTTTCCATGCATGGATAGGGCTTGGTGTAGGACGTGTAATTGAATTAAGACTGACTTAGCTTTGTAGTAAATACAAGATATTAGTTGTGCTAGTGCTAAAAAAGTAGTCAGAATCTAGTATGCCAATCTGCAGTTTTCCACTGATGGTCTAGAGCCTCAGAGAAATCCGTGGGTGAATTTGGAGATGGACATGGTAGGTAAGACTGTAGAAAAAACAAGGCCATTGTTAGTTTTGTTTTATTTCACTCCACAGGGGTTTGCTGCACTGCCTCTGGAAAAAGAGTAAGGTTTTCCTGTGAGTAAGATTTGCATGCCTTAATTACCAGAGCTGTATTCTATATGCCCTGGAAAGCTCAAAAACCCAAGTTTGTCTTCTATGAAGACTACCAGACCACAAGGGTAGCTGAAGGCATTGCCAGAACCTGTGTTTGAAAGCACAAGTAATCTGATGTACTTGAGTTCAGCACATTGCTAGTGCCCTTCCCAGCATGCTGGGGAGGCACCTGGGAGCTGCTCTGCAAACGTGATGAAAGACAAGCTGGTGGAGACAGAGCATGCCAGGTTTCCCTTCCCTTCTGCTTCCCTTGAACCCCCTTCCAGGGTGCAGTCAAGGTCCCAAGCTACCTTCTTCATGCACAGGCATGAATCAGTCTTACTTCAAGCTGTTGCAACCAGGTGACTTTTAGTAGACAAGCTTGCTCATTTGAAGTAGGCTGAGCTGCCATTCTGTGTGCAGTATGGACTTACCTATGCCCTTGGAGCACCATGTCCACCTTTCTTGACATGTAAAGCTCTAGATAAAAGCCATCCCAGGGGAGGTCTGAAGTACTCATAGTGAACTTCAGTCTGCTGGCAAAAAACCTTTCCTAGTCACTTTTCATGCATCCCTTAGAAATATTTCCTAGGTACCGAAAATGAAAAGTAATGTTTTGGCATGTTTCCATTTGCTTCCACAAATTTCCAACGAATTTGAAGTCTTTGGAGAAGGTTAATAATTTTTGCCTAGTTCTTTTAATTGGCCATTGTTTTTAAAAAGATTGCATATTACTGAACAAAAAAAGAACTGTGTCTCCAGCGTAAATGAAAGGGTGTTTATAAGTATGAATCTCTCTCTCTGGGCAGCTTGGAGAGGCCATTGTCGGCATGCCAAATTGCAGCCTTCACAGGGCATTTCTCAATTTTTAGTGCACTCAGTGGGAGTAAAGGGACTTCAGGACATTTTAGGATCCTATCTTTTGTTTTGAAAAAAGCATCCGTGTTGTGACGTGGATCAGTTTTGCTGGACACAAAAGATTGGTTATAAATATGATTGATACCCCTAATTTGGCTAATGCTTGGTTTATTCTGGGATAATGTTTACACAAATTATAATAACTTTCAAAATATCTTGCGTCTGTTGCTTACTTCCTTTGAGGGTCTTCCACTTCCCCTCTATTACAACACATAATTGGGAACAAATCAGCAGGAAGGAAATATACTCTTTGGTTTAGCTAAAGCTATAGTGTTTGTTTAAGTTAAGTTAGTGATGCATGAGTGGTTTGCTAAAGATTATTTTTAAAGGTCACTTCCTACTTGGAAGGGAGCCTGTAATAAGCTTCTCTTCAAGTGAAGAGATCTTTTCCTTTAAAATTCTGATTCTGGGTGGTCTGGTTTATCCCCATCTCCCACAGAAGACAATGGGAAGGGATGCTCCATTGTCACCTGGGGACACTTCTGGCTCTTTGTGAAAACAAACAGTGTATTTCAAGGAGAGAAGGTAGGAATGGAAATATTGTACATTTAGTACGTATATAATAAAGGGTGCCTTTGCCACTCTTGTTAGAAAAAGAACAATCTGGATCCTTTAATTATGTACAGTCAGAAGGAATTAAATAAATCATTGAGAAAATGGATGAACTGGGACAGGATTAGCTAACTCCAGGTATTTTTCATATTTTATGTGAAGTGTATATAACATAAGGAGGTTTCTGGCAGGTGTTTGCATCTCACACCCATTGTGGAAAATGTTACTTCCTCCAATTAGCCTTTGTGTTTGTCTGGTAATGGAAGGGCCTCACAAGAATGTATAGCATATATTCAGTGCAAAAAAGAGGGAAAGACTTTCTAACATGTTTAGATTTGGGAAGAGAAATCTTCTGAAGGGCATGGCCAGAAATTTTTTTAGTTAGTTTGTGAAAGAGTCAGAGCTGTTGAACAACCTCTAATCAAATGTAAATTCTGAGCTTCAGAACTAGTATTTAGAAGAAATGTTTATATAGTTAGGTCACAAGGCAGGGTGGGTAGATCACAGTGATTTTCAAATTGTTGTATCATATGTCTGTAGAGCAGAAAGGGATCATAAAAGATCACACAAGTTATGGTTTGGGGCCAAAAATGGCATATCAGCAGATATTATGCACATGGCAGTTGGGGAGGCATTTGTGGGAGGCAAAAAATTTCAAGTTGAGAGCAATCTGGGGTCTCCTACTCCCATCCAGACAGCTAATGTCAGCAGCATCATGGTCCTATGGGAGGCAGCATCTCCTGACTTGTACAGTCTGGGCAGCAACTGCTTATCTGGGAAGGGGACAAGGGACATTGCTTGGGCAGTGCTGCTGGCTTGTGATCTAGCCCTACCTTCTGCACCGAGAGGCAACTCGGGATACCCAGATACCTGACTGACCGTCACCTAATCAATTCATAAGTCAGGAGATTTCACACCTCTAGGCAGCCTGTGGCATTTCAGAAAACTTGCTTCTCTTTCCCCAGACTAAAGAAGGCCAGGCCCCTCAATCCTTCTTTCAAGGCACTGTTTCATAACTATGTGGCCTTTCTTTTCCTTGACTTTTTGTTGTAATTACCTTGTACCTTTATGTTCCCAGGGGTTGTCTCCTTTTTAATCAGAACTAAATCTCAGCTACAAGATTGTATATTCCTTCACTTTTTGAGGCAAAAACTCTCCCATGAGAAACACAGAAAAAGTTCTTGGGAATAGAAGTTTACATAGAAAAATGAATGTCTAGCTAAAAAAAAAAAAAAAAAAAAGGCAAGAGAAACAAACACTAGCAAACGTGTCTCTTCCCCAAAAAATCTGACATTCTTGCTGTGCAAATAAGATCCAATGGATTTAGGATGCAGATATTTTGAAAAAAAACCACACAGATTTTCAACACTCTTCTTCAGAACAAAGTTACATTCCTAAACTATTATGACAATTTCTGCAAAAGCTGAATTGTCCAGGCGTGTTTCCAAAGATGGTCTTGATACTGGCCTCTTTGAACATTAAAGTAAAAATTGAATCTAGGTTTTTCTGCATCCAAAAATAAGTGTCAGAATATTTTCTAGAATACCTTGCCCTTAGTTATTGAATAGTTGCAGTTTCATATCTTTATGGCAAGTCAAAATTAGAAGCTTGTTTTCAGAATTGGAAAGATCTAACAAATATTCTCCCCCCCCCCCCCCAATGGAAATTTTGTTAAATATGAACACAGAATAAATTTTTGTGGCCTCAGAGATGCTTTCTAATGTCTTTGATGGACTGGAATGCAACAAAACATAGAAGCAGATTATGTACATTCGAACCTGACCTTAAAAGCCTGTCCAGACTCCTAATGTGTTCTGGATAATTATACAGTGTATATGAAGGTCTCTCTTGGATTGAAAAAAAATAATAGAGGGTCAGACATATGAATGTTTATAACAATAAGGAAATACACAGGATTATCATATTTATTAAAAAGAAAAGTAAGTCAAAAGAGGAAAGTGTCTGTTTTGATGGTGCAAGAAAATTTGCCCATATCTTAAGCAACACAGGAATAGATTTGTTTATGCTGGCTGAAGAAACTCCAAAATACACCTACGTACTTGTCTACGCTATTTTTCTAACTTCCCCAAGTTAGTCTTATTGGAGGGTACCACAAACAAAAAGGCAATCGTGTGTATCTCCAAGGAGCATAATGAGCATGATTGTGTAGTCAAGTTTAGATTTAGAGGTGTCCTTACAAATTGTTACTATTCCTGATGCAATGAGTTGTTGAGAAATGCCATGAAAATAGTAAATCATTAACCAGAAAGAATGCAGATTCAGACCGATCTGTATTTAGCACAGGGTAAATGAAATATTTCTTGATGAAATCTGGTTCAATAGAAAACAGAAAACAGAGTCCGTTCTATTTAGAAGCTCATTTCAATGTCGGTAGGTCTTTACAAATAGGGATATGTATAAAGCAAAGCAAAAAAATTGACTTGTGCAAAAGAAAAAATATGTGACTTGGTATACAGAGAACTCATAGTATGAAGCAGTGCTTTCAAAGTGACAGGCCACATAAGTCAAATGGTGGTTTGATGGGTGTGACGGCCCCCAGCAAGGGAAACTGAAGAAGAGCATGTGGTACCTTCTACAAAATCTACATCGTAGGGGAGAAAGGGAGGGTGACAGGCAGGAAAAAAGCAGAAAGAAGTGTTGAATTGGTGATGTTGTCTAAATGTTCCTTGGGAGGCCACAAAAAGACAAGGCTGAGCTGGCTGACCCCTGAGCATGACATGACCAAAGCTGTGAGCTTTGTTTGCCCAGGGTATTTATACCTTAGGAGGAACTGCTTCTGAGATTGTCTGAACATTACTAACTACTTTTAACTGATTGATTTTAGGTGTTTGAATTTCCATTTCATGTTTCTATGAACTTTCCCCATTCACGTCTAACTGGGAAAAGAGACATCATTCCTGTAAAAGCCCCCATTATGAGCCCTAGAAACTGTTGGTAAGGCAGAAGAGGACCAGTGTTTGGTGCTGGCTCATGCCAGGTCTCTGCTGAGTTATGTGTGATAGTAATCAATGAACTTTTTGGTTCTGTCAGCTTCACTTATGAATGCATTCATTAGTTTTCCCCCTCAAATCTCAGGGTGGAAATAGTGCCATGTCTTCTAACCCAAATGCTCTTGCCCAAGTATGGAAGATCAGTAAGACACTTAAGGGCATCCCTACCATTTGAAAGTTACTTGCTTGAAATCAGACACATATTTAACCATTTAGATAAATCAACCATTTGTCTCATGATAGATCTGTGTTTTATATGCAGTTTGGGCTCAAATAATTTTCTGAAGGCTCTGCTTTTTGGACCTCATTGTTTTATGTGGGTGATACCTTTGCTTTCCAAGATCCCTTTCTCTCTCTAACATGCATAGTCACATTAATGCCAAGATACAATTTGCCCATATATGATCTTCATAATATTTGCTGCAAATAATGCGATGTTTGTGGAATTTAATTCTTACAAGAACATTAAAGAACTTAAACCACCCAGTGTATATCATTGTGCTCAAAATGCTGGGTACTGTGACTGGGTTTTCATCAAGAAAATGTGTCAAAGGACTCCTGGTTTGCCCCAAACAAATGAAAAAACCCACCCCCAAAAAAACAAGTCATGGGGAATCTGCATTTTAGTACTCCCTTCTCTTCAATAGTAGGTTTTTTTATTTCTCCTTCCAATGAGTTGGATATTGTGCATTTCTTTCATAGGTGTTAGGTATTTAACTCTCTTCAATCACTGTACAGGGAATATTAATTCCCCTTTCAGAACAGGTAATTGGTGGCAATTAGCTAATTTTTTGCAGTTGTGAACCTGAACATTTCAACACCTAAGCCCATTTCAGACCTGGCTCTGAATAATTTTTGAAAATAGGATTCAAATTACTTGTCTGCTTCTGAAAGTATTATCTTTACTCCAAGACTTTTTAGTATCTAGAAAGGCTTGATTTTAACCTGAGTTTTGAACAAAGGCACTTGTGCTTGCACAACTTTTTGTGCTTTCAATAGGAGTTATGGACATAGTGACAGAGCTGTTGCAATAGAGAAGCCTGAGTCTGCAATGTGTCCATTTACTGAAATTACTGAGGTTTTGTGCTGTGGTTTAATTTATGGATAAGACACTGGATCAGGCCCTTCTGATTTATGAAAGACAAATGGACCCATGAGCCACAGTTGCAACATCCATTATGAAACTTGTTCTCAAAAACAATGTACTGAATGTGTGAAAGATGGGATTTATCCTACCAAGTTTTTCAGTCCTCAAAAGCTCTCATCAGTTCAGCCAGCGCATTTGATTACTGCTAAGTGTACACTTTGTGTTGCTGGAAGAGCAAATCCAAAATGGTGATCAGGCTTAGCATGTCAATATTACGTTTGTCCAACCTAAACACTAGCTATGCTTCCATATGTAACAAATGCTTTTGAAAATTTTACAATAATAAAGGTATTAATCAATTTTTTGACAACAAGTAAAACATTTGGATAATGTGAACTATGCAATATGCATTATAAAATCAATAGCAAAATTTATGTTGTAACTTTAACGGTTTTGCTGATTTATTTTCATATTGTTGACTTGTGGATTATATAGTAAAAGTGTTTATGTATCTTCCATTGACATAGGGTAGACTTTTCAAGTTCCCACATCTCTTTTACATCTCTTCTTGACCAATATAATTACAGACGTTGTATTCTCAATTTAAATTCACAAACTTTTTGATATAAGAACATGATTGACAATTTTAATGGTGGTCATAACACTATAAAATAGAATGAAACACATATAAAATCCCTGTTCAAGTAATGTTTAGTCTGAGATATAAAGTATAGTGCTAATAAAAATATCCCCAGGATCTCAAACCTATTGCCTTAAGAATATGTGGGTTTATATGTTGGAGATGCCAGAGCACTTCACTTGCAAAGACCCAGTGATATGAGTAGCATATACAAAACGCCTAGTGCTGTGAAAACATCTGGGAATCTACTGTTTTGTTAAGCAATAGGAGAAGTTTTATATAAAATTCCTCTATTTCCCAACAGTGTATTTGAGTTCTGGCAAGGAGGTGTTTCACCCAGGGATGTAGCTGAGCCCCTGAAGGAGGTAACCTGCCCAGCAAGCTCAAATACAGTCATGAGTAGAAGGGCTTGCTGAAAAACAGGGAACTGCATTGTAATCCCAAACCTGCACAGCACTTGGCACCAGCCCAAACCTCTGCATATGCCAGTAATTCACTATTTCCTCTTGTCCTTCCTGCCCCAGAACCCTTAATCCAGACCATTCGCATTCATCAGGCAGGAGATTATTCCTAGTCTGTGCAGTAAGAAAACCATAAATAAAGCTGACAAATGACTAACGCTGACTGTGAAAGTAGTTGTCTAAGCCTTTTCACCATTTATTACACAATAAGAGGATTTTACATCAGTGGTTCACTGCATTTTGTAAGCTGTTATTATTCCTCCCTTACAAATCCTGTACCTAAGAAACTCTTTTCCCCAGATAGATAAAATGTGTGCTCAAACATGACAAGGTGCAATTATTAGCAAGTGAAATTTACTGTCTCCAAGTTAAAACAGTTGAAAGTTATGGAAAAATATGAAAATCAAATGCTGTGTTAGCCAAGGTTGTTGTTTCCTTTTTTTTAAGAGTGTAATACTCAAAGATTATTTGGCTACATTTGAAAACATTGTATATGGTATGTGTATTACTGTCCTCTCAGATTGTAAATATCTGCCTTAAAATTTGTCATGAAGAGATTTGTTTTTATATCTAACTCAAACTTAGCAAATAGCTTAGATCAGTAAATTTAAGATTTTTTTTTTTTTAAATGAACATGCCATTCTGCAAGAAAAAAACAACCTACTCTACTAGTTCATTCACACCCAATTTTTAGAAATCAATATAAGAGAGGTGAATGCTAGCCCTGCCAGGGGAACATGATAGGGACCCTGACAAGGACCTGCCATTCACTGTAAACTACATCACCCCATTAAATGTTAAATTTTCAGTTGGAGAAAATACTGAGCCATAATAAACAGCAAACAACCCTAGTGGGTAAGAGGTAGACTATTTCATATCTTATTCTGACAGCTCAAAGTTTGGATGTGTGAAAAACATAATTACTGATAAAGAACCACCGATTTTTTTCCTGCATCCTCAAGTCTTCCTTGCTCAAAGTGACAGGTTCCCTATTAGACGTAAAAACTTCTGTGACAAAATCTGGATTTAATGAATAATGATGAGGTACCAGTTCTTATTGTTGCCCAGGCTGACTGCTTTTCAGGGTAATAATTTTTTATATCCTGACCTACAAATATCTTAGTGTCATTGCATTGAAGGCAAACTTCAGCAAAGAGACAAAACTCTTCCCCTCACTTAAATGGTCTGACAGGACCAAGAAGCAATCCATATTTGACAAAGACTTAAGCCAAAGATCCTGGTGAGAGATAACTGTGCTAAACATTGTCGGCTACTAGATCTATTTTTTATTTGTATTAATTTATTTATTCTTCTAATCAACACTTCTCTGCCTGCAACCTCCCCTTACTCTGTCATTGTCAGGGAACATAAATATCTACCCATTGTACTATCCGCGGTATTGTCACAGCGCATCTGTGCAGGGCTCCTCTGTTTTCATCTGATATGAGTCAGATGTGATTAGCACAACTAGAAAGGAGCTTGACAACCTGCTGCTTCCCTGAGGGGGCTTTGCACCACAACGGGAGAAGCCCACAGCCAGACTGTGCAGGGGAAAGCAGAGCATTATAAGTGATGTTATTCATCTCATGCACTTGTAGGCAAGCCAGGGATTGTCTTGGACTGCCCTTAAGATTAGATTTTTCCACCAGATGTAGGGTATTGTGGCAATTTAATTTCCTTATATGAAGTTGTGAGGATTATATAAATCTGTTTTTCTGCATTCAATTTTTAATAAAAGAAAGAGCTCTGGAGTTTGTGGAGATTATTAGCAGCATAATAATAAAAAGACACTGACATCACCTCAGCTCCACCGGAGCCTAAGTGAAGACAATTGTTAGACCATTTTTAATAGCAGAGTTCAAAATACAGTACGTATGAGCTCTGCAGGGTTTGTTCAGCTGACAGCAAATATAGCCTGAGCATGTTTGTTAGGGGGAGAGGCAGTCTGCCACGGGGGATTAGCTTGTCAGCAGTGAGCAGGCTATAGCCAAACAGTACAACATTTCCTTTCACAATGACCAGAAGAAAAGGATCTACAGCAAGGGTAGCTGCGGCCACGATCCGGCGGAGGTTAGTGTGTTGTGGGTCAGACTTCTTCCTGCTACATGACACCGACTGCAGCAGGCTGCGGTAATGGGGGATTACATCTTGCTCCTCTGGCAAATCTGTCCGCTGAAAGTATGTTTTTCAAAGACGTGCTATAAACATCCACTTTTCAGTGTCTGCTTGTCAGTATTATAGTCCTACTTTAGAGAAAAAGCAGGGATACATGCTTCACGTATTTCAGTTCCACACCAGATTTCTTCAATGCTCTAATCAAAGCCACGTTACTGAAGACAGTGAAGTCAGCCTTTTGTTTTGTACTATTTGTTTAAATTCTGGTCATTTTTTATTTAAGCAAAAGTTGGAACATTTTTTATTTTGCATTTTCCATTGCCATTGCAGCAAAACACTTTTTGCCCACAGAGATCCAGGACTTCAGTTACTTTTTCTCGTATCTCACGAAACCTGAACCTACAGAAATGCTTTAAGGAGCATTCCAGAGAGGGATTGAAACATGGAATAGCAGGACTCTGAGCAACATGCACCCTACAGCCTTTTCATAAAGCTAACATACAAAAGAGGGCAGGGCTAATCATGGACATGTCTTAGTTTAGCAAAATAATGTTTTCCCATTTTGAAGGTACATGGCATTAGAAGAAATAAATCTAGATTGGAAATAAATGTGGCCTCCACCTTGAGTCTTTAAGCTAAGAAGTCCTCTAAGAGGTCTGAGCTGGAGCTGGCTCTATAGAGTCTCAGAGATTTACAGCTTGACTAAACCGCATGAGTCAAACCATATTGCGTCCAACCCTACAGTTTTATTTTCATAGTACAGAAGCTATACTCTGAATTATACAATTCATCTCATAAATCATGGATTTTACAATGATTCATAAGCACTGGAAGCAGGATTAAAGTATTCTTGATAAGTGAATTAATTCTGTAGGTTGCTAGGGATTTGTGGTATAAACTGTTTGAACTTGTCATTTTGTTGACTGTGAATTGGCATTTAAAAATCAATGAGTGTATGCAGACAGGACATCTCAAGTAAGGTTTTCATGATTATAATGGTGCCCCTGGTTATGTTATAGTTAGGGTTGAGTCAGTGTTTCCATCATGAAGTGTATTTTTTATGTGTGTGTACTTTGCCATATAAATTATTCTTGAATAGATTAGAGTGTTTCTAAATAATAATAGCAAATTAGAATCTTTCTAAATCTTAGAATTAGAAAAGGATTTTTAGGAGTGGATTTGTCAATAGAAAAGTTTTCTGGTGCTGGAACAGCCTTTACTTACAAGGTACAGAATTCAAAGTTTATCATTTAAGGCACTTTCTCACTCTTGAATAACTAAAAATGAGTCCAATTTGAAAACATATTTATTAAGTCCATATGGTCTAATCCATTTGGTGTTTTCAAAACAAAATAAACACAATGAAGTAATCAGACTTAAATATGTACTTTTTGTCTCCACTCTGTTAAGGATCACAATCTGGCCAAAATCTTATGGACAAATCTGATCCGTATTTTAGCATTACTGATACATTCCTGTTGACTTTTGTGCATCCATATGGTGAGAACTTGCCCTTAAGGATATGTTTACACTGCAGCCAAATGTTGAACCACAGAATTTATAGAGTTTAAACTCTCTAGCCTGGGGAATAATCACTATATAGTTGTGGCAGTGCAGACCTCAGCTCATGTTAATGTTAAAAACATGTATGTAGAGATAGCTTTGTCATAGCCTATGAAAAATTCTGCAACTGCCAGATATCCTGTTCCTCACACTTGCTCTGGTTAATATAGACTGGATGGGTCTACAAGTGCTGTACCCAACACTTTGATGGAAATGACCCTCTAATTCTATTAACAAACACCTCAAGATACACTTTAAGGAATATTTTTATGCAGGATATTGCTCAACTATTTTTGGACATGACTAAATTGTGCGAAGTATATGATATGTGGCATGACTGTTAAGTTGCATGAATCTGGGGGATGGAGGGGTTACTGCTTAGTCATAAATATGTTTCTTGAAATATGCATTTAGCTTTGGTATTAACAATTAGAAATATTAAGACATTCTTTTTTAAATTATAATTTTAACAATATACTTTTGAAAATGGCTTGGAAATACTTGGGAAAAAATACTATGAGCCAATGGTTTATATTTTTTATACATATAATTATAGCTATAATTATAATGCCTGGAAATGGCAATGAAAACTGTTCCTGTTTTGCTAGTAACTATCTAAATATACAGAAAATGACATCGTCTACTTCAAAAAGGTTATAATTCAAATAGTGTCAACCTTTTTCTCCATTGTCATGTATTCCGTATAGTCAAGCAATGGTTTAAAAATGTATTGCTGTTCTGTGAGAGCACCCTATGCTCTCTTTCTGTACCCATAATGTGCACAAATGTGTGTAGACAGTGGAACCAGGGGCTTTACATAAATACATAAAGTCCTTTCAAATAGTGTATCAATTGAAACATGCTTGCACCACTGTCTTTACTGATTTTTCATTGGTAGGACCAGGACTGCTTTTTAAGCTTGTGAAGGGCCACGAGACATCTTTTTGTCTAAAACAGAGATAACCTGAGGTTCTATCCATTTCTGTGAGCCTCGTCTAATCATGCCTGGTTGAAGGCAGTTGTTCTGCTTAAGGGAGCTTGAAAAGTGACTGTGAAGCAGCTCGTGGGGAATTTAGGGCAGATTGGCTTCCACTGACACAGGGTCAACGTTGAGAGTGTTTCATGGTACCAGTACACTGATGAATTTAACACAGCAACTACTATGTATTTCAGCATCCATATTTTTAATTTCATCAGCATTTATTGAACTTTTCCTGGTCACTGCTTGGCAGTTGTAAGAGTTTGTCCTGTCATCTGCTGCTGTTTTTATTTCCATATGGACTTAAGAGATGACAGAGAAAGAAGACAAGCTCTACACTCAAAGTTTGCAATCTGACATTCAGGGAGTCCCCTCTAGAAATTCATAAACTGTACAAAGATATTCTTCACATTACAGATAATGAAGAGCTGCTTGACTCAGGGAGAGTCTTGGCAGGGCAAACGTGAAATTTGTAAGAGCAGGTTTTTTTTTTTCCTGACAATGTTATTTTCTTATCTGATGTAAGCTCATTTCCAAATAGCTGCCAAAATTTGGGTATGATCCAAACTGAATTCTAGCTTTGGTGGGGTCTAAATGCAGATCTAGACATTGCAACTTTTGCCCACTGTTAAAAAAGTTACATATTCGTCAAATATGTCTGTGTGTCTTGGGAAAATCAGGCCACTGATATTTGGCACACACACTTGAGAACCTGGGCCAAATTATATCATTACCAATCATTATCTAATGCCTTCAGTGAGGGGAATAAGTAATGGATTGGGAAAACTTAAGCTTTCTAATTTCTTGTTCTTTTTACAGTCAATTTTCTCATCCCATGTCCTATGCTAATGTTGAGAATCAGTGCTGGACATATCCCACATACATTTGTGTGTGAGACTAAGCAACAATTATGGAGCAGATGGATTTATTTAGAAAACTTATCTGTGTCCTAAGGAACAAAATGAAATAAACAAATAAAAACTCTGAAGACAAGAGAAAGTCTGGGGCGGGGGAAGTGGGGGAGGGAGGAGAAGGAAAGAATATAAGTATTTCTTGGCTGATATGCCCATGCTGACACTTTTTTTCCATAAAATGTGCCTAGTTACTTCTCCATTCCCTGTATATTCAAATTGGCTTGGTATAATACTGTGGCTTCCTAGAAATGTTAATGTACCTGCCTTTTCCAATGTAAACTATGATAGGGGTGACTCTTTTCCCTCAACATCTTAAAGTTAATTCAACAGTAAGGCATTATTCATGGGGAAATTCCTCCTGGTCTTGGAGTATATAATTGAATGGTATTGTTAACTGAGCAATCTAGCCTTTTAATGAATATTTGTCTTGGTTTCACCGAACTAGGAAAAAAGAATTCAGATCCAAGAAGCATGTAAAGTGCACCAAGGGTGCTAAGTTAAAGAAAACGAAAATACTACAGAAATTGCTTTCTATATGAGAAAAATGCTATAGTACTTCAAAACGTATTCTCATATTAAAATAACTTGTAATTCCAAAATGCTTGTCACTGTCTGGCCTTCTGTTAATTTTTGTCATGTGTCAAAGTGATTTTTTGTGTGTGTGCAACTTACTTACTTCATTTAAGAATGCAGGATAACTGACACAAGCTTAAATTAAAAAAAAAAAAAAAAAAAGCAAACCCAAACCTTTTTCCTGACATTTTTGAGATCAGGATTTTGCTGAAAATTTCTTTTCCAACATGGTACACTCAAATGAACAAGCAAAGCTTTGCAGACACTGTCACCACCTGCATATTCAAGCTAAAAACTGTTAATGTTGATTGTATATATGCTTTCTAAGACACTTGAGTTACACAGAGAATGATACTTCTCTGCTATAGAGCTAAGATTACAACCATCACTTATGCAGAATGCAAAATATTTTTTCCTTAGCAGTATCAGGGATACTGTATAAAAATCTGAGTTCTAATATTTAACGAAAGCAGGGAAGAATAGCTTCTGTCCATAACAGGAAAAAATTTTGATGCCCAGATATATAAGTAACTGGAAAAGGAATTTAGTTAAGGCTCTGTACTGCCCTTTTTCTTTAAATATTGAAAATACATTTGTCCTACCTGAGCTCACTGATAGCACATACTCAGATTCACACTTGGCCATATAATTTATCCTTTTCACATGCTTAATTTCTGAACAGAACATCAGATGGACTTGCTCTGAAAAGCCAAAATCTGATGATTAAGGTCAGCACCAGTTTATCACAGGCTGTGGGTTCAGATCTATCATAAACTAGAAAATTTTGGAAAACTTATGTTATATTTTTATTATTATTTTTTACAGCTTTGCCTGAACATGTTTGCTGTTTCTCCGATTGAATAAAGACTAGTTAATTCTGAAAACTTTCAATGTCAGAATAGCCTACAATTTATCACAAGGTGACAAGGATACATCAAAGTGAGGAAAAAGCTACTTTTTCCAGGGGGGGCTCAGAAGGCTGACAGTTGTTGATAGAGGTTCCAGTGCCATTTACCAAAACAGGCTATTGAGACCCCCTGCCTGACCCACAGCTGTGTTTGGTTGAAGATCAGAAAGGGGCTACCTGTGCATTAGCCAGTGTTACCACCTTATATGACAGAACCAGAACTTGTTATACAGACTGAAACAGAAGCACTAGGAAAGAATGCGGATTTACAACCCTGTTCTCCGTGTGATTTGTTTTGGGTTTTTTTTTTGCTGGGGGAAGTTAAATCTCTGACCACTTCTAACAGTGACTTCGGAACAAAATCTGCCTCAGGAAATTATCTGACAGCAACTCTGGATTGGAACCACTCTGGGTTAGCAGCCCGCTTTCTGTAATTTTATTGTCAAATTTGTGACTTTATTGGCTCGCTTTGTGGTAAGTGTTGCTCCTATTCATTTAGATGGTTTTCTTTGCAGCATTTCCTTCGGGGGCTACAGCCTGCATTGAGAGTATGGAAACTATTTCCCCAGATGGAGCCAATGAATGTTCTAAGGCCTAATAATATACGTATCCTCTTGCAATTCACAGCAGATTCCAGTAAGCACTGGCCTTCATCTGAATGCTTAAGTACACCACTTTCCAGAGCTCTTGGCAAGAATGGCGTGGGTGTGAGGGGAGCACATCCATATCTTGTCATTTATCTGTGCAGAAGGAATCTGTGCTGATTTTCTGAATCTTACTTGACCACTGACCACAACAGGCGGTTTTGTATTTAACTCTGCCAGAGAGCTATAGAGATGAAATACTCACTTTTTCATCTCCTTTTTTTTCTTTTTTTCACAAGCAGGATCCGAAATCTTCTTTAGCTGCTGGCTCCTAAGCTCTCGCTTTGTGCTTTATATTTGGGCCCACTGGTAGCAGCAGCAGTCATAGCAGAGTGACATGGTTTAGATTGCATCACACCGCAGTTCTAGCTCTGACTTGCAGACCTCCAGGTGACCCCGCATGTCCTTTGGTTATGGTATGCTGGGAGCAAACAGCTCACGGTGACCTATGCGTCAGGAACTGGGTGTATTGCACTAGATTCTTCACCTATGGAAGTGTAGAACAAAGCTTATTCTGGCCTAGACTCAGACATTCAAACGAAGCCCCTCAAAGGCAGCTAAAACATAAAAAAATCTTGATTATGGTAAGCAGCAGCCCCTCAAGGAGGCTTTACTCAGGTGCAATACCATGCATGTGGAGGGAAGAATGATGTGTAATCACCTGCAGATAAACAGCGCTCCATGGCCGTGGGCGACTGATGTGCAGCTCTCTGAAGAGAGGTCTAAAGCGAGAAACAAACCTGAGAGGATGATCTGAATGCTCACCACTGCTCCGCCCTCAGTGGGGCTTCTGGATATAGTGTGCGGTCTCACTGAGCATGGGCTGTGCACTGTTTCTGGATGTGAACAGGGTGACAGAGGCAGTGAAAAGCATCTCATTGCGCAGGCAACACTGCCTGTGCATCTGCTTATTTCCTCTGGAGGCCACTGCACACTGGTGCTGAGTCCCCTTCAACCAGCAAATCACTATCCTAGAGCCCCTGCTTCAAAAAAACCCAGTGTGGTTGGGTTGTGGCCCTGAAGATGGTCCAAGTAACTTGCTGCTGATACTCATTAGAAGTATGTAATTCTGATGTTCATAGTCTCCTCAAAACTTTATGTTTCTCATGCTCAGCTTCAGCTGCTCTCTGCCATCTATACATTTCTGGTCTTATTTCTCCCCTTATTGAATTTCTTCACACATGAATCTATTGGAGAATGTCTATGTATTCCCATATGTAGACTGTGGTCACTTACAGCACAGGAATTATCTCCTGGTTCTTTTTCCTAGGCTCTGAATCCCATCACCATATATGGATAGCACTTTGCACTGATGACATTCTCACTTTTCACTTGCATCTTTCTTAAGGTGGGAGAAGTATCTGGAATCTTGTGCCATGATCCACATTTGTCCTTCTGGGGTATGAGAAGACCAATACCCTTTCCTCAAATAAATCATATAAATCATAACTGGTGTGAAGGCTATATTCTCAGTCCTATTTACTTTTATTTTCTGCATAGGGACATATTCTGGCAGGTCCTTATTCTGAAAGAAAATCTTCTGTCCCAATCCCAGACATAGTTTTTTGACTTCACTAATAGAAATTTACTTAATTTAAGAGTTAGTGTTTTAACAGCATTTTTTCACCTGAGTCATTCCCTGAAGATTTTTCTACAATTCATAAATATTTTTTATCATTCATAAAAAAATAGAGGGCCAGAATATTGCATTATCAAGCTCTTAAAATCTCAGAGAACTTTTTCTTGAAACATACTAAATAACATTTTAAGTACTGATAAAGTATGTGTCCAAAAGGGTTTACCCTTGGATTCAAATTTTGGATTGGTCGGGTGGCCAATTTACCTTTTGCAAACCATCCTCTGTTGGTTAATAACAAAGCTATAGATTGACTTTGTCAAAACATAAGATTTGTTTATCAAGGTAGTACATGGGTGGAACTGCTAAAACAAATTTACTATACCTTGTAAGTGAGGTTTGCTATTCTATGCAAATATTCTATTCCATTGAGAACCTGAGACTGTTTTGCTGCTGGAAAAGTAAATAATTTCTGCTTTCAGACAAGTGCCCTTGGCTTATGCCTAATTTCTTCATTATGACAGCCCCTGTAGCTTCAATGAACTTGGCAGGCCCTTTATTTTCTATGTAGTTTGCCTTTGACAGAGAGCCAGACATGCATATCTTCTCCCTACCTGTAGCCTTCCACACATCCTTGTGACAACTCTCTCACCCTCTATTTTGCTCTCATGTGCAGTAATATTGAATGTAAATGATGGTAAAGTATAGCGTGCATGTTAGTCAGCTTTGTAAAGTGTCTGATGGTTCAAGGATTAAGGATGCTATATATTAGTAAAACAACTGAATGATAATTAATTTACTCTACTTGAATGCATAGTCCATTTCTTTGTTGCAGAGAGGAAAATAAATATAGCAGATGAAAGTTTTACGTAAGAAGAATTTACTTTGTTATGTCATGTTAATTTTCATAGTGTGGTGCCATTTCTGTTGTGACTCCTTTCATTACCCTAAAATGAAATACTTGAGTGTAATATAAAGCAATGTGTAACAACATAGTTGCACCAAAATAAATGTCTCTTCCCATTCAATTTAGGTATAACTCGGTTGCCTTTAACTGTATTATCATGAGTCTAGTGCTAGGTCTTTATTTGTCTTCCTGTTCTGGGCTTCAGTGGAATGAGTTCCTGTACTTAATGGCTTTGCAGGTTTGTGATATTTGTTCAGCATGTTTGCGAAGCAATGAGCACTTAGCATTTGTCATCTGGCATCTTTCATTTTCTTTCCCCAGAGCACTTTAAAAAGGCCGCATTTTGTTTGGGGAAAAAAAAAAGTACCTTGGCATATTGTGTGTACTTGCAGAGATACTGTGCATTTAGCCACACACGTGTGTGGGAAGCTTTTGTATATTTAGCCTGTTGCAACAAAAGAATAGATCTTCTCTCTTGTTTTCAACCACCATAGTAAGTAGCAATATTGTTGAATAAAATCAGAATAAAAGGTGAAAAATCAACATCTCCACTCCTGTTGTCTGACAGCCTTCAGAGCAATGTATAAAGTTTGTTTTAAAGTAATCTGCACACTAAAAAATTAAGTCAGTTCTGGAGGGACATCTGTTTCTGTGTATAAAAGAGTCATGCCGATTAGCCATGGTTAATGGTCCAAAGTCCAAGCTTCCATGAGACATTTCATTTAGGCTGGCACACCTGGCTCTTAGCAACACTGCTCATTAATTTTATTGAGCGGAAGCCGACTTACACTTTAGAGAACTATGGACAAAGTATAATTTGCTGCTTAGTAAGACATTGGAGGAAGAGGGAGCAGTTAAGTGAATGTATTTATGATCATCTTATGTAGGAAACAGGTAAACAGACAAATGTACATTTTGAAGTCCATAAGAGAGTGTACTTTTGCTACAGCCAGTGTTTTGTAGCTGAGTCCCTTTGTACAAATATGGGGAAAATGGGTTTTGTTTACATTGATGAAAAGTCAGGGTCTAGCTTCATGCATTTCAGAGTGCTATGTTCCTTGCTCCCACTTGGAATGGGATGACGAGGTCACTGAGGAAAGATTTTTGTAGTTCTGACTAGATTTCTATTGGCTTCAGAGTGGGAGGTACAATTCCCTTTACAAGTCCCTCTTTTCTGGGGTCCAGACATTCTCTGTTCTTTAACCATGCACAAAGCATGGGGTCAAAGTCTTAGTCCTGATCACTGTTAATACCACCATGGGTTTTGGCTTCTAGATCAGATTCTTGGATGAAGAAAGTGTGCTTCTGGTTTTGCTTCTAACTCATTGCGCTTAGTGTCCTGAGACTGTTGACAAAAATGTTCAATATATCTTTATGAATTAAGACAATCCCTTGCAGAAGAATGCACCACATTGTATAGAGGACCTTCAGTTTTATAAAATAATTTACAATTTGGAAATTCAAAGAATTAGGTCTTGTTCTGCTTATCATGGGCCAAATGAACTATCTTTTTATTTTCCTTCACTTTTCTTCCTTCATGACCTACCAAAACCATTCATGCCCAATACTGCTTCCTAGCCTTTCCAGGCATTTTCTTTCACCTCTCTCACTTTCTTATTATATGATCATTGCTCTTGGCATTCAGATACTTGAAATGGATTGAAAGGAAAGAAGTCTGACCCCAAACTGTCAGATGTGTTTCACCAATCTCTAGACTGCAACCTTATAATATAAGAATGATAAAAAATATTATTTCCTTAATTCATAAAAGGTTAAAAATAAATATATTAATGTCTGATGAACTTTACTTTGATCGGTCCTTGTCATTATATATTTGTACTGCTTCTACCTCCAACTTGCCCTCTGCTTTGGATAAACTGTGCTGTAAATTTTGGAATTTGTGGGGAATTCATAGGAATTAATTGTATGGAGACTCTTTTCTCACAATGAGTTTTCTAACTTCAGCCTGAAGAGAAATATAGACCAGGGTTTCCCAAGTTTCCTATGTTTCCCATCTCCAAACCATGCTTTGGGCTCTGTTTCATTCTTCTGAAGCCACCCAAGAGAAGCTTAGAGTTTTAGCCTATAGGTAAACCTTTCCGTAATTCTTAGTAATTACAGTTATGAGTACCACTTGTTGACACTGAGCCTAGGAATGGCATGCAAGTAGGTTATATAATACATATCCTCTTTTTTTTTTTTTTTAATAATACTTAAAATCTGCAGGATGCTTGAATATACTTTTTAATGTATGAGACAATGACAGTGTATTTCAATGTGATAAATATAAATGCTTCTGAAAACACCCTATTGTACAGTTTAATGCCAAATCATACTTCATTGTCAACTTTGAAATATAGACCACTTAAAATGAGACAGCATTATATTGAGTATTAAGTATTTTACTTTTGCCATCGATACTGTGCTTTTTCCCTCTGTCTCTGCTTCTATTGTGACATATGTCTCCTGTAAAGGAATGATAGCACTTTAGTAAAGCCTTTGATACTGTTTCCCTCAGCATTCTCCTGGGAAACTGGCTGCTCATGGCTTGGATGGGTGTACTCTTCGCTGGGTAAAAAACTAGCTGGGTGGCCAGGCCCAAAGACTTGTGGTGAATGGAATTAAATCCAGCTGGCGGCCAGTCACGAGTGGTGTTCCCCAGGGCTCAGTGTTGGGGCCGGTCCTGTTCAATATCTTCATTGATGATCTGGATGAGGGGATTGAGTGCACCCTCAGTAAGTTTGCAGATGACACCAAGTTGGGTGGAAGTGTCGATCCGCTGGAGGGTAGGAAGGCCCTACAGAGGGACCTGGACAGGCTGGATCGATGGGCTGAGGCCAACTGTATGAGGTTCAACAAGGCTCAGTGCCGGGTCCTGCACTTGGGTCACAACAACCCCAGGCAACACTACAGGCTTGGGGAAGAGTGGCTGGAGAGCTGCCCAGCGGAAAAGGACCTGGGGAGTGCTGGTCAGCAGCTGGCTGAGCAGTAGTGTGCCCAGGTGGCCAAGAGGGCCAATAGCATCCTGGCTTATGTCAGGAATAGTGTGGCCAGTAGGACTGGGGAAGTGAATCTCCCCCCTGTGCTCGGCACTGGTGAGGCCGTGCTTTGAATACTGTGTTCAGTTTTGGGCCCCTCACTACAAGAAGGACATTGAGGTGCTGGAGTGTGTCCAAAGAAGGGCAGCAAAGCTGGTGAAGGGTCTAGAGAACAAGTCTTACAAGGAGCGGCTGAGGGAACTGGAGTTGTTTAGCCTGGAGAAAAGGAGGCTGAGGGGTGACCTTATTGCTCTCTACAACTACCTGAAAGGAGGTTGTAGCGAGGTGGGGGTCAGTCTCTTTTCCTAGGTAACAAGTGATAGGACAAGAGGAAATGGCCCCAGGTTGTGCCAGGGCAGGTTTAGGTTGGATATTAGGAGAAACTTCACTGAAAGGGCAGTCAGGCATTGGAAGAGGCTGCCCAAGCAAGTGGTTGAGTCTCCATCCCTGGAGGTATTTAAAAGACGGGTGGATGTGGTGCTTAGGGAAATTGTTTAGTGGTGGCCTTGGCAGTGCTAGGTTAATGGTTGGACTTGATGATCTTAAAGGTTTTTTCCAACCTTAACGATTCTATGATTCTAACAGTTGGTTAACAAATTGTGTACAAGTTAAAAGGATTTTATCAGAAGAAAGCAATGGAATTTATTCAGGTCCTTGGCTTTAAAAGAGAAATATTACTTGGAAAAAATGTCGGATGAGACTACTTGTTTTACAGAATGGAGCTGAACACTGTAAAGTGAGTTCGGTCCTGAACTGCTTTTCACCTCTCTCTGTAAGCTGTTCTGTGGTCAAACAGCATTTTATCTGCATGTTTCATAACTAATCTGTCTGTACTTTTCACTACTTTTTTACACTTTAATCTGATAACTCCAAGAGCAGTCTGGTTTTCTGGGGTTACTGTGTTCCAGATGCACTTTGGCAGTGGGGAGTCAGCACTGTTTCTTGGCTTATCAACCATTTATTTTAGTTAAACCCTGCTGAAATGAGTACCACTGAAAAGGTGTTCAGTTGATGATGCAAGTTTGAAACAAAAGTAAATAAAGTTGTTCTTAAGCAGGTGGCTGCAGGTCAGCACTGGTGCTGCTCTTGGGTACATGGGGTGCAGAGCAGGCTGGCTGCACAACTGATAGGTACCCCCATCACCTTGTCTACATCAGCCTCCTCTGGCCCAAGGGGTGCACTTCGCTAATCTGCCTATGCAGCTCCCAAGACTGGCCTCAGTCAAATCTCAGAGAAATTTGGGCTAAGGAGAGTAAGACTTTAAAGCAGTTATGCTAAAATCCTGACTGCCCTGAACTCAGCAAGTCCTTTGACTCTTTGACTCCACAGAGGCAGAGATTTTCCTGCACTTTTCAAACTGCTAAACAAAAACCTGACTGAACTCTGGATCTTCATCTATGACTTTCTTCTCAAGTATGTGCTTAGAGTAACTTTTACTAACAAATTGTAATATATGAAAATATTACTGTACATATAATTGGATAGGCTGTACTTGGGGATCTTCTCACTTTAAATACAAAACAAATATTTTAAATATCTTTTCAGGGAACTCAACTAATTCTGGACTTAACAAATATATTCAGTACATTTTGAAAAGGTTTTGTTTTACAAGGGTTTTTTCAGATATTGAGAGTACAATACTGGATATAAGCATAAACAATTGCAAACAGAAAGATACTTATTTGACTTTAGTTTTACAGGTTGCGATAATTTGTATCCCCCAATATCCCATAAACTGCAACACAAACCATCTCCATTAGCTTGAGTTTGTACAAACACTGACTAGTTTTCATGGATACACACAAAACTTCGTGGATCTAACTATAATATCCTATTCTATACTAATTCATTTTGATTTGGTTTCGACGATTAAAATCCCACACATAAAATATAAATCCTTCCTGAACTCTCACATAAAATCTCACTTTCTTCAGCTTGTTTGAAATTATTCACAGGGATCAGACCACTGAACAACTGCAGTTTTCTGTGTTGCTGATAATGTTCTGCTTTGACTGAGAAAAGTGGAGTCCTTCCAGTTCTCAATTTCTTTTGTTAAGTATTTCCATGAGACCATTTCATTTGAAATGCACAAAGGTAGCACAAAATCTTGTCACATACAACCTGCTGAAACACTCAGAATAGTCAGTATTTGTTTTATGGTTTGCAGCATGGAAAATGAATAGTATAATCTGTTTTGTGTATTTCTTATCCTTGAGCATCACAGTACATAGTATCTGTTGAAAGTGTTGAATCATGAAAAAGTCTGAAACACCATTACCAGTGAAACCCTGCTGGTGCTAATATGAAGTGCATATGAAGTGCTCTAGGGACTTCATATGCTTTTCGGTGGTATTTTGGCCTCCTTGGGTACACTCCATGTTAGGTAGCTTGCCCAAAATTGAATTTCTTGCAATCATTCTTTGAGTGCTCCATAGTACCTACAAGCTATTTAGCTGTTTGTGATGACCGCTGCTACAAAAACTACACATAATGAAATACAGACTTAACATCTGGGAATCTCTATATGTGATACAATTAGAACAATATGAATGTTCAAGGCAAATGAGGATATGGTCACTGAAACATAAGCTATGTTTCTTTAAAAAGTTGTAAACTCTGTTAACATATATCTTTTTTCCCCAAATCATGGCATTTAAAGTTATAAATATTAGGAGTACAATAAGAACATGCAAGAACTAAGGTAAAATCTAAATTTTTGGCTTCCTTGTGAATATGCTCATTTTCATTATGTGATCCCATACTATATTTCTTCAGTGTGTAAGAACTGTGGAAAAAGTCAATAGCGTTTTTGTTACCTGCAGTCTGGGGATTTTCTCATTTTTATTTATTTCTCCATGAGCTAAAAGCACATTCTCAAATATTTATGTCATTTTGATAAATGTTCCGTGTATACCACTTTTTAAACTTAAAGAGACAAATGGTTTAAAGAGCACCACCTTCTCCATATTGACAAGGCACACATTCAGATTCCACAGTTGAAGTTTTTGGACTCTTTTCCAATAAAGAAGTAAAGGTTAAATATTTGTAGAAACTGATGTATTTGTGATATTCATCAGATGTCACAATATTCAAGAATCTAGTTTGTTACCTATCACTTTTCAAAGAAGAGGTCGAGAAAGAGTAGTGGATAGGTTTAATGATAAAGATTTTCCACTCCATTTTTAGATGTGCATCATAAAAAATGTTTGCCATGCCAAAACTTCAGCACAGAATCTAAAAAAAAAATTACATCACTGGACCACTGTAATTGCTAATACCTTTTCCAACAAAATAATACAGAATGATTGCATACCCTCCTGATCAAACAATTTTATCAGTGTTGTGCTTTTCAAAAACAAGCAACAAAATTTCACTTTTCAGAACCCTTTTGGTATATCCCTGAAGTTTAATTGCTGAGATCAGGGAATCATCCTTCCACCTTTTGACTTCTGCTGCAACATTTATTGCTTGACTTTGGAATTTTTTCAGGTAAATTTTAAGGATACCATTTAAAGCACTACTTGATATCTCCAACTCATTGCTAATAGTGAGAGTCTGCAAAAATGTATCTTGTTCATCTTTGACTTTCTAACATTAATTACTAATGCAATACTTGATTTTTTCTCCCCAGCCTTCTATAATATCTCTTGCAACTTCCTCTGCCTTCTGATTTTGTTTTTGAGTCTCAGAGCTTATGTTTAAGCCCATATGTATGTTATATAAATTAAATGGCATTAATACCATGACAGATTTTTTTGTTATAAGGAAATGTGATAGAAACATAATTTTGGGAAGGAGGAAGAAAAAGAAAATACATGGGAGCTTTTCTGAAGCTGTAATAGCAGTGCCAGAGCCATTTGTTTTAATTTCTTTTTCTTTGTTCAACTGAAAAACACGTTCTTTATCCTACACTAAATCTGGTGCTCAATATCCTCCTTCTGTAATGAGGTACATGTTCATTTCTCATACTCAGCCACAAGCAAGGCAAGAACAACCCTCAGGACATAGAGGACATATGGAATTTACCTCTTTCCCCTTTGCTAGAGGTACTTTCATGGGAGGAATTACATTTCAGGGTCTGTGGATGCTGTATCTGTTGGGTTACCCAATAGCAACACAAACACCCATCACGGTGTGGCCATAAATTCTGCAAAAGAGTATGGAAGCCATTGGCAAACAAACAATAAATTATTCCCACGTAAAGCATGAACAATAGAATTAGACAAATGTTCTGATGGATTGGTTTTCCCTGGAAAATTCTGATTCAGTGAAATTAAATCATTTTGCAGGAACCACATTAATTTTGCTGAAATCTCTGACAGACTCCAGTCCGCCAGCCGGGCAAACTGGGCCTCCCTGCTGGTTTATGGGGCTCCCCACTCCCAGGAGCAGCTGAATCCATGGTCTGGTGTGATTTCTATCTAAGATATTTAGCCAGCTGGCTCTGTGGCTTGGATTTTTTGAAATATTCCATTTTGTTCTCCCAAAACAAAATATTTTTAAAATTTCCGTTCCATGGAAAAGCTCAAATTTATGAATTTTGTTCCAATTTGGGATAAACACCTTTTTATTGGAAGGGAAATTTATTACTGAAAGCGTATGTCTCTTCTCCCAGAGACCCAAAAAGCAAAGGGGATTGGCTGCAAGTGCTATCAGCTGGCATATTTTACAAATCCCTTATACAGCTTTATCAGCAAGGTTCATACTTGTCACCACTGTGTAATCCTGTGTTGAATTTACACCTATAGCTTGAAATGAAATCTACTCAAAGGAAATGCGGATATAAACCTGAGAATTAGTTTTCACCTTTCTAACAAAAAGAATAAGGAGTGTTCTTCTCTTTAAATGTTCATGTTATGAACTGTACTGAGACCATTAATGTTGTACTTTGTTTTCAATATTGAGTTTAATTCTCCAGCTCTGTTTTATTAATTCCATGTGGAGTAAACAGTGACATTCAGGAAGTAACAAAGCTTTTGCAGAAAATCCCCCACTGAAAGTCATAAAAATTAATAGTGGTAGATACTACTTTAATTGCTAAATTTGACAGCTGAGTACTTAAATCCATAATGTCATTGTAGTCTATTCTACCTCAGCTGCAATGTAGTAAGCTCTGCATTTTTTTCACTGCAGTCTTTCATATGTTGCAAGATATGGCAAGCATCCCAATGCCTGGAATTCCCTTTTTATATTTTCTGTTAAAAAAAAATATATAGTCAGAGACAGACCTGCAATGAAACCAATGACACTCTGAAGTTATATCTCACATATCTACATTTTTATCTCTGTCCCTTTAGAAGACACAGACAGGAACAGAAGACTCCAGACTAAAGAATAAAGACTAGATGTTAAAAAAAAAAAAAAAGAGCGCCACATCTTCCTAAAGTCATAGAGAAAAATGGTTAATGAAGAAACTGAAGAACAAACTTAGCACACCACTTGCTATATTTTTCAATGAATTCAACAACTGATAGAATTCAACTTTGAAGTTTTTCTGGTGGTTTTGCATGTGGGAAGAAATATCATATTTATCTGATGTAGACATAAAGATTCTAGCATTTTGTGAGAAACAAAATGAGCAATTTAACTTTGACATTAAAAAAAAAATTACTCATGAGAATATTCTACAAACACAGAATTATAGTTTGATTAAAACAACATTCCCCCCTCCCCAGTTTATCATAAAAATATCAAGATGCCAAGCCAGATGGTTTGGATGACTTGTAAACTTCCTGGTATTGTTCTTCATAACCATAAGGCAGGCGGGAGCTCAATCCCTGACCAAGATGTTGTGATGCTCTGGCTGGCAGAGATTTGAATGTCTCCACCCGGTTGATTCTGGTGGCTGGTTAAAAACTGTTACTGCTCAATTCCTACAAGAGTTCCAGCCAGATGCAACCTATCCTATCCTTGCTGCTGGGACCTGAACTCAAATAGCTCTGAAAAATAGTGCTAGGTGCCTATCCGCATTGCTAGGCATCTGTTACAAAGTTCCCAGGTATATAAGGTCTCATATGCTTTAGTGTTTGTGTGGACACTCTAGAAAGGAAAAGTTTGGACTCAATTTAGACTAAGTAACACTGGACTTACATATTATGAATGCAAAGATTACAAGAGAAAACAGTAGTGATGTCTTTTCCATGAAGTATGGAGGGAATTGATAATGTATATAGTTAATGAAATCAATCCTCTGGTAGTAATAGAGCAACCATTCAAAATAGCATTTAATGTATGCACACTATTGCCACTACACCTCCATCTGTGTCAGGTATGGTAAGAACAATAGCTATTTTACTAAAAAGATAAAACCAAAAAACTATTTAGAAGTGGAGAGAGATCTGGTCTGATTCCTCTGTCATCACTATGCACAATCCTGCAATGCAATGCTGCTGACTGAGCTGTTTTCCTTTTGCACTAAAGTAGAAGTGTGAGAAGAATATGGACCAGTTAACCCATCATTGTTCCTTGTTGGTTCTCTCCTTTGGACCAGTTATAAACAAATTCTTACATACCTGCCATATTCTTTGTAACTTTCATATTGGAATGGAAATATACAAAGCAGAAATGCAGCAAAGCTAGAATCACAGAATCATAGAATAGTTAAGGTTGGAAAAGACCCTTAAGATCATCGAGTCCAACCATTAACCTATCACTGCCAAGTCCATCACTATACCATGTCCTCAAGCACCACGTCTATCCGTCCTTTAAATACCTCCAGGATGGGAGACTCAACCACTTCCCTGGGCAGCCTGTTCCAGTGCTTGACCACCCTTTCGGTGAAGAAGTTTTTCCTAATATCTAACCTAAACTTCCCCTGGCGCAGCTTGAGCCGGTATCAAGTCTAGGAAAAGAAAGGGAAGGGAAAATTTAGTTGTTTTTTTAGTAGCCTTGAATCAGTTCTTTTCTCTGATCATTGAAACATTTTCTACATCATTGATGCTATAGGTTTTGAGCTGTTTCTTTTCAAAATGGCTTTAAATTTAATATGCTCGAAAAATGACATCATGTGTCAATTTAAGCAGGACTGGGTGGGTTTAAGATTCTGGGAATGTGTCTGTTGTTTGAGGCATATTAGAGCTTACCTTGTTAGTGCTTGTTAAAACTGGAGCTGATGTCAGTTCTGGAAATAATTACAAACCTGACAAAACAAGTTAGTAGTCTCTGAAATTATTCCAAAATGAGATATCAAGGGAAGGATCCTATTTACAAAGACAGTAGAGAGAAGCTGCTTTATCACAAACAGCAAGTGTGTGTGGATAGTCTTTCTGATCTCATTCAGTGTTGTCAGTAAATTTGTTGCTCTTTGTATCTTTTTTCTTTATTCACATAATGCTATCTGTATATCTGTAGGGGGGGGTGGGATGTGCCTATAGGTTTCTTGCTGTTTCCTTCAAACCTATCAAGCCCATTCCCCTGAGGAGCTATGCAGAGGGCTTAATCCTTTCAGTTCATATTTCATCACTTGTGAGTTTTGTGCCACTTGTCCAAGATAAATCTTCCTAAGTTTCAGACAACTGGACTGCTTAATTGTCTTGATGTGTAATGCATTGTGATGAAGGTGCAAATTCTTCTATTGATGCTAGTGCTACTAGGATGTCCCAGATGTCCTTGTGGATGCCCCCAGATGTTGCATACTGGTTTTACCTAGTCCAAGATTCTTCAGTATCTTTAGAAATGTCTCTTTTCACAGCCCACTGTCTTTACAGTAGGGTATTAGGGTAGAATACACTATTTACATATACTGATGATGTAAAGTGTTAATTAACTACATCTCCCATGTTGATAAATGCTGTACCTGCCTGACACAGACCAGAGCCATGTAGAAAGGCAGTGTCACAGAATCACAGAATGGCTGAGGTTCACAGGAACCTCCAGAGGACATCTTGTCCACCGCCGCTCAAGCAGGGCCACCTAGAGCCAGTTGCCCAGGACCACATCCAGATGGCTTTTGAATATCTCCAAGGATGGAAACAAACACATCCTCCCTGAGCAACCTGTGCCAGTGCTTGGTGACCCCCACAGTAAAAAAGTGTTTCCTGATGTACAGACAGAACCTTTGCATTTCATTTTGTGCCCATTGTGTCCCTCAAAGTAGTTAAATGTGGAAGCTCAGCACTTCTCTGGGTCATTTCTAAGGTGTCTTTTTAGCAGATTTTTCTTATCTCCTAGCCCAGAGTACAGCCAGTGAAATGTGTCAGGAAGGGGAATTCTGGGAAAAAAATATCAAGGGTACCTTTAACTCTTCTAGGTAGAAGAGTTCCATAGCTTTTTTCAACATGACAGTGATGAAAACCACAAATATGTTTATTTGTAGAGGGTTGTACCACATGTTCAGTATCTCATATGAAACACTATTTCCAGGTAGATTGCCTGATACTTAAACAATTAAACAAGTGGTCACTGGATGTGTGCTATAAAGTCGATCTGCACAACATGTCTGTTGTGTTTAGAATGTACTGGATGAACTGCTCACTAGTTCACTATCTTTGTATCTCACATGCTCATAACTTTTATCAGGATTTCCCAGAAAATAATCCAGAAGTCTTAGGTAAGAGCTATATTTCCTATAGGTGGCAGGCATGCATCCAGAAATGGGATGACAACTATGAATCATGAGCTGCTGTGCAGCAACTCTCTGCTCCAGTAAACGAGGATGCTGATGCTATGTTAAATGTACCTCATCCTTCAGAGAGCTGAAACTCTAAAAATGGCAATGACACCCAGAAACACCAAGGACAAAAAATATTTGGCTGCTGCAATCTGGGTTGTTTTACAGAACAGAGCGGCAAACTGCATTGTTATGGCTGTTTTTTCATGGGCCACTTCTGAGAATCAGTGCTGTCTACTTTAGACAAGATCATCCATGATTTCTAGTGCCAACCAAAATATTCCTTATAGTACAGAACAGAGCTGGACAAGTTAATTTGGAGGCTGCATGCTACCATAAAAACAATGTATCAGTTAATAAAGTAAGAATGGTAGATTCACAAGAAGTGTAGTAAATTTGTGCAAATTACTATGCTTTTGTTAATTGATCCTCTCACCTCTTCACACTGCAAATAAAGTTAATGAAATGGATCATGGCAAGCAGTACAAACCCAAACTGTCAGTCAGCTTTATCCATAAGTAAAAAGAATTACATTTTACATGTAATATGGTACCTGACATAGTCAAAATAGAAGTAATTCCTCTTGCATCCAATCATTCATTTCCTACTGATAGGATTTGCTGTAATTATTTAGTTTACATTCCTTTCTCACGTGCATCACAATAATTTTCTGCATTCAGAAAAATGTCAGCCCTGTAAACTATTTAATAATACATATGTTTATGCAGATATATGTGTGTTTTGAGATTGTACCCCATGTGTACAATTTTCAGGTGTGGCTGTAACCTTTAAGGAAATCTGAGTGTCTTTTTTCATTTTCAAATTACTTCCATTAACATTCTTCTGCACAGCAGATGCTCAAAGGCAATTATTCAAGAAGAGCAAGTAAAAAAGTGTCTTGTTTGCTGTAAGTCATGCTACAGTGCTCTGACCCTGGAATGCACTGCAGCACAACGTGATGTGTCTGCATCCTGAAGGTATAAAAGTAAAAAGCTCAAACAGAAAATGGTAAGCCAAGTGTAATGATGAATTGTGATGATAGGAGTCCCTCTGATTCATGTCTTCAGACCCACATAAAGCCGCAGGAAAAGTCATTCAAAGTCCATTTTCTCTCCACAGTTTTGTGGATTCATTTTTGTCAACAAAATTTACATTGAGAGAAATATGAGAAGGATCTTGAAGCCAACTAAAAGATCGGAAAAGGAACAGCTCACACTCTTACGTGTTGTAAATGTTAGTAAAAAACATTTATAATTCTGGGCAAGAAGTCTCTTAAAGCTACTGGTTTATAGTAGGTTATCCAAAACACAGGCACTGAATGTCAGAACAGGCTGCTGGTGTTGAAGTATGCCTTCTTTGAAAGGGAACAGGTAAACATTTGCTTCATCAGTATGTTCAGCAAGCATCATAATAACTGTGGCCATTCTTGTCTGCCCATGTAGTCAACTGCCAAGGATTTTGAACATAGATGATGAAAGGTATAGCTGGAATTAGATGGCTGCATGGGTGGAAAATATCACTTGGTGAAGGATGGGCTGGTGAGAGACCTGTTATTCTATTTCGCCAGTGTTGTGGTTTAACCCGAGCCAGAAACTAGGCACCACAGAGCCGCTCGCTCACGCCCCCTACCCTGGTGGGATGGGGGAGAGAACTGGAAGGGTAAAAGTGAGAAAACTTGTGAGTTGAGATAAGAACAGTTTAATAATTGAAGTAAAATAAAATAGAATAGTAGTAATAGTAGTAGTAGTAGTAGTAGTAGTAGTAGTAGTAGTAATAATAATAATAATAATAATAATAATAATAACAATAATATAATACAATAACAATATACAAAGCAAGTGATACACTATACAATTGCTCACCACCCACCAACCGATGCCCAGCCTGTCCCCGAGCAGCAATCGCTGCCCCCTGGCCAACTTCCCCAGTTTATATACTGAGCATGACGCCATACGGTATGGCATAGCCCTTTGACCAGTCTGGGTCAGCTGTCCTGGCTGTGCCCCCCCCCCAGCTTCTTGTGCACCTGGCAGAGCATGGGAAGCTGAAAAGTCCTTCACTAGTGTAAGCACTACTTAGCAACAACTAAAACATCAGTGTGTTATCAACATTATTCTCATCCTAAATCCAAAACACAGCACTATATCAGCTACTAGGAAGAAAATTAACTCTATCCCAGCTGAAACCAGGACAGCCAGGTTCTCCAGCACAAAACCAGTCTCATTTCTGCTGCAGCTGAAAGAATTTGCCTTCTTAACTTGTTCTATGCTACCTAAGAGTGAGACATTGGACATGGGCAGGGAGCTTCTGCCAAAATAAATCTCAAACCAGTCCTTTGTCCATGTCTGAAATCTGAAAAATGTGACTGTTCAACAGTCAGTTTACATCCCTTGCTCCTTCTGCTTGTAGGATCACAGGCAGCTTTGCCTGCTATAGTGGCTTTTATGTTTTGCACTACCCCAGATGAAAGAACAAGTACTGAAATATGCTTCACTTACAGAAATTCTCAAATATGAAGTACCATGTTAGGACTGCAGCTGGGCAAATGGAGAATATATTTTTTCCAGGACCTTTGCAGGAAGTCTGTAGAGTTTTATGAAATATCAAACATAAAGGAGAAGCTTGTTGATCCCATAAATCAGTCACTCCTCCCTGTTTTATAGAGATAGGAGGTACATAGTACATGCACCCTAATGTGTATACATGGATATCATGTAAAAAAGAAGAGAAAGATTTCATGTAACCTCAGAAGGTGGGTACATCTCAGCACTGCAACTCAGCACTGAGTAGGAGAGGGTACCTTAGGTAAACTTTATACTGAAATTAGGAGTAGGAAATGGAGAGGTGAAAGCTTTCCATTCTCCTTCACCCGTGCTCTGGACATTGAAGCTATAGGTGCAAGATTTTTCTAATCTACTGCTAAGTTACATGGCCAGGCCTACCATCTCAGTTTCCTTGTTAGCAGGAGTCATTGGTGCCCTTCTAAGATGGAGCTCCCTATCAACTTAACCTCGTTGGCATTGGCTCTGTGGAGTAGCTACAGGGTCGTATTCATGAGCTACAAGGGCATATCATATGCACTCACATTGGCTAAGATGAGCATCTCCTGCAGCCATGAAGATCAGGGCATGCATTGGACAATGCTAAATTGTGGCATAGACTCAAGGTTTCAGATCCTCATGGTTTTCCAAATTTGCCATAAATTATGCCTGAACACAACCCTCCATGCCATGAGAGTCAAGCACTTGAAAAATAGGGGAGAGATACAATCCTTCTACAGCTTTCCTCTCTGTAACCAGTAGTACATTGTTATGGAAATGATTTCTTGTCAGTGAAGTTCTCTACTGCCAGCTCCAAGCTCCAATTTCTAGGGGAAGAATTAGCAAAAAACATGTCAGCACTGTAATAGCTAATTAACAATGAATGAAGGTCTAGTATAATGAATGTTTTATTTTAATCTGTGCAGTAAAAATGTTGTATTGCCTCAACAATGGGAAAAATGTATTACATTTGTCTTCCACATTGTATAATTTAAGCAAAAAATATGGCCCTTTGAAGGTATCATAAAGCTTTACATTGCTCCACGACTATATGGCATTCCATGATTAGGGTATTTTACGTCTTCTTTTTAGTTCCTTTCTGCTTTTGTCAATATTTATTTTTCAATCAGCAGATTAGCTTTGCTTTGAAATCACCCTAATTTGGATCAAGCTGACTTTGTTTCCTTTTGCCTTCTGTCTCTTTATGAATAAATGAAGAGCCATTGATTGTGTTTTTACAGTGTCTAAACCTCCTGTTAAGAAGAAACATCTGGAAAAGCTGAAACTTTTGGTAGAAACTAATGTTGACTATTGTTGGCAGCCAAATCTGTTTACAGATAGAAGGCATGGGTGTAACTTTCCATATAAAATTCTTTTCTTAACTTATGAAACTGAAGACAGAACTATCCCACTATAGGAGTGTAATGATCCAGGGATCTGATCCAGGATAGCACTTAAGATACAATATGTGGCACTTGTTCTGCTAAGCCTGAAGTTAATCCATTGTCACAGCTTCAACAACACTGATATATTTTACCATGGAACCTGGTGAGTTACTCCTGTAGATTGCACAGATGCTTGCCCACCATAATTACATCATATACTCATGTTAAGCATGTGGGCTACGAAGATGATTAGGGGGCTGGAGCATCTCTTTTATGAGGAAAGGCTGAGAGCTGCATCTGTTTAGCCTGGACAAGAGGAGACTGAGAGGGGATCTGATCAATGCTTACAAATATCTTAAAGGAGGGTGTCAGGAGGATGGGGCCAGACTCTTTTAAGTGCTGCCCACCGACAGGATAAGGTGCAATGGGCACAAACTGAAACACAGGAAGTTCCATCTGAATATGAGGAAAAATTTCTTTACTTTGAGGGTGACAGAGCACTGGAACAGGCTGCCCAGAGAGGCTGTAGAGTCTCCTTCTCTGGAGATATTCAAAACCCACCTGGATGCGATCCTGTGCAACCTGTGCTATGTGAACCTACATTAGCAGGGGGGTTGGACTAGATGATCTCCGGACGTCCCTTCCAACCCCAACCATTCTGTGATTCTGTGATTCTGTGACATCTGAAGGGAAAGAGAAGTAAGTAGAAGAGTTGAAAATGGTTACCTGTCTTTCACTACAAAAGCTCACAACTTCTCCTCAGTGCTTGCATGAGCAAAAGTGCAATGGGTGTATGGGCTGGTTCCTGTTCTTGTGCATTCTCAGTAGTCATTACTCATTATGTTCTTAATCCTAGTATTATATAGGATTTGGGAGGATCTTATTTTCTGTACTACATTTATTCAGAAGCAGAGTAACATTTGGGAATCAACCCCAAATATATTTACAAGAAGTCTGAATTTTTCATCCTAAAATAATATGTCTTTCTCATAAGATATTATTGAAATTGCCCTACAGTTCTCCTGAACTTAACATATAAAACTGAAACTTTCATCAGGGCAACACATAAATTGACTATTTGCAGACTGACCAGCTAGTTACTTTGTCATTTATCTCTCTGAAGTTAGGCCTTAGCTGAACCTAAATTTGTCAATTATTTTTTGTTGCTTTTAACTAAGTTCTGTATCTTGGTGAAACAGCTGCACTGTAACCTGATAGCACCAGTAACCTCATAGCCAGTTATTTGATTAATATAAATATAGTTTAAAAAAAAAGACTTTTAGATGTATTTAAGAAAAAACTTGGTTCTTAATAATTTGCTTATGTTGTCTCAGAGAATACACCAGCTTGTTGAGAAAAGCCAAAACTGAGTGGTATGAATGAATTTCTCAAATCTTACAAGGCTAACATTCAGCTTTGGAAATACGTCATAGTTCCCTCTCACAGTAGAGGAACTTAACATAGTTATTCTCCCAGTTAATATCGCTAAATAAGTGGGGTTTTAAAAATAATAATTCTGCTTTTAAACTATTTTTTTCCTTGCTAATATGGGATTTCATTCAAGTTAAGGTTCATTTTAAAAAGCCATGTAATAGATACTTTATATAAACCCCAAATCTAATCCAAACAGTGGTTCAGACACCTTCACGGCTCAGATTTTAATGCTGGTTTAATTGATATTTAGTTAGACAGTAGTTCTCAGAGGACTCTCTACTTTCACACTGCAGTAGTTTGTAATATTCTTTGTAGTTTCGGCTTCCTTTTTAGCTGCAGACAGCCCTTTAATCCAGTCAGATTTCAATAAGCAGAAATGTGAGAAACCCCAACATATTCAGTTTGATTAGACAATTTGTAACTTATATCTAAATATCTTTCACAGGCTTTATGATAGAAGTGGAAGTATCACCTCAAGTGTTAGCTGAACCTGTAATTCAAGTGAATTTTTGAAAGACCAGAGTATATTTGGGGAAAACAAGGAATGACTATCAACATTCAGATGTTTTCTTTTTTTATTTGCAGTTGCTGTTTCTGTGTAGATCAGGGAGCTGGAAAATGTAAGGAAGGGGAGACCAGAATGAAAATAATTTTTTTTTTTTTAAAAGTAGGCTGTGAATTTGGAGTCTCTCTCATGTTTTATTGCATTAAAAGCATTTGTAACAGGAATCTATACACAAGTATGCATTTAATTTGCAGGAAGAAGTCAGCTTATGAAAAACTAATAATTTCTGCAGATTGTAATATTTTGAATCGATATTGTTTGATTTTCCAAGGAATTACATATTTCCTAAAGAGAAAAATATACAGTCTTAAGAAACTAGCTGGGGGAGAAGGGTAGTCGAAGTTATTTTTCACTAAATGCAGATGAGATACTAAGAAAGAGGAAAAACCTAAATTTTGTATCAAATCGGAATTTCTTTACCTAGTCATGTCGATTAATGCTTCTCTTAGTAACCTTTGTGGTCTCAATAGGGCTTGCCAGTGAAAGTATGTATTACAAAGTAGTACTATTTTTGTATCACTAAAAAAGTCTAAATACTTCAGAGTTCAATTAGGGAAAAACAAGCTGAAAATTTGGCAATATTTCTTACAGGTAACCTCTTATGCTCTCTTTGTTGTATTTTCATTTATTTCCTCTTTTAAAAAGGTTTTGTTTAGAAATCACACCTGCCTATGGCAAATGAGCAATGCTATATTTCCCCCTGCCCTGACTGAGCTTTTATTGAAGGGTTGAGAAATTTTTATAACCAAAATAGCAGTATTTTGTAAATCTTCCTAAATGTGCCTCTGTGGCATGGAAGTCTGCCTGTTGTACTGTTGGCTGTGGTGGGTTGACATTGGCTGGCTGCCAGATGCCCACCCAGCTGCTCTCTCGCTCCCCCTTTTCAACAGGACAGGGGGAGAAAATAAGATGGAAAGGCTCATGGGTCAAGATAAGGACAAGGATCCTGATCACTTACCAATTACCGTCACAGGCAAAACAGACTCGGCTCAGGGGAAATTAATTTAAATTACTGCCAATTAAAATAGATTTGGAAGGCGAGAAACAATGGCAAGAATTTAAACACCTTTCCCCTGCTCCCCCTTTTCCCAGACTTGACTTCACTCCTTTACTCCCGACTCCTCTACCTCTGCCCTGAGGGTGCAAAGGGATGGGGAATGGGCGTTGTGGTTGTCCATAACAGCTCCTTCCTGCACCTCCTTCCACCACACACTTTTCCCCTGCTCCAGCATGAAGTCCCTCCCATGGGCTGCAGTCCTTCAGGATAAACCTGCTCCAGCAGGGAGTCCTCTCCATTGGCTCCAGAAGAATCTGCTCTAGCACCTGGAGCACTTCCTCCTCTCCTTCTCCTCTGACCTCGGAGTTCACAGGGCTGTTTTCCCTACTTCTTTTCCTCACTGCTGTGCAGCATTTTGCCCTTTCTTAAATACACTTTTCCAGTGGCACCATCATCTTGGCTGCTGGGCTTAGCCGTGCTCTGTGGTGAGTTGGTTGGGGCTGGCTGGAACCAGCTGTGTCCGGCACAGGGCAGCCCCAGCCTCTCCTCACAGAGGCTGCCATGCAGCCCCTGCTGCCAGAACCTCACCATGGACACCCCGTATATGAGCAAATAACTACCAAGATACGTTAAGATCTTTACAGCTCAAAAAAGAGAGAGAAGACAAAGAAAAATGATGAAAGGAATTGAGAAAAGACTTTTCAAATGAAAGGTTTAAGTGATAAATATAGATTTTGGAGAGACCGGGTACATATATAAATATAGGGTGGGTGGGGGGAGGACAGAAACTGCAAATGGTGAGACTTAAGGGACATGAATATGCACAAACTGTTGCAAGGTGTTACACACACCGCGAACTCTACAGTAGATGGAAAAATAAGAACAGAACAAGAGGGGATTAAGAGGAAAAGTAAAATAAAAAAATGGGAGATGGCTTTCTAAGGAAATAGAAAGATAATTCAGGAAAGGATGGGAGACAATGTGGAGAACAGTCCGAAACTACCAAATGCTACAGAAATGGGTGAAGCTCTGTGTGTCCTAGGACATGAGGGGACTTGCTGAGCAAAGCTGAGAAAAGCAAGCCTAAGAAATCAAGGCAAGTGGGAAGGAACAAACACAAACAGGAAAATAAAAGAAAGAAAATTAAAATTCTAAGGAAGAAAATGGCAGGATGAACCACCCTCCTCTTCCCCCAAAAAACACCTGTAGCAAAGATTTCTCCCTTCAGTGAGAGAAAAATTGGACTCAGATAGATGTAATTGTAAGACAGGGGATGAACCCGAAAACACAGGCACTGCTTCAGTCACTGTTGGCCTGTATACGCCATATGATATGTTCAGAAGGACCATTTTGGCCCTAAAATCTATGAATCTTCACAAGATGTGTAACTTGATGACAAAAATAAATGCTTATTTGCAACTGTTAACAGCCTTTTTAAACATTAGGTTGTTTCTTAACATTTGGTAAAACAATTGTCCTATTTTTATTAGAACAGATATTATATGTAATTCCATCTAGAAGCAAAACAAAATAGATACCTGTAACTTTAACAAGCAGAAATGGTCATTTAGCTCTCTCTGCAATGTTACATCTGGAAATCTTTGAAGCAAAGCAAAAAAAGAAATACCACACAAAACCTTCTCTTGAAGAGGATAAACAAGATCTGCCTACCATCTACTTGCAGGAATAGGCTTTTTCTGTTCCTTTACACAACTGATACATGATCTCATTTGCATATTTCAGAAGTTTACTAAGACTGTCTCTTCTCATTTGCTCTAGGATTGTCTCTGTCTTTGGCCTCTTATTTGATTCAAAGATAATGAGTTTCATAGGTTTTCTGCACTTCCAACAAAAAATTTCAGTAAGTTTTTTTTTTGGTCAGGCATCCAGTTAGGCTGCTGGTGTATCTGATGTTTTCCTTTTTCCAGAATGTGTGTATACATATGGATGCATGGATGTGTATGGAGATCTGGTGTCTGTGTGGGCTCAGGCTGTAAGTATTCTCACGTCTGGGAGCAATATCCTCAATCACATTGACCTGAGTTCCTGCATGTGTCTCTGAAGGTCAGAGGCAGTACAAGCTTCTAGGAAATGGTAAGTTTTCAAGAGATAAGACACTCCTGTATTTGGAGCCATAAAGCTTGCTTTCACTAGGGAGAGAGGTAGAGATCCAACATTCCACATAGTTAACTGTTCCTGTATTCTGGAATCATATGGATGCTTTAAATCCCTGGAAGCTTAGTAATTCCCATGTAAAAATCTGGTTTTGATGGACATTTGCCCATTGTCCTCCCCAGATCCTGGTATTAAATTCTAAGCTGGCTGTGACTGGGGTGTGAGGAAGCTTTCTCCCCTTTTCTTTAAGCTGTCCACATCCCTTTAAAAATTACTTTTTGGAGCCCATTGAAAATTTTAATTGGTCTCCTAAGGAAATTGAACTGATGAGAATGCACTGTTAATCTATCCATTTATCAGTCTCTTTGCTGGTCCATCGGTCAATTTCATCCAAATCAGATGGGGGGAAAAAATCTTGGAGACATTCAGATGCTGTGATTTTAAAGAAAAACATCAGCATGAATAGTGAAAACACACATTGCTCTTGCTTAGCCAAACAGTTGGAAGTCAGGAGAGGAAACTGGGATGCTCTGGTCACAGATATGAAAGGGAAGAGATACCATGTGTAGGCATTTTTTAAGTAGTTTGGTAGAGAAACCAGATAGAGATGGATGGTGGATTACTGTAGTGGTATATGACAGCGCAGATGTCAACAAATACATAGGAAACCCAGCTTTATCTGTTCTGCTGCTTATGGAACAATTTTGTCTTTAATGTCATCAATGGAAAGACATTTTAATTAAATTCCCCTTTTTCATGATAACAGGATGACTTTTAAGTATGTACTTATGTGCAACACATTTATAAATGAGTTTATCAGTGCAGACACACATAAAAAAGGAAGCTGAATCTATCAACAAAGTCAGGTGGTCTCTTCCAGAGGGACCTGGTTCTAATATGAATATCTTTTTTCTCTCATAAATCAATAAAATGATGGAAAGATACCACTGACTCTAAAGTTGAGGTCTCTGTTGTTTTGCACTGCAGCCTCTTAGGGTAAAACCTTTCAGGTCAATATACTTTCTGTAGTGTAAATCCATGGTAAATTATGATAATAATTAGGAGAATAAGACCCCATATTGCAATTTCTTATAAAATATCTGTAAATGCACTTAGCATTAATTACTCAAAGAATAACATCTTTAAAAAAGCAAAATAAATTGTTCAGGCAGTTAGCAATGGATCTCCTAAGGATGAAAATTTAACATCAGAGATACTAGTTCTAAGCTAGATATTCTTTTAAACTCGAGAATTTAATCCTTTACCCTGACGACTGAGTGAAGGTAGGTTTCTCCCCTTTGAGCTCCACACGGAGAGTTTCAGGGAATCATTATTTCTTTGCATTTTATTACATCTTTAGAGGCTAAGGCTCATCTGCAATAGTGAACTGTCATAGAATTCAAACAGTTGAGAATACCATACTCTTCAAATTTTTCAGAACTATTGCGAAAGTCTGTTGTATAGTGAAAGTATATGGTCATTAGATGGTCTTATTTGTTTGCCATGTAAACTGGCAGTATGACAGAAAGAATCTCCTTTTGTGTTTTGGCATACAAACATTGCATGGATGCCATATGAGCACTAGGTCCTATGGCCAGTTGATCATGCAAAACAACCACTTTGTTTCCTCAGTCTAACTCCTTACACTTTCTTTTCCAGTAAGTCCAAAGTTAATTTCCCTTTTGACACAGATGTCCTATGTTTTATTACTTGTTCATAGACATCTCAGATAGATAGATAAAAAGTAGAGTTCTTTTTCTTTTTTTCTTTTTGGACTAGTCAGATTGTATGTTACAATGAACAATGATTAGAGAAGCAGACTGACATCCTTTATTAACTTTCTGAGTTCTATAACTTCTTCTATTGGAATTTCAGTTTCAGGCAGGACTTCTGATGTGTCGTCCATAAAGTTTCTCCCAAGCTCCTCTACTGTGAACTTATATTAATATATATATATAAAATTTAGTTTTTTCTGCTATAGTCTTATATTCTGTGAATGCTTCTTTTGGCTCTACAGTTTTTCTTGCACTCTTCCTGTTCCTGATATGTTTGAGAAAGATATATTATAAATCCTTATGCCTTTTGCCAGTTTTTCCTCAGACATTTCTCTGACGTGTCATATTCTGATTTTATATGTAGCCCGCTTGAGTTTATGGTTCTTTCTATTTCCCTCACTTTGACACAACTCTGATTTCTATAAGCATAACTCCCTATTTCTGTGGTCTCCCCTTACATAGCCATATATATTTTTTTTTTCTTCCCTGAAACCCCCACCCCCACTCCAGTTTCTACACTTTCTGTGCTGGTTTAGTTGGAGTAGTAAAAAAAGATGATTACAATAGAAGATATTGGAATGAACAAGAGCTGCCATACTTTAAAAAGAAAATATATGCTAGAGATGGGTAGACTGGATGGGGATTCATTTCACATAACTGTGGCTATAAAAAAGTAAAGAGTCTGGCTTGCTCGGTCATCTAGTCTTCCTCTATAGTCATGGAAGAGAGAATCATCTCCAGAAGGTGATGCTTCTCACCCAAAGAGAGGCGTCTTGGAAGTGCATACTTCTCTTTGTAAACTAAGGACAAAGCCTAGGAGAGTGGGTTGAAATTAGGGCTTAGTAATTGGGTGGTTGAAGTTAGGTGTGATGTGGAGTCATGACTCACAAGTGTCAGTCACTTCCTTATTTGTGTCCTTGGATTAATTCAGTTTGAGGAATGAGCTGAATATGTGATTTTCATTGGTTTAGGTAAAGTTATAGAGTGAGAAAACACAATCTTTTCTACTCAGTCTCTTAATTTTCAGCAGACACACCTTTTAAAATAGATCGTTTTAATGCTTCAGTTTTATGAAATTATTACTTATTCAATCAGTCTGCAGGTCTAGTTTCACTGCATATCTCCTGGTGAAAAATTCCTTGGCTGTTGCCACAAATGGGAACAATGCAATTCAGACACCTTGCTAAGAAAAATGGGTACCATTTCTGTCAGCTGTCAAGACCTTATATCATGAATAAATCCTGAGGAGGAAAGTTTCCTTTCCGCGGCTGCTGCTAGGTGTCTCAGATTCTCAGCCTGAGAAGAGCTTCTGTTCTCTGGCTGTGTTATGTAGTCACGTCAGCTTCATACCTACTGGTGAACAGAGAACCTGGGTACAATGAATAATTCAGACCTCTGTACAAGGAAGGAAATACTTGGATGGCTAAAGGCAGGGTAGAATTTCACTTAGAGCTGCATGAATTTCCCTGAAACTTTCTTAAAAAAACAGTGTAATGCTGGTTTTAGTGTGTTCTGTTTGTCATTCAGAAACACAACACATTAGCAGCTTTGAACTCCCAGGCACTAAAAATATTTAAGTTACATAAGCAGATTGAGAGAAGGACTGAATGATGCTTTCAAACCAAAAATATTCTTAAGCATCTTTCCACTGCTCCAGCTAAATAGTGCAGTTCTTGTAAAGAGCAGAGCTATAGACACTGAGACAGCCAATCTATACTAGAGAGTGTAAAGAGGCAATTGAACCAAGATAAATATTCAGATAGATCTGCAAGTTCAAGAAAGGAGATTTTTTTTTTTCTGAAATAAAACATGCCATTGAACATAAGATTTTTTCTTTTTCTTTTCTTTTTCTTTGGATTTGTAGGGTTTCGCATAGGCTGTTTTATTCATTCTTCATTTTTCACTGTTAGTAACTTGTTTCAGTGAGAACCTTTTTAGCTGAATTTTCATTAGAATATAACATCGGGGAAGCACTGGCATAATATAACATGGATTTCATTTTAAAAATGCCAATCATAACAAAATCTTTGAAAGAGATTTGTTTCTTAAACAAAATTCTGTGCACGGTGTTAATAAAATACATGCTCCGAAAGGGAAACTATAATTGAAATAAATCTTTGAGCAGCATTTATGGGCCAACCAAATAAAGTAAATGTCTGTTACCTCGCTCTAAATTTAAACCAGCCTTCGTTCATAGTTTCAGTCAGAAAAACCCCAAACGTCTGCTACTGGGGAAAAAAAACATATGTAGCCAAATTAACCTGAATAGCTATAAAATCAATAATTGTACAACAGAAGGGTCTTGGAGAAAAGTGATATGTGAAGTTTAAATGTAAAATCTCCAAATGCAAACAAAAAGAAGAAGAAAAAAAAAGGTCCTAATTAGCAGCAGACATAGACGTGAAATAAAATGCGGAGGGGCACAGGATATAGGAAACTATTTCAAACATGTTAGCACTTTAAAATGTCAGACAGTTTGAGACAGTTATGGAGAATTTATTCCTTGGTTTGGAAGGCCTAACAGACATGCAATAAAATTCACAAGAGCACTACTACAACAGAGTAGAATAGCAGGAAGAGTCAAGTGTAACAGTAATATAATCCAGTATTTAGTAATTTTGTATTTCTATAGATGGTGATTAATGGTTTACTTACTGGTTTGCCTTTGCATTTGCTTTCATATACATACAGACATGCTGAATCCATACACAGATCAGAAATTCCATTTAAAAATGGATTTAGGAAATCTGGTCTATTCAAAGTTAAATCAAATAACCAAATTTTCTTAAACCTCTGGGGGGGAAATGAGGGAGAAAATGTCAAAGGAAATATTTTGTTGTAATATTAGCCTGGTAATTGCAATTTTTAATTTACAAGAACAACAGCAATAAATCTCAAAACAAAACAAAAGCATTCAAAATGTAAAAAAAAATTATTAATGCTTCACTGAAAATCTTGAAAAAGAGTTGTCAGAACATCGAGATGTAATTTTTCTCAAAGAGCATCACATTGATTTTTACACAAAGTCATTATCTCTAATGTAATACTTGAAGAAGCCTGCAATTAGATTTTAATATGGGTTCATAGAGATGTATGAGCGGAATGTATATACCTATAGATCATCAGTACGTTATATGCTGCTATAGCTCGCTCATCATTCTGTATATGTGCTGGTCTCAAGGCTGTTAGAGATATGACTTGAGGGCTGAGGGCTGTTTATTTCTTTGAGAAGACAGAATTTTTTCTCTAATTATGAGATGACACATTTAATGATATACTATCTCTAAGCACCAAATACTTTTTACCTCTAGTATTTTCCTTTTTTTCCTAGGGTAAATTGAAAATACTTCCCTCGTCTTCCTTTGAATTCTGGTATCTGGCAGAAGCAAACCATTTAACTTAATGACCCCAAATATTTCAGACATATGTGAAGAGCATAATTCCCTACAGCTCCTTTTTTATAAGAAAAATCTGTGTATCTGTGAGCCAATGAAGTGAAGAAGAGATGGAATTTTACTTGGAAAATGTAGTTGGCTATATATTGCAGTAAGAACATCTCGCTCTGTTAAGAAAGAGGGTCCCTGGAATTATTCCGTTTATTTTTTCAACTCAGAAATGTGGTGAAACATTTCCTCCAGACCGTGGATCCACTTAGGAGCTTTCCTGTTCCCTGGCTGTTGTGGGAGTGGTCAGGTCAGCACCACTACCTATTCTTCCGTTAGGACATGCACTGATTTGCCCCGTCCTTTATTTCTGCAAGTTGGCTGGGGAGAAATTAGTCAGATGATGGCAGATCCTTCAAACCATCACCCAGCTTAAGCTGTGGAGCTCATTAAGGGTGGAATTTTTCTAAACCATCTCAGTGATTTAGAAGCATGGATTTCTGTTGACTTTTGATAGCTCATGTGAAAACAGAGGTCATTTGTATACCTACAGAAATCCCTTCCAGAACGTTCCTGCTGGTAGCCAGATTTGGCTTATTCTAGATGTATCTTTATTGGCAAGGTTATTCAGGGTAACTAGAGTTCACCATATTGTCACAGCTGAAGTGGACTTTTAACCCATCTTTGCCAGGTTATATAAACCTCATGCCTTATTTCAGTCATGTGAGAAATCTTGTTGGTGTATATCCAGGAATTTGTAAAATTGGTCTCAGAACTTTGGAGAGTATGTGGAGTGTGGCATGAAGAATAAGTATCATGCATTAATCAAAAAGAAAAAAAAATAGAGAAACTGCATTGCTGAAGTTGCTGTTTTAGCAGTTCTCAACTACTTTTGTAGCAAAACCAGTTTCCAGGAGGAAGGTTCATGAAAAATATTTTCACTGTGACAGCTGATGAGGCACAGGAAAGTCAAAAAGTGTTCATGCCTCATCCTCTGAGCAGCAACATTGGAGACTGCGTGAAAACATTCTTTTGATGGCAAAATTCTCACTGCCTTCATCATAGCCAGGTTTTCACCTCAAGTCCTCACTGACCACAAACTGAGCAGTCATGCACCTCAGTGCTTGTTCGTTAGTCTTTATTCTCACAGTATTTATTGCATCTGAAATACCCTCAGTTTCCATTTCTCATCATCTGAGATTACCTTTGTTTAAGTTTCATGGGACTGAATCGCATAGGGACATGGAAACAGAAAATAATTTTTGAGGCAGAGCCATAAGAAAGTCAGGGATTTGGCTGCTATGGTAGAAGCTTTGCACAAGTCTTACACACATGGAGCATGTTTTTGGGAAAAAGTTAGTACTCACTGCTCATAATATAGGGCTGTGATTAATAAAATTAATAAAATTAGCGTTGAGAGTAATGTTTTAAGGTTTAAATCCACAAGCAAATTTTCACTACTAATATTGCTTTTAACTCCAAGCACATCAAAAAGGCACTTCTCAGTGTGTCGGACTGCACTGATTAGTGTCAGATTTTTCTTCTTTTAATCAGAATTTCAGTATGCTTGTAGCAAAACATATTTTAATATGAAAAGCTGGCTAGCATCCCATCAGCTAACAAGAACCTGAACCTGGCTGTGTCTTTATTCCCAGTTAATTAAAACACAAATCTCTCTTTACTCTTTCTGTGGGAATACATATCATGTATGTTAGGCATTGTACACAAGCTGCTGTCCCTTTCGTAGCTGTTTCTGGCCTCTGGTGCTTGAAATCAATGTGGTTCACGCACAGCACAGCTGCAGCTCCCATACCACAATGAGTTTCTCTGGCTACAGGGGGAAGTGGGCTGCAGGATTAGGTGCAACACCAGGGACCCAACCCAACATGCACCATAACTTCTCCCAGAGTGGAGAGTAAGACCAGGCAGCACTGTTGCCTAAAACTGACTTGTGGATTTCTCTCTGCTCTGCAAGCCCTCCAGCTCACAGCACGACAGAAGTCTGACACATCATTCATGAGAGTGCATTATTCTCGCTCTTTAGGGTATTTGTGACTGGCAAAGCCCTTCTGTCCTTATGCTTCCTCCAATATCTTGCCTATTTAGAGGATTGTGTCTTTGGGCAAGAAACTCTCCTGCAGGATCTGAACAAATCTGTTCCCAAAGGGAGTAAGCAAGAGGAGATTTTGCCCTGAGGACAGTCCTTTTGATAATTACAAAATTAATGACAGGTAATTCTGGGACCTCTTTGATAGACGATGTGACCCTGGTACTGCATTCTTGATGACAGAGAGAAAAGAACATTCCTAAGGGAAAAGAAAGCCAAAGAAAAAGTGAGTAAAGTACAACTGTGGAAAAGAAGAGAAAAAAAGTGGCCATTAATTTTTATTAATTGCAGATTTCTCCTCTCCTCCTCCCAGTTGTCTTCTATGCATTTGGAGTCCTCACATTTGCCACATGAGAGTAATAGGAAAGTGATCCTGTTTTATAAAAAACTATGGCTAAGTGGAAGTTAATGAGGTGGAAATGAGTTATCTTCAGCAGAAATTTTTCCAAGTTATCATTATTACCAGTAAAATTGCTGCAAAGCAGGATTAATTAGCCAAGAGGCAACTCTGCTACTGCAGCTCTGCAGGGCTCTGACCCAGTCTGGGGCCTCTGCACAATGCTGCTTCGAGGTGGGTAGACAAACCTCTCATCCAGCTCCATCCTGGTCACCTCCACCACAGTGCCTCACTGCACAGGAGTGTGTATACCTTTGTCCTCCAGCCCTGCCATCATGTCCCTTCAGCAATGTGGCAAAAAAAAAGCCATCTAATCCCACAGGCAAATCCTGTTGATGGCCTGGGAGAAGCTCAGAAGCCACATACAGATTTCATAGATGGTATCTAGTATCAGGTTCTTGGAGGCATGTGCCTTCTCTGGTGATGGGAACTTAATGGTGGTGCTTTTAATATATCATGAAAGGCGGCAAGCAGGCCCAGCACCTACAGATGCAGGAAGAAACCTGGCCAGAGCACTGGGCCTCACTTTAAAAGGATGCTTTGTCCGTGTCCTCACCAACTCCTTTCTCAGCAGCTTCTGCTATTGCTGGCACGAGCATCAAGGAACTCTTGCATTATGGAGGTGCAAGGAACCTTTCTGTTTTCTTCCCTACAGATGCATGTCTCCATAGGGCTAGTTTCACATAAGCCTAGGATTTTACAGGTCTGATCTGAGCCCAAGACTGCAAACATTATACAGGCAGATCTCCATGGAAGTCCAGTAACAGGCTACTGGCTGAACCAGTTTCCACTTGGAGGCTGGTGTAACCATGGAGCAGGTGTGAATGCAGACATTGTATCCACCAGAATGAGGAATATGCAATGCTTTCTTTAAAAAAAAATTAATATATGGCACATATAGTGCTTTTGAGATATTTTCTTTGCAGATTCTGTAATGCATTTAACCAGACTGGAAAAACAAAATGAAATAAACAAACAAGTAATGAGAAAAACAAAAACCTACTGTAGATTTCAGCAACCTGTAGGATTAAAGGGGTGGTCTCCCCATTCATCACACCGCCCACTTCAACCTGCTTGCTCAGTGTCTGCCAGGAAACTGTTTAAAGTTCCTGTGGCTTGAGAAATGGCCAGTCTTTACAAAGAAGGAGATTTTTATCTGACCAGCCAAGATCTTAGAATGTCAATACTTGGCTCTGACTAATAAATAAATAAACAAATATGCACGCGCACACACATCATCATCTAGGATGGCAGTCTATTGCTGAGTAGCTAGATTTAAGTCATAAGGGATTCAAATCCTGTTTTGTTTAAAAAATGAAAGTTTCTTCTCAGAAATGGTTATTTCCAATGATCTGTTAAACCAAAGTTTGCTATAAATGTTTGCCATACTACAAAAAATTAAACTGCTGTATTTAATTATGGTAAAACTCAGTAAGAAATATAAAGCTAAGGAAGAAAAATGACTAAAGGATCTCAGGGAGCCTGCAGCCTTTCATCCTTCTGTTGCACTTACAAATCCAGCAGACAGTAGCAAGGGGTTATGGTCAAAATGTGTCCCCATCCACTTCCTAAATGACTTGTGTAGTAGCTATGACTCTCATCCTAGTAGACACTATGGTAGAACTCTTCTCATCCATCTTGAGGCATCTCTAGTGTAGCCATCTAGGCTTCTTTTATAGGCAGTAAAGAGAAGTAGGACATGACTGTTCAGATCTGTCTCGGTAGCATCCTTAAGATGAGGAAATTGCACTCCAGTAGGTAGTATCCCTTCTCCAGGAAGTCTAAACAATGAGGCTTCTCTCTGAAGACTCCTACATTTAGATAATTGATCCTAGTAGACTGACTGCTCATTATGATTGTAAATCTATTTCAAGAGGAGTCAACGAAGCATTGAAATGTCCGAGAATTCATCTGGGAGCAGCCCAGGTTACCTGTCCAAGAGACAGGGTTTTATCCCTGCTCAAGTAACTAGTCTTCCCATGTCCTGCAAGATTAGCAGGGGCAAGGAGAAGTTTTACCCTATGACTTCTACACTGAGCTGAGAGAAAGGTTAAAGCCTGGACTTACCACACAAGGACATTTATTTGTTCAGTGTTCCTCTCCTTTCACTAATACTTTTTACAATGAGAGTTTCTCACTCCAGTTTAGCTCCCACATCTAAAGCAACACATGTGACAGGACATGTGGATGCTGAAAAGCTCAGTTTTCTCTCAGTTCCATGTGGAGGCAGGTAACCGAAGTATTTTAGAAACTCATAATTTGAAGGCCAGGGGAACAGAAATGATTTTCAGGTGAACTTTGGAGCTCTCTGAAGTGAAACAGCTTTTAAGGGAGACACCTTAAGAGAGACACACCAAAACTCAGCACTCTGTAAAGCAAGCAGACTAGCATAGGAGCCCACCTGTCATGTTGAGCACAAACATAAGGTGAATCACCACTGGCTTAAGACTTTCAGTCTTTTTTGACTTTTAGGATTTTTGGACTGGGATTAGTGCAGACCCAGGGCAGCCCATGGCAGAAAGAGACAGCAGAAATGTCCCTGCTTGACAGTGAGTCTTCTTTCTACATTGAGTGAGGCATACAGTGTGTATTACATAGGGAAAACAAAGCCATATGTTTCCTTTCCTTCAGAATACCCAGCAACGGGCAGATCAGTCCCAGAATAGGAAAGGATGCTCCTTGCATTTTTGACGTCGTCCATGACACTCAAAGGTACTGCATATTGGAGAGACATCATGGGAAGAATAGCACAGTGGCCCAACATGTGCTGTTTCTCTGGATGAACTAAGCACTTCAAGCAATGTTACTCTCGTTTTATTAACAGAAGATAAAGCTATACATTTTTGAACCTAATGTAAATATTTTCCTTCTGTTCCTCTCCCTTTGAAAATATTTAACATATTAAATGGGAATATTTCAAAATATTAAAATAAAAGAAATCCAATCTGCAAAAGAAAAGATACGTTTTCGTACTACTCAGTGCTGATGGCAGAAGGGAGTAATTTTTCACTTGCTCCTGCCTCACAGTTAAATCTTTTGAGGCAGCAAGTCTTCTTTAAATTAAAAGATGAAGCACACTGTAAAGTAGTGCTAGTTGGCATGCCTGCTCTGTCTTTGCAGCACACTTAATCTATACCAGGAGAGAAAATTTGGAGTCCAGTGAATGCTCCTGTATCCAAATCTCTTCCACAGCATACAGCTACAGCAATGCTATTTGAAAAGCAGAACTGTCTTAAGAGACCAATTGCAAAATTTTGCAGGGTTCCCGTAGGAGCCAATAACGTTGACTGCTCTTTTGTATTTGCTTCTCCAAGATGAGAATGCACATGACTGCATGTATCTTTCAAAATCTTCGCTTCTGATTTGATGTGTTTTCTTGATCTGGCTTAAGTTTGTACCTTTGCATTCAGCCCTTGTCTAATTTTATTTTGAACTCTTTTTGGTTCCATTTTTTTCCTGCAGCTTTTTTTTTTTTTAAAAAAGCAGCTGTTCTGCATTAATCTAAATGAAAGGACTTTTTATCCTCTGCTTTAATTATGTTCAACTGATGTTTTTGATTTATCTTCTGCTTCAAAACAGTATTAGTGTTATTTTAAATACCTACATTTCCCCAAAATATTGATTCTTTGTAATATGTATTTCTTCAATTCACCTGGCAGCTGTTTTTCATGCACACTTACGTAGAAGCACCACTTGCATTTCTGAGGCACTTATTATGGGATCTGAAAACTCAGCAGCTAATAAAACAGTCAGTTTTGGATAATGATCATTCCAAAAAGGCCATATGGGGACACTAGGGGCACTGGGGAATTTTTTACTTCTTATGGAATTGAAAGAAATGGAAAAGTTGGATAACCACTTATTTGAAATTGCCTGTGATAAATTAGGTGACATTCTGGGAGGAGCTGACAACATTGTGTCATTTCCATTGTGATAATCAGTTTTGAAGTGAAGCACAAATGAAGGAAGAAAACCAGGAGATTAGTCTCATATGTGCTTGATATGTTTCTGACACAGGAATAAATCAGCCTGCTTTGAGGGGGGTGAGTTTGCATCAGAGAAAGCCTGTCAGTTTTTATGACCTCCAAAAATACTGAAGCAGTTGCCAACACCAAGTTTGCAGCTCCTTTTGTTTTCTTCAACTGCTCTCACCTTCATGTATTTTTCCATGCCACTCCCAATGGAATTATTTCCTTAGCCCAGAACTCCAAGATCCTTCTTTCTTCATTTAGGGTCTGATTCAAATCCCATTTAAGTCAATGGAAAGACTTTCATTGACTTTAGTGGGCTTTGGACCAATCCTTGCATTCCTCCAAAATACTCTTTTCCTTCCATGGTGCTTACGGACAATAGTGTGAGTTTGCATAGTCCAGAAAAAAGAAGAAATTCAGGGGGCCCAACCTACATGGAGAAGCTGTCTTAGCATAGATATAGGACTGATACTACTCCTCAATAGCTATGTATATTTTGGAAAAAAATAATTAAAAAAAATCACTATATTCTTTTTTTCCTCCTCAAGTCTTAGTTAGTCAGCTATGATTATGCTGATCAACCAGTCTAAGCAGGAGAGTCTCAAGATGTCTCTTAACATATTCTTACCAGACCTTCATTTGTGTTTTTTATCTTACACTCCAAGGGCTTTCTGTCTTTTGAACACTGTGAGAAATCAAATAACAAAACATAGCAAAAGCCTGCACTTCAAAGGAACACTTAACTTGGTGCTTGAGAGGATCTTGGCCACTGACTTGTCACACAGCTGCTCCAGCAAAATACCTGTGTGTGCATCAGTTAATCCTTTCTTCATAAAAGAATGCTTTATCATATATCCAGTGACAGTACTTATGCTCCTACTGCAATCACAAGGAATCTGGGAGTTTAAAAAAGAAGAGTGGAGCACTATGTCCAAGCACATGTAATTCCACATCTACTCAAAGCGGAAATGGAGACCTCAGAGGGTGGGAGGTAAGAGTAGGCAGGGGTCAGCAGCTTGCTAGCAAGAATCGTTACACACAAGCAGGTAGGCAGAATCTGAGTACAGCCCTAGAAATCAAAAAAAAAACCCTTTGTTGGATATTGGCCTTTATTTCTGGAGAAGCAATTTTGTGGGCTTCAGTTGGGGTCAGCCTTTAAGTTTTCACAGTACTGATGATTTGGCCAGAGTTTCTGTGGAAGTGGAAACTCAAGGCACCGTCCAACAAACTTCAGGAGTGTTACGTTTTGAGCAGGAGGAGGGAGCTGAACTCTGCATTTACTGACTTCCAAAGTAACTTCCTTATGATAAAACTACTTTGAGACTAAGTAACGCAGCAAATATATTAATTTATTGGGAACAATCAATTCAAAATAAACCAAACTAATCTCCTGCTAGAATTCTTGATTGAGACTTTAGTAATTTACACTTAATCATTTGACTTTTTACATTGATTCATAGCTACGGAAAAGAAATATTTCTGATCCATTATTTCTTATACTTGGAAGAGAAATATGGATCTACATTCTTGTTAGATAGCTCAGTTTGCATATTTTCCCCCTTATTTCTGCTTCAAAAACTGTGAGATATTTGTTAAAGAATTTAGAAGAAACTATTAATTTCTCATCACAAAGCTGTGAAGAGTGATGGCTCAAAGACAGAATCACAACCAGTATCATTATATATACCTGGTCATAAAGGAAATGCAGTGATCTTATTAGAGATCTATAAAAAGTAGATATAGGTAGATATAATATAAGACATCTTTGATGACTGCCAGGTATTATATGATAATGAACACCCTTTATAAACAAATACTGAATCATCAGCTTTGATGCTGAAGAAGTGAAGATTATGATGAACTTATGTAAGAACTAATTTAATTTTATCTCATAGTAGTGACTCACCTTTCTCCCACACGGCATAGTGGCTTCTAACCCTCTTATTGTTTTATCCTTGTACAGTATGTAGCAAAGAAATTTGCTACTTAAATGTTTGTACTTTATGTTTATAGAAAACAATAAACCCAGGAAATTGTTCCTAAATGAGTTTCCAAGGGCAAGGAGCCAAGAGACAACAAAGCAATTCAAAAGGCATTTTAAGGGCATTGGTGTTTTAATTTGAAATAATTTGTTTTATGTTAAAAAACATTCTGAATATTTCCAGTTCAGTGTCACACTTCATAAAGCCTCTCTCTCTACCATAAGTGCTTACACACTTTTACGAGAAAACTCTTAGAATATGCTGAACGGTTGGAGTAAAATGTTGCATGTCAGGTTCAAGGAGTAAAGAGGGAGGCATATATCTAGAACAACAGGAAACACCTGTCTGTCACCTGCTGACATCAGAAATATCAGATGCTGGAGGGAGGGCACTAGTGTTTCCTCCAAACACAGCATACTTCTCCCAGCCAAGATCTCAATATTTGGCTTCAATGGGTTCACTTCAGTGTCTGTCTTCAGTGATGTTCTCATTTTATTCTGCTTCATTAAATACCTCTTCTCCCCATACTGTCTGTAGAATTATCTTCCTTTTTTAATGCCCATTTTATTGAATACTTTGGCATAATTTCTCTCCATACTTTTTTTCTATTCCTACACCTGTGGTATAAAAATCACTACTGTCTTCTCAGTCTCCTCATCAATAAGCAAGCTTCTCATCATTCCTCAATAAAATATTTGAAGTAGCAGTGCTGAAATTCTCCCTTTCATCACCTGCTTACTTACATACTTGTCAAATCTGATTCTTACTTTACTTTGCATTTATTTGCTCTTCTTCAGGTAGCATTGATCTTCATAGTTCTGCTGAGAAGTAATCTTCATTTATCTCTTTCTTACACTCAAAATAGTTTGGATTGCTTGGATTGCTACAGTTTCTATATCTTCTAACCAATCTAGAAATTTTTTGTCCCCCCCATAGTTTAAGAGCCTTTTTGTTCACTTGTTCATAATAGTGGCTTTTGCTCAGAACCCAACTCTGTAGAGATTCACAAAGCTCTTTTTTCTCTCTATGCATTTTCCTCCACTAATCATCTTGCCAGCACCATATTTTCCATCTTGTACTACTAATAATCTACTGTGCACCCCAATAATCATGTCGTATGCACTGATGATGATAATCCTTCCTTTGACTCCCATGTCCATTCCCCAACACTGTGCCTAGAGCTCTTGCATTCATGAAGAAGCATCAGCACCTTTCCCCTTGTGCTTGTTGCATATGGTGCTCAGCCTGAAACACAATCTGCTGCTCAGCTGCTGTGTTGGCTGTTTGGGATCTCGGTGCCACAGTCCCGTGCTGCAGATGGGGACAAATGTGGCCAATGGAGCAAAGACTCCTGCTAGATGTGCTTCCTGCAGGTTTTGGTGTGATCCTTCACCCATTCCAGGACCATAGACATGCCTTGTCTGAAATGGAATGAGATTTGTCTCAGCAAATGTAAACATCAACCATACAGATGCCTACATCTGAGCTAGCCACTCAAGACTTCCTTTAAAATCACTGGTGAGAAACAGGCACTTCTCAGGCACAATTATTATGACATATTTCAGACATCTGCAGTAGGATGAGATGACTCATATCCTAGAAATGCTTATTTCTCTCTGTAAAGACTGTAAAGAAAATTTAGACAACTTTGAGATGTACACATCAACATTATAAATACCCACACCTCATCACGTGAATTTTATGTGTGAAGTCTCAGACTCTGAGGGTGGGGAAGATGAGTCTCACCTCTGGTTTAAATGAGTGGCTCCACCAAAGGCTGAGTGATTAGCCTCTCTGAAGGACAGAACCACTCTGCTATAGAGTAGAGGCAGCTGCTCTACATTTTAAGGTTTTGGGTTAGTTTTGGGGTTTTTTTTTGGTCTAAGTCTGACCATTAAATTCCAGCAAAGTGACTTCTACAAAAAATGACTGTATGTCTTCCTGAGATTCAGACTTCAAGTAATAGTGAGGAAAGTCAGAAAATTAGACTTTCAAAATTTCCTTTTTTCTCCTGCTTTGCACACATGAACAGACGAAGATGGTGTAGAGAATGTGCGGAGAATCACACCTCTGGAGTTTAACCATGTTTATGGGGCACAGCAAAGACTGGGCCAGAGCTGTATATAATGGGGGGAAATAGCGAGAGCTAAAGGCTTGCAGAGCTGGAACTCTTCCAGTTTTGAGTATTGTTTGTTTGATTATTTTCAAAAGGTGTAGAATGCTTACACAGAAAACAAAGTATTTCATCTTGGTGGCTGGGAGGAATCCACCGGACTCCACCTGACATTTGCTTTGAACTTTAATTCTCCAGATGTGGATGGTTTGTTTAGAGGGAAATACAACTTGTCTATGTGCTTATACTATACACTTCAAGATATGACTTGCAATAAAAGTGGTTACAGGTGTACATATCACTGTTAACTGAAACACAGGATGGTTTAGAACTCCAAGAGCTGCAAAGAGAGACTGCTAATGATTTATACAATATTTAGGTTAAATTCTGTCCCCATAAACATCAATGACAAAATCCTAGTGACTTAAGATGTGCTAGAAGTTCAGTCCATATTACTTTGTCATTTGCTGTTAGAAAAGGATTTGCATCACACTCAAAAGTGAATGCAATTTAAAAGCTCTGCTGTTTGATGCCCTTTGACTCAGAGTGCACCATATCAGAATGCAACCTGTTTGCATACCTCAGGCTCAGGAGGATCTCATTAAATCACAAGCCTCACAATTGGAAAAAAATATTGGTAGGCAACATGATACAGACCTTTATGAAAACATGACCATGTAAAACATGTAGTTTATTACAGGTAGAAAAGTCTGTCTTTATCTACCAATGTCATAGCCCTGCTCAGTTAATACGTGAAGCACGCTATTCTTGTAAAATACCGACCCAGTGGTGGGCTGACTTACCTAAATTTCATTCTCATGTGATGCATTAGTCCTTCTACATTGGTGCTGTCAATATAGAGTTGCAGATGAGATGTGTTAGCAAACAGCTGAGGGGCAGTAATTTTAAATTCTTCCTTAGCTATAACTGATCCAAGTGAGCACTGTAATTTCTTCTTGCTGAACAAAGCCAAGAAGTTTAGCTTAAAACTGGCATTAAAGGTAACTTTAGCTCAACTGTGTGACTTTGTCCTGAAAGGGATTAGGAGCATGCACACCATCATTTGAGAGGTAGTTTAAATACTGACTTTTTATTGTTTCTTAAAAAAAAGTTCTAGCTGAGTTGCAGTGGCTGACTGTGTTAGCTCTTCCAACGTCCGTGTCTCTGCTGCAGAGCCCTGGTTTGTGCTCTTGTCCTTGGTGAAGACACATTGTTGGTGAGTGAGAGGCCAGTCTTCATCTATGCCAGAACAACACGCTTGTGGATTCCGAGTATGTTGGGGAACGGGTAAATTTCATACCATGCAAAACTGTCTGTGTAGGAATCCAATTTAAAAAAAAAAATCTCAGGCTCAAAAATGTGCTTCCTAATTACTAGGGAAATGAATAAAATGAAATGTGCACATCTTCTGTTTGTAGAGCTGCTTAGACCAGTTACTGGAGGTGATTGAAAGAGAATATTAGAATTTGTATGGTATTTTAAATTGATTTTATTTTTCTCCAGATTTCAAAATTCACAAATATTCAAAATAGTAATAAAAAAGCAGCAGTGTTAAAATATTTCATTACTATAAGGTTAGAGTCAGGCAGGTTATTTGCAAAGATTTCTATTAAGGAATGTTCAGAAGACCATCATGTATTCAGAAATTTGTGAGTCAGTGTGCTGGCAGGTAACAATAAAAGAATAATTCAAGAGGATAATGTGACATTTTGTAATCAGTTATTCTTCCAGCTGTGATAAAGAATGAGTTGTTGTTGGCTGTAAAATTAGTGTGCAATGTTGGAATATTTTTATAAAGAAAATTTTATTTTGTTTTCCCTAGATCCTTGGCATCTATTTTCTCACATGTCCATAGCGTATTGATCAGACTTTGGACTGTCCTTTCAGGTTACAAATGAAACAAACACCAAGATTAAAGCCAAGTCCTCAAAGGGGGCACATATCCAGCAGTGTTAACTTTAAGGCCAAGATTGAGAAGCATTCCTGATTATGCTCAGTTTTAAACATGGTGTCAAGTGCTTTATAAAGAACATAAAGAGCTGGAGACTAAAAGTTGTTGCGGTGAATGGACATTTGTAGCCTCTGTGAAAATCAAGATGCTTGTGTAAGTGCATTTGTGACACAAGTTGCAAGGGATCTCGCAAAAATCTGAAGACTTTTACAGAGCTGAATGTATTCCAAAATATTTGACATACTTGGTCTTAAAAAATAACTTGTCTCACTATGCTGCTTCTCTAATAGCTGTTTTACGTTGGTCTCTAATAGGTCTTCTCCAAACAGAGCTTATGAAGTCAGAGAAGAGGAATTAGGCTGCTTTGCAGGGCATGGCAAAGCAGTTGACCCGTATCTGCAGTAATGTATGGAATGGCTGAATGTGCACTTGCTGCCGCAGTGATGTAAGAAGCAGACGTCCCGCGTGACTGCCGTCGGAGCCGCAACCGGACAGGCAGTCTCGCTGAGGTGAGCGGGGCTGCTTAGCTCCCTGGCCTCAGACCAGTGTGCTAATTATTCATGCACAGCAGGCTATTTGCACAGGGAAAGAGGATAGTTAGCAATGGATTAGATCAGCTGAAAGTTCAGCAGCTTTTTTTGCAGAATAATACAATGCAGAAAGTGTTGTTTGATCTGAGCTCTGGGTTTCATAGCATTCCCTCTTATGTTACAAAACTAATGTATATGCAACATTATACATCTACATGCATTTGTGGTACTGCTGTGGGCATTGGTTCTATGCAATAGCTAACCCCTTTAACAGACATCTAATGTGTTAGCAGAGACTTTCATTTGAAAATCCATTTTTACATGTTCAGCTGCCTCTGAGACCAGAGGTCTGCAGTGTACCTTACCCTAGCAAGAGAGCAGACGTTTTAGACAACTGTCAGCGATTTAGGTATGTCTCATACTGTTTGGGGCCAGTAGGTAAAACAAATGACCTCTTGATGCCTTCCACCCTGCTCCCATTTTAGAAATGAATGTATTATGACATGTCCTATGGCCACGGTCTCAACTGGTGCAGTCCTATGCAGTTGCTTTAGTGGCCTTATGCTGACTTCTGTTAGGGGCATCTGGCCTGGCTCTAGCAAAGCATGCCATAGGGTATTCCACTTCCCTGTTAGAGGAGTTCAAGGCTGAAGCAGAATGATACATTTTTAACTCACTAATTAAGGACTAATTCTGAGATTCAGGTCAAGTCAACAGGCAGTTACAAGATTCATGCATGCTATCATACTCATTGCGAACAAGCCTTTGTCTTGTCCTCCTAAAATTAGCACTCAGTGTTCAGCTAGGGCTAAAGAAACTTCTTATGCTAAATTAAATGGTCCAGTGTATTTCAGTTGCATCACTGTTGGCTTCCTTCTGGGGAAATGCAGAACGAAGCAGTCTGGCTGGGATATGAAAGCAAGATCTGGAAAGACTGAATTTACATGTTTAATATGTTTGGTTTCATGATCTGGCCCTTGGCTAGTGACTCAGAGGTGAAGGTTATACTGAAGTATTTCCTGGAAGTAATTGGTGCTTTTGAAAGGAGGAGGTTATTAAACAGACACACTTTGCTCCATCTCCTGAGAAAAGTCTCCTGGTGCCCACCTCTATGTTGCTAGATGCTCACCTAGGCACTGCATTGATAGTGCTGTTGGGTACCAGAGTGCTAGCACCAGGTACGAGCTCTGCCTGGCTACTGCAGGAGGTACAAACCAAGTAAGCCATACCCAAGTTGCTTCCAGTAGTGCTAATCCCCTCCTGTTCCTCTAGTTTAATGCTGTCTTCTCTTCCTTTGGGTCTCAGGTAATGCCTCTTTCTGGATGATGGCTTCTGAACCAGTCAGCCCAAAGTCAGTCAACTGGTGTGCCTTCCCCGAAGGGAAAGGCACAAGGCATGCACCTCAGTGTAGCTTACTAGTTTAAGAAGGTTTTTATTTTTTGCAATGGCTTTTGTAAGTCCCCTTCCTGTGTCCAAGTCTTCTCACTCATGGCGGAGGCAGCCAGGTCCTCCTCAGACCTCGATCCCCTTGGTAGATGGAGCTTTTTGGTCACTATGATAAGAAGACTTTAGAACTCTCCTTGTCTCTACTAGTTCCTATAGTATGGCTTTCTGTTAGTCTGCTGTATCTTTCCTAGAGCAAAAAGGAGAGTGAAGAAAATCCTATTTCTGAAGTCTGAACTCCTGTTCTTAGCTCTCCTGTGCAAATGCTGCCACCTCCTTAATTCCACAGCTTCTGCCTCAGGGAATTTATTTTGGACTCTCCTTCCCTTTTTGCCAAAGAGCTTACTGTTTCCAAACAAAACAACCTCCCTTCATGACCTCTTCAGTCAGGACATTAGCTTTCTCCTGAGGAATAATGTTACTTGCTTGATAACTGGTCTCCTGCTCTGGTTTGTGCTGAGTCTGCCTTGTGTGCCCAGCATGCTGCCAGCGCCCTTTGAAGAGCAATTAAAAAGTCAGAAAGAGTTTATGTGCTATGAAGACCTTAATGGATCAGGACAACTGCTCTAAGCCATGCTACCCACACATTTTGAGCCAGGGGAAGCTTTAAAATGTATGTGTTTTACTAGTGCAGTTCTGTGTCAGTCACAAGTACATGCCTGAGTATTTGCATGTCTTGTTAATAGCCTTAAATAACCTAACACCCAATCCATGACTTGTTAACAACTTCCTTGGAATAATAAGGGATGAATAAATCACTGTGTTTCGGTAATCATGCCATTAACCTTGAAAAGAATAAGAAAACAGAAGACAGAGCAAGAGAGACAGGAAGTCCCAAAAGGCTTTGCTGCTTGAGAACGTGACACCAATATAACTTTAGGTGTGAATTTATATAGTGAAATTAAAGCAATGCAGAAAGCTGCATCCTTTTTCCACCTTATTTCAGAGGAACGGCAACATTTATTTGGATTTACTTTAAATCATTTAGTCACAGATTAAACTGAATCAAAGTTAAACCAGTCTTATTCTCAGCTAAGAGAATGAACACGGAACATTTTATGAATATAAAGGTTGATTTGAGCTATAATGGTCCAGTCTTTTCTTGTCTGCAAGCATTTAGTGAAGGCAAATGAGCACAGGCATATGTAACAGCAAAGCTGAAGCTGCAGCAAATTGCTTATTTACGGACCTGTTCCTTCCTTGCTTTTTCTTGGTGTAACCATAATACTGTTAGCAAAGGAGAAAAGATCAAAGGGCAACTAGCATTTAGCTAAGGGACAGCTAACAAGGACTATGCAGAGAGCGGGTTAGGAAGAAAGCGTTTCATCAATTGGGACTGAACACAGGCTGGTTCAGACTGGCCTGCAGTAGGTGGCAACACGTTGGCAGAAAGTCTGTCAACTCATTTGGCTTTCTGTCTGCATGTTCTTTCTGCCATCCCCAGTGATAGTGACCAGGATTTAGTAAGAGTAGTCATCTCTCATATTTTTTCTTTCAAGCCCTCAGTGAATATACAGGAACCCGTGTAGTTTGTGGGTTTTTCTCTTTCTCTGGGTTATAGTGCATGATGTAAACAAAGCAATGCATTTGTTATTACACAAACCTTAACAAGACATGTAGGCTCAGATGTGTACAACCGTTACATGTACATCTTAACCTCAAGTACCCTAGGCTAACTTGACAAATCTTTTGTTGGCCTAGGTGAAAGTGATTAGAAGCAAAGAATGGCTCTTCCTTCACTTCATCATCAGAGCCTGCCAACATCCCAAAGAACTGCAATAAATGTAAGCCTCTATGGCTTATCACTTCTCCATGCCATGAAGTGGCTCTTGGCCTACATGGATGTAAAGTGGTGTCAGAGGAAAGTCTGAGCTCTCCAGGTAGGTTAATATATTTCTTCCATGTGGATTGCCTGGAAGGTAGTATTGTGAATTTGGGTACCAGAACACTTTACTCACAGATGCATGCAATTTTAGGGATCATGGGACTTCCCTGTCTTGTGGGGGAGATAGTGCAGTAAGGCAGAGAAACTGGGCAGTTTAGTATAGCGGTTTCTTCCATGACCTCCTTGTTCTACGTGTGAGATGGCACAGTCCCAGAGGGAGGTTGGATGGGTCAACATGGTGGCTTCTGCCATGCTGTACTTCATCCTGGCATGGTAACATGGGGTTTCCTGGGCTCTTTCCCTCCTCCCTGGCCTCCCCAAAGGTTGGAGAGGTCATCCTGGATCTGGGTGCAGAGTTGTGGGTCCCCCACCAAAGTCATCAGGAACTCTTGGGAAGACACCAGTATTCATTCCTAGGTTTCCTCAGTTATAGAATTGGGTAGGAAAATACCCCATTGGTAATTTGTCTGATCAGCTTGAGCTGTTGTTTCCCGATTTGCTGTCACCACAGTTGTTGGCATCCACAATTGGTTTGTTCCAGACATGTCCTGGACACTTCTGTACTCCTTGAAGATTAATATTTTTTTTGCATAGTTTCACTCTCTATTTCCCTGAGCACACCAAAGACTGCTCTGTTGTTTGAGGCAGGTGGTTGATCATATTGCATCTACTACAGCAGAAATTCGGTTAAAGTTCATGGGCTTATGCTAAGAACTATGCTAACTAGGTCTAACTCATGGCACCTGATACAGATGGCTGCTATTGGTTAGCCACAAGGTTTCACATATATTTGATATTTATGAAGCAATTTCTATTTTGTTTACTAGGCTTTGCGGGATTTGTCTAGACACGTAAAATAATACGTAAAAGTTTTCAGGGCTAATCAAAATGTTCACACTTCATCATTCTCATTTGCCGTTCATCTGATGATAACTCACTTTGAGGGACCGACTCTAGGGGTTAGGTGGATCAGTACATGTGAGGGACTCTGGCAGTCAAAAAGTTGAGAAATTTATACTGTTAGCACCTGGCTTAAGACAATTTAAAGAAAGTATGTGTTCTAGTTTTAGGAATTAGATTCCTATCAAATGCTGAAAATACATAAAATAAAATTTTACTTTGTGAAGCGTCTGGGGGCAGGAAGAGGGAAGAAATCCTGTGTCTCTTAAAGCACTAAAATATCACAGAGACCAGAGTTTTAAAAGATGCAGAGATAAAGGAGTCTTGCCTTAACTGCAGACTTGACCTATATGTTTTTTTCCTTTTACAAGTTCTGTGATATCAGTGTTAAATACCTTTGGAAATAGAAACTTTGCTAACGTGATCCTTTCTTCTGCTGACAAGTGACTCTGCATAACACCTTCTCCCAGCAGGGAGTTAAAGAAGCAACTGAATGGAGGCTGTTTTCTCCATGTCAATGTGTGGAAATGGGATGTTTCTCTGCCTACTTAGATGTGTAACAGAAATGGAGAGAAGCTTCCAGTTAGCACCTGTGCATCCACAGTGAGGATTTTTTTAGCTCCTTCGCTGCCTTTTTCTGCAGAGCTCCTGATATCTGCAAGAATGAGTTTCTGACTCCTCTTGAGAAGGAAGTTCTTTAGCAAATGCAATTCCATGTTACGCAGTTTGTCCCCTTTATTTGCAAGCTGCAGATGACATGAAGTAAGACGTTTGTATTTTTAATCTTTTCAGAGCTTCGATGGCAAAATCATAAGAAACCAAAAGTGCTGGAGAAGCAAACCTGCCATTCCATCAAGCAGCAGCAGGGGATCATGTCTACCTGAGCCAAAAGTCTGCACAAAAAATAGCTAAAAGTAAGTTTCAGAATGTCAACAATCAAATATTGCAAGTTATCAAGTATTCTTTGTATTACTGGAATATTTTAGTAATCTGTTAAAATACTGGGAGAAGAATAGTATTTATACTGCCAGTATAGCTGAGAAGGGCTGGACTGCCGTGGTGAGGTTTGTGAGCTATTATGTGATTTTGTGGATTTCCTATACACTGGTCCACCTGCAGAAAAGTAAAAAAAAATTAATCAAATAAATATTATCTGGAATGACACACACCACCCAATGCCTTCCAATAATTCTGTCTGGTAAGGGCTAGCACAATGGAAAAAAAGTCCACAGAATGTCTTGCCATTTTGTAGAAAATATCAGAAGATTTCTGTTGGCCATTAGTATTTGCTCACTATATTTGCATGGAGTTTATCTGAAGTGTAAACACATTTAACCTTACAGTAAATGCAGCTAATTAATATCCACAGACTCTCATTACAAGTGCATGATTTCTTAATAGCTAATGTCCTGTGCAATTTTTAGGTGTGGAGGGTGGGGGAAAAGAACTGGAGTATTGCTTTAAAGACAATTTGTATTTAGATTAGGTAATGAAATTCAGATCTGCTCCAATGATGTGCTATGGCTAAGTACAGTACTTAGAGATGGAAGTGATAAAGCAAATAAAATATTTTCATTGACTTAACTATATTACTGTTAGGTACGTAAACATTCACATTCAAATCTCTGGTTCCCATCTCTGCTATTGCTAATACCTCTGGTAATAAGGGATTTCCCATGGCCGTATAATATCATGAAGATTTTTCTATACAGTAATTTACTCACTCTCCCAGTCTCACACTCAACAGAAACAGAATAGATCAAACTATTGTACATATAGAGTAGAGCTGGGTTTGTTTGATTGATTAGATTTTTTTGTTTGTTCTTAATTAAATTTTGGGAACAACCTTTGCACATATCACTTGTGGAAATCTTGCTGTGTTTTACTTAATTTAAAAAAAAAATAACTATGAAAAAAACAAATCTATTGTGTATAAGCTAAGATACAGTAGGATGTCATAAGGAGAGAGTTAATAGACCAAATTGTATTCAAGTATTCTTCAAGTCTGGCCTTGCTTAATGAATTATTACAATTAGACTCTTTCCTTCTGGGAGAGTGTTGCGGCTAACAAAGCTCATATACCAGGAATGAACAGGATTATGAAGTCTGAGGAGCTGCAAAACCTCTCCTTGGTGTGTATGCGTGTACAGGTCTAGCAGATCTATCTCACTTCTCTTTCAAGGGTGCTACTGCAAATTAATATGTATGGTCCAGCACAGCTAATTCTATGAGACAACTTGTTTGCTGGTGCCTCTATATTCTCTTTTGGCTGCCTGTTTTGTGAGACTGAATCCAGTAATGGGTGTGTTTCATCTGCTTGCCAGGAAAGACCTGAGTAATGGGAAGATGCTCAGTGACTTCAGTGGGAGTTGAAATTTGAAGTAAATCAAGAAATTTTTAAAATACTAGTTAGACCATGACTCTCAGAAGCTGCTGGTCTCTGATATTCAAACAGAAGATGAAGGTATACTGCCAGAGGCTCGAAGGAGAAAATGCTTGCAAGCTTTCACTGTTTGAATGGTTACAGCTTAGCATAGACACATGGGAATGAATGTTTGGGAGTCCCTGGTGGCTGCAGCAGGCCACAGCACGAACATTTAATTGTATCTTAATTAGCTGTTAGTTATTTCTGACTTTGACCTGTTCCTTTCTTATTAGGTATTTTCTGTGCATAAGTGATTAAAATGGGGAGACTGTACACACACCTGAATGGCTAGAGGCTCTTCAGATGAGATCCAAATCCCTTAAACTTTGTTACCACATTCCATTAATGCTATGAATTCTGTTTAGTTGATGCCAGTATGGGTTTATTCATATTAAGTTTCTCAAAGTTTTATTTGTCTGGTTTAAATAAAAATAAGAACTTGTCTAAGCTTTCCAAGAAAGATCCTTAAAAGTCTCAGTTTTGAAGTATGAAAAGATGAGGTAATTTAAAAAGGAAAAAAAAAAAAAGAGGAAAAAAAAAGCACATGACTGTTCCAGGTTATCCCATTTCAAAAAAAAAAAAAAGCCTGCAAATATGATACCCACTACATTTCCAGCTTAAGTTTTGAAGCTTCAAATGTGAAGGCTTGCTATGTGTTTAAGCTGAATGTTTTATTATTCATTTGGTCAACATTTTGCGAAGAGATAGTCATAGGGTGAGATCAACAAGACATTGTATATCTGGCTTTTTTTTCCAATAAAATTTGCAGATTTTGCTCAACTGAAACTGAATGTCTAACTCAATTTCAAATAATTATTTTAAATAAAAAATGGGGAAAAGTATAAAGGTATCAAGTAGGTATTTTAAAAATCAATACTTTTCTATTTCATACAGAAATAACACTTCATTTTGAAATTTGCCATGTTTTATGATGTCTAAACATCTTAAATACTTTTCAGTCCAATAAAATGTTTTATTCAGTCTAGAATTACTCTTTTAATGTTTTGATCACCTGAATATTCTTGTTGTACACATTCTTCAGAAGCAAGTTTTCTGTAACCAATTCACTTTAGTCCAATATTGCTACTTATATTTTCCAGCATCATAAGCTATGAAACTCTGTCCCATCCTGGAACCATGGTGATGGACAACTGGACAAATACTGACTAGCTGTGGATGACTGGAGGTCTGGCTCCATCCCAAGGCTGGGCTGGCTTAGGTTTTGACATATTAAATGATCTTTTGCCTTGGCATCACTGTCTATTTTACTGTGTCAGAGGCATCCAGGAGAAGGAACTGCCTTAGCCTTTCGGGTAGGTGAGGGCTAGCATCATCACACAGCCACTGGGGAGGGAGCGAGGATCACTCTGCCCTTTGGTCGGAGGACCTGTGCAAAGTGACGATTACAAATGCTTTGCTGCAGCATCCTTCTGCAACACTGAAGAACTGCATTTTCGCTTTTCAGAACTGTTAGTAGGAGTATGAGTAAATGAAGCAGCACTGCAAATCCCAACTACCCTGTACTCCTGTGTATTTTGGCTGAAGCACCCATGAACAATTCCCCACCTCCCTCCACTACCATGATCTTTAATTACCATGGTGAAACATTACACAGGCAGCAGCACGTTTCCCACTTGTTAGTCATGAGGATCCCTCAATAACAGAAGTGCAGGAATGCAAGTATCAAAGGCAAGAGCATTTGCAGAGTCTTCCAATACACTATAAAAGATAAACTAGGTGCGTTGCCAAGTTTTAATTCCTGCCTGAATTTTTCTTTTAATTTTCTTAAATAATAAACCAAAAGACCAATCTCCATTGCTCGTTTCTTAGTTTTCTCTCTACAAGACACTTTGGTGCAACCCTCGCTCACTGACAGGGGAAATTCTTGTGCACCCTGCACTAGAGCTAAAAACCTGCATTCAGCTCCTGGAAGTCAGCAGAGCAGTCCAACTGCTCCCCAAAGCAGTTCCCATCCCTCATCTTATCCCATCAGAAGACTGACACTTGTGGAAAACGACTAAGATTTTCTTTGTGTTTTGTCACACTGTGGATCTCGCAGCACAGAAACAAAGGATGAAGCTCCATCTGAAATGGAGGGGCTGCCTGTCCTCGGGCATTTGGGATGGGAGCATGCGTGGTGCCGGCTGACCTGGGGAGAGGAAGGAGAGGAAAAGGTTCAAGGTCCCTATTGCTAGCTTATGAATAGGGCTGCAATCCAGTCCCTAAAAAGTGCTGTCCAGAGCATGCAGAAACACAGGCATGTGAACACGGTTGCACCAGCCTGCACTGCTCAAGCTAGTGCTGGTAAGGAGGACAAAAATGGTATAAAAAAATGACAGGTGAAAGAAAGCTACCAAAGCCCTCAACGAGGAAGAGGAACCACTGGAAAATCACAGAAATCAGGAGAAACCTGGAACCCCTTTTGAGCCTTATATTGCTTTGATCATTCATTGGCTTCATTTCCTCATATTTAAAAAAAAAAAAAAATCCATATTAGTTTTCACTTGCCCCTTTTTATTCTCTTCCAGCTTCCTTGCAACTGACACCAGACTGAGCTATACGCTTGAGTGCGTTGATGATTTTTTTTTCCATTCCAAACCACTTTTTTTTTGGAGTGACAAAATAACAATTTTCTAACTTAGTTTTCTTAAGCCTCCCCAGGTATTTGAAAAGACACTATTGGAATCACAAGCTATCAGACATATTAGATAGACAACTGTACTCTTTTATTTTTCCCCTTCAGCATGTCTTTATCATTTATTTTTCCAAATTCATTGTGTAGGGATGATTGTCAGAATGTGCTGACTAACAGCAATACCTAATGGATGCACCATGCATGCCAATAGTTTTAAATTTGAAATGATTTCCAGCTGTCTTTTCTGGAATATGAACAGTACCTGCTTTTCTTCTCCATATACTGTATTTCAGATTCTTGCCTGAACAGCCCAAATATACTCCTCTTTAAGAAACTGCATGAGTAGTAAATCTTCAAATTCACTTATTCATTATTCAGTTCAGTCAAAGCTTTACATAATTGCTCAGAAGTTATTTTCTTAGAATGAATATGAATCTTGAAGGAAATAGCTCAGTCCAAATTCCACTTGTCTTCCAGTTCAAAGGTCTTATTGAGTCCATTTACATGTTGTGGGGCCAAGAACCTCTTAATATGCTGACTGTTGACTAACACATTAAAAAAAACCTTTAAAAATGTTCCAATAATATAGTCAAATCAACAGAGCAGTGCTCTGAATCTGCACAGATTTTTTCCAGGAAGAAATTCCAGACCGATAGAAACCCAATTTTCTCCTCATGGTAGACCAAGTGAATAATGTATCAAAAACCAGGATTTTCTTTGATTACTTTCTAAAATGGGAAAGAAAAACAACAACAACAACATTCTAGAAAGCAACCACTTCTCCAAACTGCTTCTCTGCTTTAATGCAGTAGACTGGATGTTCTTTGTCTGGAAAATGAGTGCTCACCGGCAGGTCCTTTGGGTGATTTGTAGCCAACTAGCTGTGGAGATTACTGAATATCCTACAAAGCCTTGCTTTTTATAGGGCCCAGAGCCAAAGTTGGGGTCTTAGTGTGTTCCATAAAGGCACAAATATATTCATGCTGAGATGAAGTAATTATCCAACCTCTACAGCCAGTAAGTTGAATTAATTGGTCTTAATGTTACTCCCGTTGATCTTTCTTTCCCATAATTTCTCAAAGTTTTCATAACTGCGAGTGACCATTAATATTTATATATAACCACAAAATAGACAGGAGCACTTTAATTTGTTCCTGAAACTTCTGCTGGGGTCCTGTGTCTACTCTGCAGCCAGGATTATGATTGTAGCTTGGAAAGCAGTGACAAAGTAACCATGGCAAGCTGGAGCACCACATGGGCTAGTCATCTAGATACCTGTCAAGGTCTTGAAGATGTCTGTGAAATTCTGAGGTATCTGGGGAAGCTGGGATAGGCTGCAATTCTGGTAATGGCTGTTTGATCCATACCTACCAAAGCATGAGAACTGTTTCAGACTCACTATCAGGATATATAGATATGAAGTTTTTGTTTCCACATTAGGTTATAGAAGCAATGTACTACAATGGGAGTTAGATCAGAAGCCTGTCCACTCCAGGGATTTTAAATAATGGAGTGAAAGCATGAGCATGCATTAGCTATCCTGCAGAACATGCAGCCTTTATATCTTCCAGACAAAAATCTAACCTTCTAAAGAAATACCTAGCTGCATATGAGCTGGACAGAGGGCATCATTACTTTTACCATGATCAGGAGAAGCTAGGGAAGGACTTAGAAAGTTAACAGAAACACAAGTAAACCTTGCAAGGATGTGGGAAGAGGAAAAATATTATCACTGCACTTCTTGAGCTGTAAAAATAGCCAGCGGGGACTACAGCAATTAGGTACAAATTCAGTGAGGCATCTCAAGTGGTACGTGCACTACATGTCACTGAGGATCATGAGCTCCAGAGTGACTTTCCTTGCTGTCAAGTAGGGATGCTGGTGTAACTAATGCGAGGGAAGTACCATGCCAGGGGACTCACAGTAGGAGGTCTTGAGCCTTCGCTCCTCCTTGAGGCTTTGGAACACTGAGAAATTTCCAGGCGTTGAGCATCACCCACAGTGAACCTGTCTGGTTTTTTTTCTTTTTTTTCCTTCTGTATTTTAACTGTAATCTTGATGCCTAAGGCTCTTCTATTTGTCTAGAAGAGGTCCCTGTCCTTATTGGGTTTGATACTGCTGCTTCATAAAGACGTTCATATGCTGGATCAGATGAGGCCATAAAAGTTAGCATTCTGTCTCCAGCAGAGCTGCTGACAGCAGAAGCTTAAAATGGACAAGTTCCAGCGTAGATAGATGAAGAAAAATATAATTCTTACTCCCTCTGAAAAACTCATCCTACTTCCTGGGATCAGGATATTATTTTTATGTTGCAAAGTTGTATTTTTATCATCCTGAAGTGTACGCTTTGTTGTTATATATGTTAACATTGGATTCCTAGCCAATATAAATTTTATTTCAATCAAAATGTTTCCAGTACCTAGTTGAATCATGATATAATCTTGACCCATACACATCCCATAGGAATGAGCTACATATCTACTCATCCAGTATGTCAGCATTTCATTTCAAGACTGCAATCTCAGTGTCTTGTTCCTCGTCTGAGGACAGATATGTCTGTATATTTGGAATACAAAAAGCATGAAAAGATACCAGTGATGGAAGTAAAGAGACAATTTTGTCTGAAAGCATTTTAGACTAATTCTGTGCAAGTGTGACTGAATAAAAGATACACAAGACAATTTAAAAACCAGCATTTTCATATTTACACTGGACATGTAAGTTACACCACCTTTTATTTTGCTGTCTACTCTCCCAAATATACATGTAAAGAAAAGCAATAGCTCAAATAGTAGGTTTCTGCAGCAGTATAAATGGATCTCTTTGTTCACTACTATTGTAAGAGATCCATCCCTTATTTCAGCAAAGTAGAACTGCCCTCGACTAGTAAGCAAATACTGTGTTGAATTCAGCACCTCTATGCCAAAAGGTTTGTCTGCCACAGCTCATCTATCTGTCATTGGGCCACAGTAATAATGCACTTTCTGCCCTGAAGCATCTGTGGTAAACACTGTGCCTAACTAGGAAATAAATAGGTATAAAGCACAAGAAATCAACTGGAAGTAATTTAAAATATAAAACACTTTGTCCTGTGGTTAAACACATTTAGCACATTCTAGTGTTTTAGGACTTGGAATTCTCAAAGGGAAGAAAGAGGCTCCCTCTACTCTCTCCTAGCCAAGAGCTACTCCCTTCTGCTACCATATTTGTGATGGTTTCAGAAAAGAAAGAAAAAAAAGCAGTAAGCATTTTTCAAGTATTAGCAATACCCCCCAAAAAAAAAGGAATGTTCAAAATCATAATAGTTTGCACATTTATTCATCTGTCTTTTGCAGATAGTCCTCTGGTGAGCGAAGCTACATTAGAGCATTGCTAGAAAGACTCACAGTGACAGAAAGAGTCTGCTCTGCAGGGGCACAGGGTGAGCAAGGTGTTGGACGAAACCTCCATGAAAAATAACTTTCTATATCACATTGTTAATTGGAAGCTCTTCATGAAAGGTGAAATTTACAGGAGCTCATGCTGACATCTGCCTTACAGACTTTATATTTTCGCCCCTCTCTAAAGCAGCTCAGGCTAATGCTTGCCAAGATAAAAGTAGCTCCGGAGAATATCAACCTGTGTTACCCGCATGAGCCAGGCTCCCACGGATGTGTCCATGGCAGATTGCCAGCCACACTCTTTGGGACCCTACAGCCCAAGGTTGTAGACTCTCAACAACAACTGCGTTTTTCAGACTCTACTGCAAGCCCCTAAATTTTTTCAAGCACTGCTGTAGACCCCTGCAGGGTGAATTTAAGTATGCTGGCAGTAAGCTTGCTTTCTTAGTTGCTGTTTCTGGATCTCTTAATAAAATTGCATTGATTCTCAGGTAACTGTCACAGAATGAAATCCATTACTCCAGAATTTTGTAGGTCTGCCCTGGAATAAGTGATCTTCCAAGGTATATTAGAGTATGTTTTATCACTAAGCAGAGTACAATGATGAAAAAAATGCATTTGCTTATCAATATGGATTTACACTAATGGAGCAGTATGCCCCTTCTGATGCATCATTAAGGTTATAAGTAGCAACACCAGTCCTTAGCTGCTCCACTGCCCTTGCTGGCTCATTAGGTTTATCAGTTAGGACTCACACGCCCCCAAAATTTCTTAGAGCTGCGCCTGTCCTGCTGCAACTCTTGGAGTCAGAGCAGGACCTCTCAGCACAGTTTTGCTGGACTCCTTTTCCAGCCCAAGGTGTAGTCACTGCTCTTTTCTCCCTGTGTCCTGTGAATGCATACTGCAAGATCACATTCAGTCATGCTGTTTCCTTCCTGTATCCTCTCTCAGGTTCTTTTTGTAGAGGTTTAGTTGCTTACCTCCATCAAAATGTACTTTCAGGTTTTTTCCTGCTTTCCCCACCTTACAGATGCATTAGAACACTGGTTTAGCTATAAAAAGTATATGCCATGAGAAATGTTAATGCTAGAGCTTTTTTTAGGATACATACAGATTTTATTCCTCTGAATCTGCACAGACTATCAGACTTCACTCTACAATAGAAACAGAAAAAAAGACTTGTTTGGAGTGGCAGTTGCCACAGTACCGCATCCTTCTCTCCCAAACACATACATTTATAAGGTTTAAGAGATCCTCATCACAGCCCCAGTAAAAGGCCTCTGTGCTTTCTTTAATGCCAGCACTGGTGACTCTGTCCCCATTCAGGGCTCTTTTGAGGAGGTGGCCATGCTACATGGCTCAGGCTGCAGAGAGGTGTCATTGCCTTACCCCTCCACTTGACCTGGCTCCCCGCAGTTTACCCAGGACTTTCTGGGAAGACACATTGGGAGATGATTCCTAAGACTTAGGAGTGAGATTTTTTGAGTGACTTGGCTTGTTTCAGGGGCAGCCAGTCCCTAATCAATGATGGTACCAATGCAGATTTTCACTTGGAGTAAATATCTCACTTTCAGAATTATCCATGAGAATAATAAGCCCTTCGATTTTCAATAGCTAGTAAAAGCCATTTTTTTTTAGTAATGTATTTAGGCCCTTAAAAGTGCAGATTAGGCACCAGATGTGACAAAGAGAAAAAATTACGACTCCTGGAAGATAATCCCAGTAAACACCTGCCTGCAACATTGTGTGCCTCAAAGTGCTTAAACCAATTTTTATTCTGGGAACAGGGATGTTATTGAAAATAACACCTTTACATTCGTGCATAACTTCATTGAACATAGCTGTGCTTTATGTGAATTTAGGGGTCTGGTTTCACTACATCTAGATTAAACCTGTGGTTTCCCAGTCACTTTTATACAGCAAGTGCAAGTACATTGAAGTGATGACCACAGCTTCTCCGTGTTGCTGGCCTCCCACATCTGGCATTCATGTTTGTGAGGCGGTGTGGAGAGTTGATCAGGGAATGGATCCAGCTGAAAACTATCCTGGAAAAAATGGCTCATTTTCAGCTGGATAGGAGCCTTTTCTGAGACATAGTATGGCTGCAGGGATGCTAGGAAGAGGCAGAATGAACTGCTGGGGTGAGTGGAGAGGACAAATCCATTTGGAGGCAGTGCTGATTTCTGCGGGAGTGATGTGTTGGTGGGGAATCAGGGCTCCAGCACCAGGTACTCACCACCATGTCTGCAGTAGTCTCATGAGCATCCCAACAGGGAGAATGGCTGGGATATACTGCAGGTCCCCCCTTCTGGTTCATACATTCAGGCTTCCTTCTTATTACAATCGAGACATGGGGAATAATAAGGTGCATTCCCAGGTGTCACTCTGAGATGGGATCAAGATATGTCCAGTGGTGCATGTTGAGACCTGGAAGCTCCTGGTTTCTCTGTTTTGTGGAGCTTTTTGCAGGGTTTGGCTACTTTAAGTACTCTGGAGGTCAGCTGTACAAGACTGGGTGTACTTACCAGGGAAACCAAAAAGGGTTAAATAAAATCTTGCCTTTTAACTAATTCTTTTTAAAAAACTTATTAAAGGTGGTATCAAAACATGGAGAAAGAGGTAAGCAGGCATGCTTGTTTGTCATACTCAGACTCGGTGCATTTGACGTTTGTGAAACAGACTTCACATCCCAGGCACCTGCAGGCAATGGCTAACACCTCCTGGCTCATACACAAAGCTTTCTTTATCATGTCTATACTCTTTATAGTTAAAGAAATCCCTAATGTTCCTGTGGCTCCAAGAAAACTTTGTAACACTGGTTAAGTTAATATGCTCTAGGGAGGGCTGATGATGAATTTGCACCTTTCTCTATATTAAGACCCTCTGTGGTGGATTTACCGGCAGAGGGGTGAAGAGGTACGACCTGGTGTGGTATGTATGGTCCTGTGCCCCGCGGTCCATTTGTGGCTTCCTGGCTGCACAACCCTGCCATTCAGACTGGGCTTGTATCTGCCCTTTGGGCAAGCCAGAGATCATAATTTATAGGTTGCCTTAATTAGCACTTGGCTGTCAGAAGGGCCCATCAGTACATCTACATCCTCAGGGTGGTGTCGGCCAGCTGTGCTGATCTGAGGTTTGCAGGAGACACATCTATGCCAGGAGACTTCTGCAAGGGGGGAGCACTTGCAGTGGCCACTGGCAGCTTTCTCCTGCCTCTGCTCGTGTGAAAGGGGCAGCGATGAGGTGCGAGAGCTCTGCCCTGGGAGAAAAATTCATTGTGCTTCTTCACACATGCTGGCGAACAGAACAAAGGGAAAAGGACGTCTCTAGTTCAAGCGGAGATTTTGACAGAACATTTTAGGCAACCATGTTGACTGGCTTCTGTTCACAAACAGGAATGAGTGCCTGTCTGTGCCATCGTTTCTAAAAAGAGGCCCAGCGCATATTCAAGCTGCAGCACAGAGTAAATACAAACTCATGAAGAGCCTTAACAGTGACTTGCCTGTGGATGTACTGGGAACCAGCAGCAGTATAAATGACTGATCCCTCCAGGTCGGGCTGGCTTCACATGCTGCCCACAAGTGAATTGTGTCTTTCATAGGAAAGTTCTCATTAAATCAAAATTATCACAGAACCCCAAATAGCTGTATTACTGCAATGCTTCAAAGCCTAGAATCACTGCAGTCCCTTTTGACCCTTTAATTTTCACAGCTTTTAAGCTAAAGGGTAAATAAAATATCTAATTAACCCTTAGGGTGTGAACTTGGCTTTTTTGTCTTTTCCATCCTGCCTGGCCTGTCACACAAGGGCACTTGGACAGCCTGCCTGGTACCACTCCCCCTCTCTCCTTCACAGCCAGTGCTACTGCCTCCAAAACAGCCATATGGTACCATCACAGATCACCACCCAGAACCCAGGGGGGTGGCACTAATTTCTCCCACTACCTAAAATGTCAGATAGAGCTGGTTTTAGTTTCCCTCCTGTCACTTACACTAATTGGCAACGCTGGACTGCTGCTTTAGGAGGTGGAAGCAGTTAAAAGGCACTACACAGTCCTTGCCTAACCTTCCTGATGTGCTGCAGCCTTTGGAAACTCTGCCTCGTGCTATTTGCTGTGACAACAGAGCTGTGCTCTGTCATTGCATGACAGAGGAGAGTCCCCGCTTTTAATGAGCTTGAACCTTATTCATTGTGCTAGTCTTGTGAGTGACTAGTTTCTCAAATGTCTTTACAAAATGCCTTTGAGCTCACTGAGCTTTTATTTTTAAGACCTTGCATGGGGCAGGGGCAAAAAGAGAGGAAAGATCTCCCTAGTACAGTCCACAGAGTGCAGACACAAACTTAAGGCTTAAACCTTGGCCATGAAGTGGAGGAAGTATATTTCTTATTCCCCCTTAGGAATAACCCTATATTTAGGAAGAATATACTGGATTTATTCACTTACCATTGGAGTTCAGATTCATAGCCCCACTCTCCTCTCCCCTTCCCTCAAAAACAAATTCTAATAAATACACTGAGAAAGCACTCTGTCTCTGTGCCAGGCAGTTATTTACTCAGCAGGAGTCAATGGAGCTCCAGGTGATGGAGCCCCACATTCAGGACATTGGTTTGCTCTGGTAACAGCACTGCAGCTTCTCATTTTGTCTGTGCTTTGCTTCCACCCTGCACATTACATTCTAGCAAAGCCTCACACAGGCATACTTGTGATCATTTAGAGCTAGCAACGTTGGTTGAGTTCTGCAAGTAAAAAAATCAATATAAAACAGGCAGAGATCAATCCAAAAGTGTCCCTGCAAAAAAAGACACCCTAATTTAATTGACTTTAAGAATTGCACTTTTAGTTAAAGTCCCTGTGTAAATCAAAAATCTAGTGAGCAAGACCAAAAAGAATTGGGCAACCAAGTTCTCAAATCCGTACTCATAAATTCCCAACAAATGTGATGAAAACTTTCACCAGGTGGATGTTAAAGCCTGTACTGTCAGGACCTACTATAAATGCACAGTGGACATAGTCCAAAGCCTTGGAGAGTGGGGGGAAGATGTGTGCGTGTGACAGGCAATGTAGTTGCGCAGCTGCATCCGTTTGGCTGGCACAGGCGCATGGGCTTGGGCACATGCCCTTCACAGGATGTGCCATGAGTGCAAATGTCAGGGAGCTTCCAGCAGCAAATTTGGGTTTGCTGCAGTGGCAGGGAGAGAAAGGAGAGTGATGCAAGAGTATTGACTGACGGGAGGCTGTGGTGAGACCATTAAGAGAGTCTGGGTGAGGGAGGGAGGGATGGAGGTTGGTGAAATTCAGGGAGGTCGAGTGCAACTGAGGAAAAGTTTAGTGTTGTGTGTGACTTTGAGAAGAGCATAGGGATCTCTGCCCTTCCCTCTTGTTCCCAGTACAGCCTGAAAATTAGGACACTAGAAATAAACAGATATGGGTTTGAACCTGTTCACCCCCCTCTGAATGACACATATCATAGCTAAATTCGGGCTCCAACATCCAGATTTTTTGGACCTATGAGGGAGTAAAAGAGTCAATTTGATAACAAAATATGTATACAACAGTTAAGAATTGTGTTTTCCAGAGGGCACTTGCAGTGCAATGTTTTCCTATGTTGATATCATGTATAAAATAATATCTCTCTGGCATCAGATAGCTGCTGGAGAGTTTAGATCTTTTGAAGCCAAACTTAATTGCCAATTTTAACTTTTTTTTATTTTACTCATGTTCTATGAGCAGGACAAGAATCATTCACTTTTATTGTATCTTGTTTCCTGGCCTGGCACCTGACAACGTTTTGTTCTAAGAAAAGGCTTTTTAAGAGCAAACTTCAGAGATGCATTTGAAAGGAAGTGTTTGTGTTTGCATGTGCACTGTGATGAACAGGTTGGAGAGACAAAGGAGAAATGACATGTTAGCCTTCCAAATGCTATTTCATGCATAGAGAATTTGAGTTTCTCCCAATTTTTCCTTTGAAAAATACATTTAAACTTGGGTTTCTTTGGGGTAAAGGTGGGGATTAGCCTCAAAATAGCCCTGCCAGCTCAGAGCTCAGAAACTTCTTCTTTTTTCCTTTTTTTTTTTTTTTTTTTTTTAAACTGAGAGTTGGATCTCATTTCTAATTTCTAATGACAAGAAGTCTTGTCCTGAAAACGTGTTATTTAATTTTGACTTAGAAGCATCTGGGGATTTGACATTCATTTTTTTCCAAGGCATTTCTAGGAAATATTAAGCATTTTGTTTTGTAACCTTAGACACACAACCATAAATCAAATGTTTTTGCTGCTCAAGATCTGTGAAAAATGAGGTCATGTGTAAAACTGGAATGCATTAGTTATGGACATATGTTCTATCTGTTCATAATATTCTGTATTTGCATGTGTTCAAGTTTCCACTTATGAGATTTCTTCTGAATTTACTGTTAAGAATAATGCATGATAGGGCATATAGCCTGAGATAGTTAGAGCTACCCAGAAGCTAGAATTCTTATTTCATAGGAATTTTCAAAATGAAAAAAAAAAAAGAGCCTTATTTAAAAAAAAAAAAAAGAAAGAGTCCAATGTTCTTGCTCTTTCTCCCTCAGCCCCATTAAAAAAAATAAGGGAAAAAAAAAAAGAATTCTTCACTTTCAAAAAGTCAAACATTATTTTATTTCCACCTTTCCAAGCAGTTCTTAAGCCTGAGACCTTTGTAGTTGTGGCATTTCAATGAGCAGAAAGCCAGGCAGGTCTGAGGTCTGGAAGTCACCATCCCAGAACAGGGAGCTGGGCCAGCAGAATCCAAGGCTGTCAGCTCCCTCTCAGTCCACTGGGTGGATTGCTGGGGAGCCAGACATCTTGGTATCACTAGCAACCTGCCTACCACCCCATCCTTCAGCTGCCCATAGCCTGGTGGTGTTTTCCTACTTGCTGAGTTTCTGGGGGAGGGTATGTTCTGCCCTCCCAAGTCCCAGTAAGACGAACATCCCCTTCCCAAATTCCCTAGGGTTTAGGAAGAGTGAAGCCAGATACAGGCATGACCACCTACTCAGAGGGAAATAACAGACTAAATGTTGAAACCATTCAACTAGTATATTTCAAAGAAACTACTTCATAAAGGATAACAAAGTGTAAACCACGAGAGTGACTCAAAGCAAACAAATGCAACCCACTGACAGATGAGACTCAGATAATGGCAGGGAGAAACAAAGAGGAAAAGAGCAGCTTTTCCATGAGTGAATGAGACCATGCAAGGAGATACTGTTGTGTCTTTACATGATGCCATCACCTGTCTTCCTGCAGGCTAGTGCTCAAACCGAGGCAGAGAAAGAGGACGAGGATTGCTGTGGACCAGGCCGCCTACCCCATGTTCAGCTTTCACTGTGTGGTAAGGGGTTGGCAGTTCCTTGCCTGCATCTCTCACCCAAAGAGAGTCAGTCATTTTTTGTCAGTCCCAAACTTCTTACTTCACTTTTTACCTTGTGAATATGATTTGACCCAAAAACATAATAATGTGCAATTGCCTCTTTTATCAGTCTTGTTAGCTCACTTACACTGGTCCCCCCCAACCCCTTCCTGGTGCTTGCCTATTTATGTAGCTAGCTGAATGTCTCATGTTGGTATCAAAGTGAAACTGCATTTTCTTAAAAGGTGCTGAATAGCATGATAGGGAACACGATAAAAATACTTTGTTGAGAATAAATATATTTTATTATCAGTTTTTCTCTCTGGGACATTCAAAACAAGTGAAGGTCGTTATTTTGTCACAGGAAAGAGCATAACATCTTTCAGTTTGCTAGCAGACAGGGAAGGTGTCTAGGTGTTTTGAAAATCCCAATGGTGATCTATTGGAGAAAATACTAGCTTGTACAAAATCTGTTCATTTCTTCTGACAGTGCATTTCAAACAAAGAACAAAGTCAGACACTTATTCTCCATTTGCTGTATATAACTAACTCCTTCCACCACTAATGGCAGTTAGGTTTATAAAAGATGAAACTTGTACACTATGTAATTGTCTTTTGCTTCTCCTTTAGACTTCATTTATGACTTAAATCAGTTTGCAGTTACCAGTTCCTTCCTGTTCAGACATGTAATCTGCAAGGCAAAAAGAGAAAAGTTGAAACAGTCTGCGTTAGCTGAGCTCCCTCTTGAACACATATTGCTGTTTCTGAGGTGCATCACTTATCAGCGAAGAGCTTTATATCAGTACTGGGTGGAAATAAAAAAGAAAATAGATAATTCAAGCAAAGCTCAACAACAAAGTTCTAATTTAAAAATGGAGATTGACAATAAAAATTGTCAGAAATCTGTGTCTCTTTTTTTCAGAATTGATTACAGTGAGAAGAAAGCCTCTTTGCAAAACCATTCCCACAAAATAAAAATATTCTTTCAAAAAAAGCATTGTTTAAATGTTGCTAAACATTAGCAAACTGTAAGGATCAAGACCGTTTTGATACATGCCTGCTCCTCAACACCAGGTTTTCCACTCACTAATTCTGCTGCGAACCGTCCTACTCTCTGAGGCCCATGGTAGGAAATGCCATCAGCATGTTAGTGTAGCTCTGGGCAGAGACTGTTGAGTGTCAATTGTTTGCTAATCTCTTGGCTGAGTTGGCATTTGTTGAGTACAGCATTTTTAGGAAGTGGTCCAAGATGACCACACTTTTTTGTTATATTTAGCTAGCCCCTCAGGCTGATCTCAGGTTTTGAAGTGCTTTGTCATCTGATGTCTCACTATCAGAACTGCATTTATTTTAGCTTATCTGAGCAGTTAATTTCAACTGTACAGTTTTTTGCTGAAGACTTAATGGTGTTTACTGTTTGTCTTTACCATAGCTATACATATATGCACATAAGCATGTTATCATCTGGCAGAAAAAGCCATAACTGAAGATGGAGTAAAGTGTCTTCAGGGGCAAAGAACCTGGTCCAGTTACATTCTAGTCACCCAGAATAGCGTACCTCTGCTTAGTAAGAAAATGTTGATAATTAACATATTGAGGACTGCTGCAAGGGGGGGGATGCAAACTTGAGATGGAGCCAGTGCAAGAAAGAGTTAACGGTGTGATTGATGTGCAGTCAGCTGTATGCCACAAACCCTCCACAAAGTCTATCAATTGAAGGAATGCCTGTACTGAATGCGTACAGCAATATTAAAAGGAAGAAAGGAGGTTGTGTAGGTGACTAGCCAGGGCAGGACAAAAATGCCTGCTGCCTGAATTGACAGCAGTCTACAGTTAGTGTCAGCACAGGATAACACTAAAGGTCACACACACTTTTCTGAAAGGGAGAGCACTCTGTGCTCTGATTATTCTTGTTAAGGGAGTGAATGAGAAGACTAACCAGGTCTCTTTTTGTCTCTCCAAGCCAAAAAAGAATCAGGACATGAGCTGGTGCTACAGATTTTTATATTTTTCTTTGTGTTTGTGGTGGTCCAACTGTGATTTTCTGACCAGTGGGAGAGATAATAGCTCCTGGACTCCTGGGAAAAAGTAAAGCATTAGAAATTGAGTAGATCTCGTAGGTATTTGGAACTGGCCTGCGACTCTTCTGCTTTGAATTTTTTTCCTAGTTTGTTCAGCAGGGTGCTTCCTTCAAGACATCTATGGGTTGTCTATGATTGATACCCAAAAAGGCCTTAAGAAGAACTATTCAAATAGTCTCTTTTTCTGTGTGCAACTGCCTGAGCAATGTAACCATGGCTCTTGGAAGCTGATTACTTACAGGCATAACTCATACATGCATAAGCGTTCTCAGAAGTACGTGGAAACTCATGCACATGAACTAGTACATTAATAAAAGTGATAGAATTAACTATCTTGTCAAGAACAACTCTGGAAAAAAAAATAGAGTGATTCCAGCACAAAATTAGTATGAGTGAGAAAGGAACTGAGTTCTGTGTTTTGACAATTTTCTCTTGCTGTGAGAGACAAGCTTATTTTGACTGGCACAAATTTTAGCATAGTAGTAGCAAATGTGAATTGCTTTGTGAAACACAAAGGCAATCAAGTGCACCCATTACTGTAGTCTGTCATTCTAATTGAATGCATTCCTTGGAATTTGTTTATATAGTGTTTTTGGCTAAAATAAAGAATGTACTTGTTTATTTTTATAAGTATCATGCGGAGGCAGGCAAGTTAAATTATCAAGTTAAAAATACACTACTAAGACTCTTAAAAGTGACTATAAAATGATATAGCTAAGTTTCTTATTTTTTTCCACTTTCATACACTGCCCAACTATTGTATTTTTAAATTGTGACAACTAAAAGGCTCTATCAAGGACCTGAAAGTCAAGCTGCCTCATTTTCAGTACTTTTGACTCCATGTAGTTCTTCTCCACCTCTGATTTCTGGCTCCAACGTCAGCCACAGATAATGCCAGAAAACGCTGTTTGTTCCCCTCATCCCTTGAACATCTGTACACAACCACACAATTTTTTGGTAGAGAACATCTGAACAGTAGACAAATCACTTGGGATACTTTTATGGAGTTTGTGAAGATGTAAATTGTGAATTAGTTTCTTTGTCTCCTGCTGCTCTGCTTCTGACTCACTGGCTGGGATTCATCTGGCCTAAATAAGGCTTCCTCCTGAGCTGGTGTGAGCATCTACTTATCCACCGTTGACTTCGCTGACCTTTCCACACTCCTACTGTCTATTAAGATACCTAAAATTAGATGTTAAAGGTCTCTAGGTACACAGATCTCCTCTCCAGCACATCCATAGTGTAGGTGCCTACCTTTGTATGACCTTTGCATGACCTTTGCATGACCTGCTTCTTAGACACCTAAATTCTACATGTTGTGTCTTTAAAACCCCAGCATCCAGCTCTCCTGAAGCAGTCTTCTTCATTAGTGAGAAGCTAATTGGTCATCCCATCTGTGTTTGTCCTGGCACAAGTGGAGGATAGAGCAAGAGCGTAGTTTGTCACAATACACACTGTTTAGTATAAGGTGACTCGTTAGGCAGATAGGGATAGTGAGAGACAGCAGAAAGGCTTAGCTGGTATCCATAACTAGAATAGACAAGAGGCTAGTGATAGTTTGAGAGGCTTTAGGGAAGAGATTATTCAGGCTTGGTTTGGGCAGAGCCTTGACTAGGGAGGGAAAATGAATGGATGAGTTCTGGGGAGGCCAAGGCATGTGATCACAGGAGGTAGCATACCGAAGACATGGTTTGGGAGGAGATTATATTCCCAGACCCTCCTCCACTTTAGCTTCTTAGGCTCCACAGATATGGCTGTTCTGACTGAACATGGACACTATAAATAACTCTAAACATGTAATGAACATCTCCCGTCAGGATAGGGATATCATGATATGCAACAACTGGTATTCTTTGTCTTGTTCAGTGACTGTTTAGTGTATAAGGATATTCACTGTCAACCTGTAGGATCTTGGTAACATCATGGGGGCAGGTACAGCATGCATTTAGCTTCCATGCTGTTTCAAATGAGTCTGCACAATCGATTTTTTTAATCAGCTGGTTTCCCCAAGGTGCTGAGATAGCAAATACTCTGTACCTCAATATCCAAAATTTGCCTCCTGATGAATTGAATGGTTCTTTTTACTGTTTGTTTCACTGCCATCTATCCCAAGTTTTTGTGGCCTGTCTATGATGTGACTATTTGATGAAGCCTGCCAAAACTGTGAAGATGGTTGCTTCCTTGGTAAGCATGTGCTGGATAACTCCTCTGTCTCTCCTAGACACTGCACACCTCCCTTTCCCTTTCCCTTTCCCTTTCCCTTTCCCCTTTCCCTTTCCCTTTCCCTTTCCCTTTCCCTTTCCTTTCCTTTCCTTTCCTTTCCTTTCCTTTCCTTTCCTTTCCTTTCCTTTCCTTTCCTTTCCTTTCCTTTCCTTTCCTTTCCTTTCCTTTCCTTTCCTTTCCTTTCCTTTCCTTTCCTTTCCTTTCCTTTCCTTTCCTTTCCTTTCCTTTCCCTTCCTCCTCTCCCCAGGAAGACAACAGACACAGATCTCACAGATATGCCACCTGGCTCCCATACACGCAAACCTAACCAATAGCTCTCATCTTTAACTCTCCCGTTATTTCTGCAGCAGGCTGTGCCTAGCCTCCAACAAAATGAAAAATGCCACAGGTGGGAGATCTTGAAAGGGGTGACCCTCAGTGGTGAGACACTTGAAACAAGCATATGGTAAGAAAGATGTCCAGGAGTGAGCAATGTTCCAAAAAGCAAAGACTCTACAGTAGCAGAAAAAGGAGTCAGAGGACAGTCAGTCTTTTAGGAGCCAAGGGATACAGAATCACAGATCTGTGGGACCTGTCTTCACGACAGTAAGAAAGGTGGAAACAAGACTAGAAATAATAGCTTCTGTCATATCTTTTTTAGATGACTTATGTTTTTTTCCCGTACAACTATTTCCCTTAGATCTGGACACAGCCACAGTTGTCATTCCCTGTACTAGTCTTAGGGGGTGGCTGCTGGGAAACTCCGCTCTTCCAAACAGTAGGCAGAATGGCTGTGTGGCATGATTTAAGCTTTGTGTCTGAGCTCTTTTCCAGTGAGTGAAATGCCCACAGCTGAGACCACAGGTGTGGATGCCCATGCAGCGCCAGCACCATAGTGTGTTATCAGTAAGATGAAAAAAAACCCAGAGATTAGATAACCCTGCTTTCTTATTTCCTCATGTAAAGCATCCCCCAGCTGGAAGACTCCAGTATCAGAAAGTTCTCTACGTTACTGATAGCCATTCTTGAATATCTGATTAGCTTTCATATTCATCTCTACCACCCTGTACAGACTGGTCAACAGTGAAGGTCTTTAAAGCATTAATAATGGTGATTTTCCTCTTTGCTTCCAGCTCCGTTTTCTCCCTCTACTCCAATGCTGAAAGCCCAGATCTGGACCTAGAGCCTGTCTCTGAAAGCAGTGAGCTCTTTTGGGTTGCTGGCCAAGATAACGAAGTGTGTCTGTTCCTCTCACTCCTCTTCTGCCTGACCATATAACTCCTGCCCTTCTCCTTCTTCCGTATAACTTCTCTTTTTCTAGATAACTTGTTTCCTGATAGTCCATGACTTTAGGGTGTCCCAGCTGCAGGCAGATGACTATGTCACTGGCTAGTCCCTGGTTTGAGGTTAAAGTATCTGAACAGGACGTGGGAAACTATCCAGCATGACATGAGAATTTGTCGGGCATGAGAGACAGCAGTGTAAGAAGCTGAAAAACTTACAGGTGGTGCCATGAGGAGCGGTGATATCTCATAGGTGGTTGAGGGGAGGTTATATGAGAAATGGCCCAGCTTCTTAGATAGTTGAAAAGGAGTATTGAGCTCTGGGAAGGGGGAGGGACCGTGTTGTACACAACCAACAGCACCTAGGTATATCAGTAATATCACTTAGAGCTGAAATTACTTAGGTAACAGCCTAACCAGGGTCAAGAAGTAGTAAAAGGGATGATACAATGTGCAAGAGATTTGATCATTGCTACATGCCAGTTCCCAATACAGAGAGGGAAGTATAAGTAGTTGCATGCTGAATAGTGATCTTGTTACGACCTTTCAATATTTAAAGGGGGCTTAGATGGAGACAGACTTTTTAACTTAGACTTTTTAACTTTAGACTTAGAAGATGGAGACAGATTTTTAACAGGGCCTGTAGCAACAGGACAAGAGGTAATGGCGTTAAAATAAAGATTCAGATTCAGACTAGATATAAGGAAAAACATTTTCACGATGAGGGTGGTGAAACACTGGAACAGATCGCCCAGAGAGATGGTAGGTGCCCCATCCCTGGAAACATTCACAGTCAGGCTGGATGGGTCTTTGAGCAACCTGATCTAGTTGAAGATATACCTGCTTATTGCTGGGGGGTTGGACTAGATAACTTTTAAAGGTCCCTTCCAATCCAAACCATTCTATAAGTCTATGATTCTGTTCTATGATTTTGGTGTGACTTCTGCCCAGACTATCTGGGCTGGTTCTTTGAGATCAAGATGCCAAACTGGAAGAGGCTTCTGCCACAGGAATAGGCTGGCACTTGGAGACAATGTTCTCTTTTTTGAGGTTTGGAGACAGTGGACAAAACACAGTGCTTGGTCCTAGGAGACCTGTCTGAAATGGTGAGCCCAGTGCTTCAAGCTGGACTTGTTCAAGTACCTCATCAGTAGTTTGTGAAGAGCTGTCCTCAGCAGCCCCTGGAGTTAGTGAACACTTGCACTGTGGCAGTGATTGGCAGAGAAATATAAGGATATGGAGAGGAAATACAATGAAGATGAGAAGTGGGGTACATCACCGAGAAGGTGAAAAAAAATTATTCTCCTGCTGAAATCGGTTTTTAACATGCTTCTGAGGATACCAACACACCTCATTGTAACTGCTGATACATGTACCCTGGGCCTTTCTCCTGAGCTATGCCAGGAATTTAGGGGTCATTTGGGAAGCTATGACCTGTTGTCATGGGGTCCCAGAAAGCTATTTCATCCTGCTCCTTCCTATTCTACTTCATCTTATATCAAGAAAAGTCTACCTCCATGTCTTAGGCATGCTATACTTTCCAAGGACAGCTGGAGAACACGGACTACGTCATGGCCAAAAATGACCCCACTGTCCACAGCTGATTTTTGTTACATGAAATGCAGGTGTCTAGCTGGGCTCCAGTGTCTGATTGTGTTTCAGGGGACTAATCTCTGGCAGATGGGTCCTAGCCTCTGAGTCCTGTTTAAAGATGCAATTCGAAGGCCTGTTTTTAGTTTGCCACTTAGATTAATTTAGGTGGTTTCATTGTCTATTGACGTTCAGTCTGAAAACAAGGCTAATTGATGTCTGACTAACAGTTGTTTCCAATTGTGGTCTCTATACTACATTAGCTATGTTTGGCTAAATAGACCACATTGTTCAAAACCCAAAAATCTTTCCTACTGCTTCTTAAACAATTTAGGGTACTTGAAATGTCTCAATTTAAAAAAAGAAAGCAGCAAACAAAGGGACCTGCTAATAGGGATCGCTGTTGCTGACGATTCTCAGTTTTTGCTACCAGCAAGGATTCACTTTTTGGAACTTCACTCAAAGAAGCAAGACAAATATTTTATTTACACAGCTCATGATTTATATTTGGTTCCATGGGCATCCTTTCATTTCTCTATAGGCTTTTAAATCTCTTCAAAGAGAACTGCAGCTGTAAGCAGATGCTATTCCCTGATCCTAGCAGAGGATTATTCTTCAACAGTAGAGTTCTACAGGGAAGTTTGATAAAGCAGACTGTTAACATCAATTCTGCAGGTCACATCCTCCATCTTATTTTTAGTCTTTTATAAAATCTCACTTATAAGCCATAGGAATGTTTTTGACATCAAGCCGAGTTTCGGCTCATTTTCTGAAGCAGTCAAGTTCAGCTCGTTAACTGTAAGTGAAAGAGGCCCCTTAGAACAGCAATTCAATCTTCCAAAGATCTCAACTGCCCTCTGAAATATCTCCAGTCCACTAACTAGAGAAGTAGCTCCTGAAACCCTAGACATCTCAGCTGCCTAAGGGTAGGCCTACATTAGTGTTCTGGTTCTAATCAGAAGTGTGATTTTAAGGCAAGTGTCTCTATCATGCCTACTTGCTGTGTTTTGGTTCATGAGCTGTGTCAGAGCACATGAAATGGATTTCCTTCTGATTATACCAAGCTGAAAGATGTTCTCCAGAAGTGCACATAATGTGCACCAGTTGCTTCTAGTTGTTTGGTCCATGGGACTGGAGTAGAACCAAACTGAAATACCCTCCCACAAAAATGTGTAGTGTGGACAGCACGCCCTCTTGCACCAAATGTTTTGCTTTACAGATCTGCTTGTGTTGTGTTGCACTATCTGCTAGTATAGCCTAAGAGTGTGAGGAAGACACCCAGGAGGGTGTGCCAGGAGGGTGACAGAGCCAGCAGCTGGGTATATGATTCAATAGAAACCTAAGGTTGAGTTTACACTGAAGGGCAAATATGCTTTGCAGCATGCTTGGCCACTAAGTAGAGGTCCATGTCCCCTTTCCACTCTGTGCAGACACCAGGCTGTGCAATGCCCAGCTGTTTTTCCTTTGGGTCCTCAAGGGGAAGGAACTCTCTTGATGCACTTCGTGGGCAGGGGATGGCTTGTCTCTGTGGAGCTCTAGAATGGGGACTGACTTCACAAATCTTTACCCTTTACAGTGCCTTGTCTTATTGACAAAAAATGAATACTTACCTTACCTTCCTCTGCTTCCTTCTTTTTTAGTGAAAGATCTTTTCTGGAAAATCTCTTCCAAATCCTTTATATCTAGGGGGGAAATTAACATAGTGTCTTCTTCCCTCTGAGTCAGTGGAATTTCCTTAAGATCTTTCCTAGAGGAATCAACACATGTTAGCAGAGAGTGGTACTTCAGGTGAACAATGAAAGCCTTTGTTGGGGTGTTATAACTCTAGGGGGAAAATGACAGGAAATATTTTGTACTTTCAAGTAAAAAGAAGTAATAAACCTTATGATGAATTCAATGAAGGTGGATTTTAAAGCTCTGGATGGAATTCCTTACATGCATTTGGGGAAAAATAAAAATTAAGTATAGACATATGTTAATTGATTTATATATGAATTCCAAACATTTTACAGAGAGGCAGAACGCTTTGGGCAAGGCTGAAGCTGAAACAGGAAATTTTTTTATCAACTGTAAATTGGGAAAAATAGTTCGGCAATTTGTTCTTTGAGTGTTAGGTTTCCTTGAACAGGAATCTCTGGACACCAGAAATCCCCTCACATTGCCTCTACTGTCTCCCTTGTGAAAGGGCAACATACATACTAGAAGACAGAAGTAATAGGAAAAAACACAGGGAGGTGAAGACACTGCCCAAACATTTGTTTTGAAACACATTACAGTTTAGTCTATTTCATTTAAATCTCAGAAGCTACTGCTCCCACAATAAAATAAACAAAAATAAATTGACTTTGGCTAGAGACCACCACAGATCTGGCTGTTTTACCAAATGGTTTTCACCTAAATGTGTGAGATCAATCTTTGGCTTGTGAGCAAGGTTTGAGTTTCTTAAAGACCAGCTTGTTCAACTGCTTCATGTCTTGCCGTGCTGATGATTTTAATATTTCAAGAGCAGACACCAGGAGAAATGGCGAGCCTGCTAGTTCAGTAACAGGTAAGGGCATATTGTCACAATGGTCACTTTTGCGGCCCCCATTTTTCACCTAGCAGGCCATGCAGTGTTGACCTCAGATGTGTTTTAAATTTCTGCAGAATGCCTCCAGAACATATCTTCCCTATTTACTGAAATTTCATCAAACTGCTCTGTGCTTTCCAGCAAAAGATTAGTCTCTCTTTTTAATGAATAAACGTGGAGGAGTCAAAAAACACTCTCGGAAAGCAGCCAGGATTTCAAAGATGTAAGAAACATTTCAGTCCACCTTCTGGCAATATGCTGGTTACAGATAGAGGAAAGAAAGAAGGGGCTAGTTAGGGGAGGGGGGCAACATGTGGCACACTATTGCTAGTACCTGCTTTTAGAGAATGAGTGTACTGCCTGCTCCTTAGCACAGTGATCAAACAGATCTGAACTAGAAAAGCTGGGTCTGTAATTTGAGTTTAAAAATGGAGCTCATGCGATACCCTTGTTTAGATCCAGAGTAGCTTCATTTTCAATCCACCTGTTGAATAAAATGAACTCCTGAGGGCCTCCAGACTAGGAGTGCAAAGAAACAGTGACTAGTAAAAGGCAATGAAAGGCTGTGGAGACATCACAGGTCCAAACTCCTTCCAGAATGTTTTGGATCGAGAAATGCATTTCTTCCTGTTGGTGATATCTCAAAGATCCAAGAGGACATCCCATATAAAGAGGCAAATAATGTAATTTTCAAATGCTGCTGTTGTTTCATGAATGAGCTCTGGTCCCTAAGAATAGTAGATAATTGTAAGAAATGTGTCATCAGGTAGAAGATAGCCTGAGATCTCCAGTGTTAGTATGCTAGTGGTGATGTTCTGGTCATCACTATTCCAGGACTTTCACCCAGCAATGCAGTTTTTCAATTTAGATATAAATCTAGAAAGCATGAGCTGGCAGAGTGGTTAGTAAGTGTCATGGGAGCTTTGAGCAGAAATTCACACTCTATTCCACACTTGAGAGACAATCACTTGCACCTCAAACGCAGTGGAAAGAAGGAAGCAAACTGCACCTGGCTGACCTGTGGGAATTTAGCCTGAAAAACTGTTTCACTACGCGAGACTAAGGTCATGTCAGATACAAATGTACATCAACTACAGATAGCAGTGGGATTCACACAGATCAAATCAATGTTATTGCATCAGAGACTGGACTGAACTAGATGGCCCTTTCTGTCTGACCAAAAATACTGACAAACGTTCCTGGGTCCTCAGGAAAATGTCCATATGGGGGCTGAATATCACTTCATTCACCTGATCAGTTTCCTCTCAATGGGATGTAGTGGACTGCACTAAGAGAGATGTTCTGTTTGGGGCTAAAATCTGGATTTTATTGTCATTGGCAGAATATCGGTTTAATAACATTTCACCTCATGTGAAAAGATGCTTACCTGTTTGGAGCATTGTATTATTCATCTGGTTTTGGTTTTAGTATTCTGAAAATGCTCTGAAGCAACTGTTTTTTCTTGGCAAGGTGACTAGGTTGATTTGAACAAATTACTGGAGCAGTGAATGTTCAGCCTTGCTAAACATCCTGCCCAGAAGTATGTGCAGAGACACTTATGGACTCAACCTTGCTCTTGACAGTCTGAGTCTCCCATTACAGTGCACTTGGGAAAGGGAAGGAGGGACATCAAACATTTCAATATAGATCACATGTTGCCAGTAGTTTATTTATTGCACTTCACTGGCCAGAATTCACCATTTTTTTAAAATAACCTTTCCTGCTAATGCTAGTTCTGTATCATTCAGTGCTATGGAAATTGTGTATTCTTTTCAAAAAAAATCGAAAACCTCCTCCCAGTTTCCAGGCTTTCTGTAGGCACTTAGGTCAGCTCTGCCAGGGCAGAGTACATATGTCTGCATATTGCTAGAGATGTTTCTCCATGGTGCGTGAATGTATTCTTGTGCACTGTGTAGCTTGGATAATAGCTCCGTTCCTGTGCAGCTGGCTGTGGAACAGTATGCTGGGGTTGTGCTCCCGCTGGGAGACAAATAAGACTGGAGTGTCTGCAGCCATGGCTGGCCCTTTCAAAAGAATATAATTTAGTTCAAATGACCTCCTTTTAGCCCCCCCCCTTTTACCCACCCCCAAGGTGATATGTCAATGGCACAAAATGACCCTTGTGCTTCTTGTGCAGATTTTACCCAGGGTGACACACCAGGGAGCAGAGCATCACACATTGGCTACATGAGTCTTTAAATGATGGATTTTCTTTAAGGAAATAAAATTACACTCAAGGCTTACTGAACTGCTAGTCAGGCTTTTCCTTTGTAAGAAATCTTTCCATCGTTAGACCAAATGAACGAGACGGATGAAAACCACAACCACTGTTATTGATTCTGTGCTGAAGAACAGAAACTAACCTCTGCGCAAAGATATCCCATCACAAGTCCGCCTTTGAGTCTTTCGACTAAATTGAAAGCACTTCAAGCTATTTACAAAGCAGGAGATTCCTCTCATTGTTTATCTGTGGTGTGCCTCCCTGGTGCATTCTGTCTAAGCATGAATGCGTCTGTTCACTTTGTTTCTAGCCTACATCCACAGCAGTCCCAGCGGAGCAGCTGGAAGAACTATTATGAGCAGCCAAGTCTGGGATTGTTTGGATTTATTGTCTTTTCTGGGCATATGGACGTTGGTGTCCAATAGATGGATTACGGCTGATTTCTTTAATTTGCTCTGGGTTGTGCAGACCCTGGGAGGATTCAGCTGGAGCAATTGATTGCTTGCCTGCTCCCTTCAGTAGTCCTTGATTTCTTAGCCCCTCAGTCCTTGGGTTTTGTTCAGGTCAGCCAAGTGCAGGACCTGATGTGGGCAGCTGAGATGATTTGAGAGGGAAAGGAAGTGACATGGTTGTGGAGGAATGCCCCAAGCACCTCACCTCCTCCCAGTTGGTGATTTCAGTGTGCCCAGCAGTGCGGTGCAGAGATCTAATGCTAGCCTATGGGCACAGTGGATTATGAGACCCTGCTCTTTCTCTGTGCCATTTGCCACTTCGTGGAGGTAGTGTAAGAACACAACTTAATAAAAATCCATTCTGAAGGACTTTTGAACATTGGGAATCCATGATCTAAAACTTGAATGAAGGTATTGACTCCAGTAGACATGCCATTTCTATACAAGTATAAGTAAAATATTGTGCACATGCACTAGATGAATTACACATACTTTGTGAGCCCTAGCTCTCTTGACATCATGTTAATCGTGTCAGGGCTTGCTAAAGTTAAAATTTGACTGCTGTTTATATATCTGTCTTTGATTCTTCAAATCTCTTGTACCTGATACATTTTCCATTAATATTCTAGACAATAAAAGTTTACAGGACTGAACACTTGTACACTAAAGGGACTAGGTATGGAAAACGCAAATATTAAATAAAAATAAATTTTAAATTGTGCAAAACACGGTTTAATTCATGCTTTGTTAGCTGAACAATACATATGACAGAACTGGGAGCAGGAACAAATCCATGTGACTTAGTATAAGCATTGACTAGATCTTGTGAGTTATCTAAGTGAGATGCAAAGGCATTGAAAAGACCAATTAAAGAGCAGCTCATAAACCAAAAAATGTGGCAAAATAAAGTGAATACCTGTATAAGTTATCTGTTCACTTTCTCTCAGCAAGATTCAAAATGAATATTACAAAAATTAAAAACCATCAGACTGCAGAGCAAAAGTGGATACAAAGACATCCAAATGTGATTTTTAGTTACTACTGCACAGATTCTTTTCTAGTAAATGTCCCACTTTTAGATTTTAAAACCACTCAGGATTTGCCTTTTGGGACTGAATTTGATTTCCCAGGGTGGCAACACTTTTGCAAATATGTAGGCAGTTGGCTTACAGAGAGTTGAATCACGTGTAACATAGTAAATACAGGGATTTGACCTGATTTTTCTCTTTACAAAGTTCGAGTTATGATTTCAAACAGGGAAAAGAAACAATTCAGACTTCACTTCTGCTATGTGAAAATCGGGTTGTTTTCTGATGCAGTTCCTGTGGAAGGAAACAATATTATCCCAGCTTCCATCCAGTTAAATGTCCGCTTCCTTGATCAGCACAGGGCTTTACATGGGCACTTTAGAGTCCCCTGAGTGACAATGCCATATTTCAGTCAACCAGAGGAAGAAGGAGAGTACTATTCGTCCTGGACAAAGCTATACAAGTGTGTGCTGGGTGGTGGCACCCAGTGGGCCCATCACATTCCTGGTTTGTTCAATGGTGCACAAACTGTGCTGTAGTCCCATCATGTTGGCTTCATTGCCCACAGACAAGGGGTTACTCTACAGAATAACCTTGGGGGTATCCAGGGTTTCTGGACATCTGAAATCTCAGATATATATTCAGCCTTTGTGCAGGGGGAAGAAAAAAAAAATATTCCAGGGTAAAAAAGAGAACCTACTGAAGAGAGCTTGGTCCTGCTGGGCGTCCATTCCACCTTGCTGATTATGTGCGACTGTGCAGCAAAAGAGTGTATGCAGTGGCAGATCCGATGGCTTTTAGCTGATGAAGGCTACTGTGCAAGTGCAGCACATTTCCTTTTGTGATGTGTTGTCATGCTAGGCTTTGTACTACCATAGGCACTGTCCATGCCTTGTTCAGGAGGGAAGTAGGACTCAAATTTTACTGAGGATTATAAAACTCCAGTGGAGATAAACCCTACTATCCCCAAGGTAAGAACCAACTGTGAGTGTATGAGATCTTTATCCAGAGCACCCATCTCCTTTAGTGTTTATAACCACACTCAGCACTTGTGCAATGATACATGATTGCTCACTGTCCTCACGTGCAATGACACAGACTTGTTCAGTGTTCCTGACATTCAGTAGGTACAACTCATTATGCTGAAAAAATAGACTGGACTGGCCAACTTTTCATGATTATTTCTGTTCCGTGATGTCATCGGAGCTGTGGGGTTTGAACAGCTCTATATGCTATTGCATCCCAGCATAACAAGAAGGAATGACTGGGTTTTATGCAAAAATAAAAAAGTATGATTACATTTAATGTAAACATGTGGGAATATATGCACAGATATCCCTTCTAGTCATCAGAGGAGGTGCTCCTGCAGGTAGATTTCATCTACCTTTTTTATCTTCTGTGGGGAGAGTCCAGGGATATTATGTAGACTTGAAGTAATGTTTCATGACTATTCCTTCTGTAGCCCACATAAGATTGTTACTGGGCTGATTTGGGATGGGTGTTTGAATATTAATTACTGGCACCAAAATGTTGCCAGCTGTTATTGTTTGTTCCAAGTTGCAACAGCAAAAAGTTCATGAGATCAACTGATTTCAATTGATTTCAAAGTTTTGGCCACTTCTAGAAAAGGAAGTAGAAACTATGTGTTGTCCAGTTTGGGATATGGTCTAATAAGAAAAATAAGGTTGGGCTTACAGTGGGGAATAGTCAAATCCAACTTCTGTCCTTGAAATTCAGAATTTACATCTGGAAACTATATCTTTTAACTCCTAGGAATGTCCTTTCATAGTCTGGCCTTAAAGTGATGTGCACTGTCTTCTGTGCACTGCTACAGAGATAGCAATGTAATAAAACCCAGCAGGGTGACTTTAAGCATACTTGTGATGCCACTGGAACCTATAATTCATCTTTGTGGGCTATTCTTAAATGGGCTTTTAAAGATAATTGACAAGGTGCTTTAAAAAACTACACACTGAAATCATCACATTCAGGGGTGCGGGTACAGAATATATGGAGGTACACATGCATGTCGTAACATCAGGAGACCACTGTAGTAGCAGTAGCAATAAGTTGGCACTCAGCAGCTAAAAGGAAAGTAAACTAAATCAGGAATTAGGTCCAGAATGCAAACACAGAAAGAATTTCACATACTGTGCCATCAGCATGCAAGTTTCCAGAAGCTCTTCCAACCCCATACTATCCTTCCTCTCTGCTCTTTTTCAGCCCCCATCCCTCTTTCTGTGCTGATGTTCAGAGGGAACTTTGCCATTTCATTTGACCATACCATTCATTAAAAATGAAAAAAATGAATGGAAAAATATATTCAAAATCAACGGGGATAAATCCCATATGTCTCATTGCCTAGTACAGTACAAAATGTACTCCTGTATGTACAGTACAACACTGCATTAAACCAGAAGGAAAACTCTTGTATAACCTTGGTGTAACAAACTATCTGTATATTAAAAACAAGCCCTTATTTATTAAGACCCCCAAATCCCAACATCCATTTAAAAACTGGGCCTCTTTCAAAGTCTCTGAGTCATCATGAAGAACATGATTCATTCAGTAACCCCAGCTCACCACGGCTCTCTTAGGAGTAAGAACAGACTCAGTTTTAAGCTTCCTCTGGCAATTTGAAAATCAGTATCTCTCTACCAATCTCTGTTTCTAATCTTAAAGAGAATTGCATCCTATTGCTGGTTCTGCATTCTAATCCTAAAAATGAACCTCCCTCTTTCTTCTGAGTAATTTGGAGTATAATCTGCTTAAATACCTTTTAAGGAGCCATGAAATTCTATTTTCCACGTCAGACATAGCTATTTTGAGGACTTGCCTTTCCAGGAGAGGGAATTTCACAAATATTAGTCCTTTCATAGAGCTAGGAACTGGTGCTGTCCAGCTGTGATCTCCTGGCCCCAGCCTGAAAACATGCTGTTATATAAAACCTCTGTTAACCAGAGACTGAAAAGATGCCTGCGTCATGGAACACGTTTGTTCCAGGAATCCTCACCAAACACAGGCGTCTGATGAATTTCTTTTTGTTGGCATTAGGGCCACTATTAATTAACCTCTTGTGTCTGTTCATAAGGAGCAAACAAAGCAGAAGTGCTAAGACTGGTGTTTCACTCTGTGCTTGAATGCACATATGGAAGTATTTTCAAGCCAGTAGTACAGTAAGGATTTGTGCCTTTCCAGTTTAAGCAGCACTTTCTGATGACTGCTTGCTCAGGAAACCTGGCCACCATTCAGCTATATACATTTCTTTATTCCAATACTTAGCTGCAGCACTTCATACCTTTTGCATTCAATAACACATGCTGGGATTTTCATCATGTTTTCTTATTGCTTTCTATTTTATGATGCACTGTATGGTCCTCTTAAAAAAATGCATGAAGTCCCCTTGATACACACCCAAAGGAAGCATGTGACTTGCTCCCCAAACCATCATGTGAGTTATTCTGCTTTAAGCATCAGAAAAAATACTCCAAACTCCTGCCCCTTTTCTTTTGGGAACTTTCCAGATAGTTTGCCCTTTAAAAAATGAAATATAATTACAAATCGTCCAGACACTTTACTGAGATCACTCATTTCACACATGTTATTAAATAATGACTTACAGACTCTACAAATAAAAGCTGAATTTGTTGAGTTTTATATTCAAGGATGACAGCTTGAGTCACAATGAATTTGTTTGCTTTTCCTTACATAAATTTTTTTTTTGTCTGTACAAGGAGATAAATGCATTCTTCTTTTTGCTCAGTTTATTTGATTACTGTGTCCCTCCCAAATTATGCTGAATTATTTAGGACCTGATCTTGCTTTGTTTATGAAAATAAATTCTTATATTATACCATGCATCTGATTTTTTAATTTTTTTTTTAGATAGTCGCCCTTAGCAGTAGTTTACAGTCTGTGGTCTGAAAGCCTTGGGAATAGCTGCACTGTTTTTAGGTGGTCTGCGAAAGCATAACTAAGCCTGTGTTTGGGAGGCTTGAATTTTCTGAATAGGAGTCTACCCCTGGATTAAAAATTTTTAGGGCCCAAAATTTAAAAAAAATGGATTGCTATCACTCCTCTACAATAAATAATATGTTTTCATTGTGCAACTAAGTAAATAGTGAATTATCTATCATAGAATCATAGAATCATAGAATGTCCTGAGTTGGAAGGGTCAATTGAGTCCAACTCCTGTCCCTGCATAGGACAACCCCAAAATTCACACCCTATGTCTGAGGGCGTTGTCCAAATGCTTCTTGAATATTGTCAGGCTTGGCGCTGTGACTACCTCCCAGGGGAGCCTGTTCCAGTGCTCCACCACCCTCTGGGTGAAGAACCTTTTCCTTATGTCCCACCTAAACCTCCCCTGGCATATCCTCCTGCCGTTCCCTCGGGTCCTATCATTGGTCGTCAGGGAGAAGAGATCAGCACCTGCCCCTCCTCCTTCCCTCGTGAGGAAGCTGTAGACCGCGATGAGGTCTCCCCTCAGTCTCCTCTTCTCCAAGTATGTTTGTTTATGTGTTGATGGGGCCATTTATAGGAATAATGGTGCTGTCTATAGTTATGTCTTAACAGAAAACAGTCACTGGAATACTCATAGAAAAATGAACAGCAGTACACAAAGAGGATGAAACTCTATAAGTCTGGTTAATTTTCAAAGTATTAGTAAATATTGCTCCTATTGTGGGAGAGCCTGAATAGAGAAATGATTTCAGAAGCATCTTAGAAATGAGATTTCCCTAAATAATTACTTCTTTGAAATTAAATACTTTTCTAACAAATCAGAACTGAAAAGGAAAAACAAAAGACCTTAAGTCTTCCTGATATATGTCTCAGAGAGGTCTGTTTTCTGAAGTACCACTGTTTTAATTGTTTCTCTATTCTTTCAATGAATACTCAGTTCTTCACTAGGTTGGCAAATTGATTTGGAGTACTTGTGAAATGAAAGAATCACAAGGGTTGACAGCAAAATTTAAAGTAATGGAAAGGGGTTTTTAAGCTATTTCAAATGCTTTAAGTTTTTAGCTTAACCCACTTAGTTTCAAAGAGCAATGTTAGAACAAGGATGTTTTTACTGAAGGTCAGTCAAACCTGACCTCCTTTGGAGATGTGAAAATTGCTATCCAGGAGAGATAAAATTATGAGTACGTATACATGCAGCCACATACACGTATATTCAAGAAAAAAAAAATCTGTCATTTTTAAAGTAAGAAAATATTCAGTAAGTTATAACTTGACATTTCAAAGCAAAAGAAAGCAAGAATTGACACTGTGATCCTGTGGAAGTCTGTCATTCATTTCTGTGGAATGAGGAAATCATTCTACATTTTCTTGTATCTTCTCACAGGGCTGCCCACTACTCAATATGATTTACCACATCACCTAGGATGAGTGTAAAGATAAAAACCATAACTTACTGATACAACTAAAGGAAAATTTTTGTGTGGTAGTGAAATATATCATTATGAAATGACTACTCCAAAATGCTCCAGGATGAACTAACTTTGTACAGAGATATGTGCAGGAAGTATATATGTCGTTACTTTGTCACTACCTAAAGGATAAGAAAATCGATCTTGAGAAATGAGTCAAAGGTGTTGCCGCTCATCTTTGAAAAATGTACCTTCAGTATGCTGGACCATGTTATGCACCAGTGGTAATCACTCTGGCTCCAGCTAAGGTGCATCCATCTACTCGATGATGACACAATCACAACACTTCTTTATGAAATCAGTAGGATCGCTTGTACAAGGATGTTTCAACCCAGTAATGAATCTGGAAGTATCAAAATAACAGGTCTAAAGGACTTCACTGTCTGAAAACAAAATGACTTATTGTTTTTTAAAGCAGCTCGGTAAGGTCCAATCAGCCCATTGCTGAGGTATCCTCTTAAGGAACCAGCAAAGTGAGGACAGCTGACATGAAGCTAAGGTTTGACTGAAGCTAAGGTTTGACTGAAGCTAAGTTTTGACTGAAATGAGAATTTGTTACTCATGGATTTCATCCTCTGTGTTGTGTGAAATAGTTTCATGCTAGGCTGAAAGCCAAAACAGCTGCTTGTTTAAATTCCTTGCTGGCTAGAGCACCCCAGCACTGGCTCTCTGGCAGTCCTCAGGCTGGGATCCAAGAGTAAGGGAAATGAGTCCTTAAGCACACAGTCTGAGATGTCCTCAGCTGAAGGGTTTGACTCTGCCTCCTCCAGCTATGCCACTCACCCTTGCCAGGGATGAGAGCAGCCAGCAGCAATGACCCTGGTTCACTCCTAGAGGGATGCCAGGGCTGGTGAGGTCGGTGGCCTGAGCACCAGGTGCCTCTGTGGGCAGTAAGCCTCTTGTGCACCGAGGGTTTCAGGAAGTTCAGTGTTTGTCTGGGTGTGCTCTCATTGAGGTGGTGAGGATGCAAAGGGGATCTCTTGTTCTGTGTCCACTGTGCCAGGGATAATGTGCTGATCTAATCATGGGCAATGGTAAAAATCCCACTGATTTTCCTGAAACTAGGATTTCACCAGAAACCCTTAGAAAAGATTTTGCTGGACACCCATTTCCAGACAGTTCAGAGACCTGAATACTTCAACAAACAGAAATTTTTCATGTTAGCATACCATTCACTAAATCATAATTTGGGGCCCCTGTTCATTTCTGTGTGAACTACTGGCATGGGATTCGTCATGTCATTTGAGACTAGAGACCTGCAAGTTTCAAGACATACTTATTCACCTACCTAGAAATTGGTGGATGTTTCTGGAGGGTGGTTTTCTCTAATCTTTTTTACAGTGGTGTGAATATTATCTCAGATTAATGAAGTCCATGTAAAACACTACTTCATGGCATGTATGTGAGGTTTTGGCTATAAGAAACATTAGAAATAAATGCAGCTGGGTTTCTTAATACTGAGGTTGTAGGATTCTCCCATACTAGATACCAAACGATACTGACAGATGACTCCAGTCTTTCACTACTGACTTGAATAAATAATTGCAAAACACATGCTGTAAACTGTGTCCAAGTTGCACTGCTTCTAAGAAACATTTGGACGCCCATCTTACTTTTTTTTATTTTTGCATATTTTTAAAGATGACATAATTTCTTCTTTGTTTCCATTATGTAGCTGTGAAAATGAAACAAAACAAGCTTAGAACCTGCTGTCTGCTTTCCTGTCTGACGGGTGCTTTTAGATGCAAGCAGGCTTTCATTCTTCCCTGCCAGGGGTGCCAGCTTCTTCTAACTGCTCTTTCAGCAGCAGCTCTAAATAACCGCCTCCTGATCTTGTTTGTATGGTGCTAACCGTCCTTACTGTGAGCTGATTCAGTGGCCCTGCATGCTTCTCTCTCTCCCTCTCATACAGCGTTCAGAAAAATATCCACTTAAAGCATTGAAGGAAAGATGCAGATGGATGCTGTTTGCTACCTCCTTTCAAAAGCTGCTAATGAATATATCCAGATCTATGTCTTCACCTTCATATTCAGTCTGCCACCCACCTCCTTGGGTCAGGGAGTGTGAGATGGGAACTACACGTGCTGTGTTGCAGATCTGCTGGTGTAACAGGACCTCTTGCTCGGGGCCACTGAGCAGTATCTGTAACGGAAATGTTAAATAAGCCCATGGACCTAATTTTCCCCAAATGAGAACGGCTTGTTTCTTTCAAGCTCATGCCCATTGACTTCCATAAGACTAGAGTACTCATTACCCTGAGAGCTATGCCTGTTAGCTGTAACAAAGGGGTATTTCTTGCTTTTTAAAAGTACACTAGGTTACAGCTCATCAATAAAAGTGTATGGAATGAGACAACACTGTGACAATTGTTTTCCTCTTAGTTTGCGAAGGAGCACTAATTAGAGAGGATTTTCAGACATCAGACTGGGAAGTGTTTGCTTTAGGAAACAAAGATCCTCAGGATCAAAGCTGAGTCATAACATCTCTGTGGCCCTGAAATTTGTTTTTCTTAATGGAAACAGTATAATATGGTTCAGAGCAGGAATCTTGTTGAACTCCCTACACTTGAGGCTGGCAAACAGCAAACATGAGGAATTACGCAAGCCACAGTGAAAGCTTAAAATGATACCATGGCTGTGGAAATTGAGAGTCTTATAATTTCCAGTTCAAAATCTCCTCTTTGGAAGAAGAGATCTTGCAGTAATGAATGAAGACACATTTAGTCATAAATGTACAAGGGAGCCTTTGCAAGGATCTAGTGAAACCTGAAGGAGCTGTAAGGAAAATCAGCTTAAGGAGGCTACAGAGTACCTTGTGAGCACAGCACCATTCCTGTGAGAGGACCACATCCTGGTGCCATCATGACGAGCATCTCCCTGTGCCACTCATACCTCCCTGATGAGGTGAATGGAACTATTCACTGAGCAAAAAGCTGATTGGCACAAGAAAGCTGGTGGAAGGACTAAAATTTCATAGCAACAGGACTGAGAGCTCTATTTTTGGGGAGGTACATGGCATGTGTGTCTCTTGTGTTGTCCATGAGGAGTGCATTTCACTTCTTCATGGTTTAAGAGTAATCCAGACATACTCATGACTCATTGCAGGCAAGAGCAAAAGAAAAAAAATAATTGCAGATAAACTGATAATTATGAATCATCCAGTAACTTTAACACTCAGATTTTTTAAAATATTCAGCCAGACTATTTGTTTTTACTTAACCTCAAAATTTCATGGCTAGTGTAGCTGAGAGACTCTTAAGCAATGAAAGGAAGTCTTACAAAATAAGATTTGCAAAGGAAAAAAATTTTTTCATAGCCGAGGACAAGATTGTTTTCCATTATCAGAAATAATCAGATTAGTGGAGAGGTTTTGAGACTTGCATATTTTCTAGAGCAGAACATGCCATACACTAAGTGCTTGTATATGGACTTGCTATGGAGGGGTACTTTTCCAGCTAGCATTGTCTGCAGGAGCATTGGCTTCCTTCTCTTAAGTAGCCAGGTTTCTATGCCTCACTGTTTGACTCTTCAAGGGATCACGTGTTACCCCATATGTTTCAGATAATAACTCCCCACCAGGCTGAGGAGTCTGATTTCTCACAGTTTAATGGGTAAGGAAAAAACACTTCCTTATCCTGAATGTTCAGGTTTCTTCCTTAATCCTTGCTACATCGAGCTTACGTTCATCACAGCCAGAAAAGAGACGTCCTCAGGCTTTATGTGTTCCCCTGCTCTGTTAGCATTGCGTCTATACTGTAATCATGAAGGAAAGGCTGGAGCTAAGTAACAAATACTTATGGTGTTATAAGAGCAGGATATGGTGATAGAAAGGCCTTTCTAGAAAAGGCTTGAGGCTCCTGTGTCTGATGTCAGCCATGTTGCTGCAGACAGACATGAGTGCTTGGTCCTATCTGCTATCTAGGTCCCAGCCTATGGGCTGGTGGGACAAAGCTGAATGAAATGGTGCATTTGGATCCACTGCAATAAATTTAGTTAAAAATAAGCATGATTCAAGGTAACTGGATATAACAAAGTTAAACTCACATAACAGGCCCACTGATGATACTTTTCTAAAGGCTGAAGGAAAGAGATGTACATAAACTAAAAAAAAAAAAAGGTTAAAATGATTTTGCTGTGTTGCCTCTTGAATTTATTCTTTCTGTTTGGCTCCTGTCAAACTAAATTAGCCAAGCAACTCTTCATGTAATCATCAAATCACAGAATCATAGAATACCAGGTTGGAAGGGACCTCAAGGATCATCTGGTCCAACCTTTCTTAGCAAAAGCACAGTCTAGACAAGATGGCCCAGCACCATATCCAGTGAATCTTGAAAGTGTCCAATGTTGGGGAATCTACCACTTCCCTGGGGAGGTTATTGCAATGGCTGATTGTTCTCATTGTGAAAAAATTGTCCTCTTGTGTCCAGTTAGAATCTCCCTAGGAGTAACTTGTACTCATTACCCCTCATCTTTTCCATGTGACTCCTTGTAAAAACGGAGTCTCCATCTTCTTTGTAGCCACCCTTTAAATACTGGAACATGATGATAAGGTGTCCCCTAAGCCTTCTTTTCTCAAGGCTGAACAAACCCAGCTCTCTCAGCCTATCCTCATATGGCAGGCTTCCCAGACCCTTGATGATCTTGGTGGCCCTTCTCTGGAGCCCCTCCAGCCTGTCCACATCTTTTTTGCACAGCAGGGACCAAAACTGAACACGGTATTCCAGGTGGGGCCTGAGAACTGCTGAGTAGAGTGGGATAATGACTTCTTTCTCTCTGCTGGTGATGCCCTTTTTGATGCAACCCAGCATCCTATTGGCCTTCTTGGCCGCAGCAGCACACTGTTCGCTCATATTGAGCTTCCTGTCCACCAGGACCCCCAGGTCCCTCTTCACGGAGCTGCTCTCTAGCCAGGTGGATCCCAGTCTGAGCTGCACTCCTGGATTATGTTTTCCCAGGTGCAAGACCTTATATGTGTCCTTGTTGAACTTCATAAGGTTCTTGTTAGCCCACTCTTCCAGCCTACCCAGGTCTTCCTGCAGGGTGGCTTTCCCTTCCGCAGTGCCCACTTCCCCATTCAATTTGGTGTCATCAGCAAACTTCATCAGGGTACGCGTGATCCCATCATCCAGATCACTTATGAAGATACTAAACAGTATTGGGCCCAATATCGATCCCTAGGGGACCCTACTTGTGGCAGGTTGCCAGTTTGAAAAGCAGCTATTTAACACCACCCTCTGGGTGTGGCCTGTCAGCCAGTTCCCCACCCACTGCACTGACCGCTTGTCTAGACTGTAACACATCAGTTTCTCTAGGAGGAAGCTATGGGAAACCGTATCAAAAGTCTTGGGGAAATCCAAGTAGACAATGCCCACCGCTTGCCCCACATCAACTGAGCACGTTACTTCGTCGTAGAAGGCAATTAGGTTTGTCAAGCACAATTTGCCCTTTCTGAATCCGTGCTGGCTTTTCCCAATCACATGTTTCATTTGACTTGTGATAGGCCCCAGGAGGATTTGTTCCATAACTTTCTATAAGTAAACTGTAAGTAGTATATGGGCAGAAAAGAAGGACAAAAGTTCGTTATTGTATGCTCAGTTAAATTAGTTTAAATATCTTACCACAGGGAATAATATTAAGAGCCCCAAAGATCTCAGGTGTTAAGAAATTTGTTGCAGTTGGCTAGGTGGATTCCTGCTGACTTCAGGGACTGTTGGATCAGATCTACGGAATACTAAACTCCAAATATAGCTAAGCAAAAAAGAAAATGAAGGGAAGCTACTTTTCACAGCATGTTATGTGCTCTGGTACATATGAATTATTAGAATAATTAGAATAAATTAGAAACTAGTGCAGAGGAGCAGTGAGACCACAGGCAAGTGGATAGATAGCCTTTATGAAGGCTCGGTGCGATGTCACACCTTCCCACATTTAGTCAGTGCTGTGGACTGTGTCTGGGGTGGATGGGACTCCAGATTGCCCTTCTTCTGCCATTCTACTTAATAAAATCACCCACTTAACAGGAAAATACATTTTGTCAAGCTTTAACCTTAGGTTTCTATCAAAAAGGTAACAGGGCTTTCCATACAGAAGGAAAAGCCATTATTCAGATGAATTCTTTAAACTAATTTTCAAGGAAAAATGAAAATTTTGACACAAAATTGAATATAAGAAAAAAGTACTCAGGAGTACACGAACAGTCTCAGAAAAGGCTCACATATTTTTATAGTCTTAAGTCTCACTAAATATGTTCTTCCAAAAATTTATAAAAGCCCTGTCTGTCTTTGTCTCTGTGTCACTAATGGACCTCTTTAAACTCAGAAATCTTTACAAACAAATTAAGTATTGCTGCTTTAAGTTAAAAAGTATTGTTTTAACAAAACTAAATACAAATATCAGTGGGCTTAAAGAAAGAGCAATTAAAAAAAAAAAAACCACAACAGTTTACCAGCTCTGAGAGATTAATTAATTCTAATCAGCAGAATGATTTCCAATAAACAACACATGAAAAAGTAGAGAGAAATTTGTCTGAAATGTTTTATTTCAATTTTAATGCAAAAAAAAAAAAAAATACAAATTTAGGAAATTACTATTCAAAAACACTTAAAATCCCCAAACAGATGAAAATATTTCCATCAGAAAAAAATAAATGGATCCAGCCCCAAATGGAGTTGATTCTTATCTTGCTGTCTGCCACCCAGGGGAGCAACGTGGCCCTGAGGACAGGCACTGTCCTAGTGAGCACATGGGGATAAGCTCAAGGGGAAGGAGGGAATGATCAGCTTTGGTACCTGGCCTGACGCCTGAAGGGAGAAACGTGAGTGGCCAAAGCTGATTATGAGAGAGATCAGATTTTTTTATCTCAGTGATTTCATGACAGAGAATGTCCCATTAACTTTTTTTTTTGGGGGGGGGGGGGGAATGCCAGCTTTGCCTTCCTCACCTTCCATTGCCTTTACTCTCCTTCTGCACCCCCAAAACCAGCTCAGGAAAGTCTATGCACGTCTCTGTTCACTGGAGCTACCCACGAGCTCAGAAAAGTAGTAATCCAGGTGTTTCCTACCCCATTTTCCAGCTATGGCTACACTGACACAACGTGACTTGCAGCACGTTGTGTCTCTCAGCTGTCTTGGTTCTGGCTTAACCCATATGGTACTTCATGGAATCACATTGCCAAGCTCCCTCTTTGATGACAAAGTCCAGTCAGGGAGCTGTGCCCCAGGAGAAGACTGCACCTCCTTGCACCATATGTCTACATACACAGAGCAGTAGGATGTATCAGAGCTACCTTTGCCTGGAGGCACAGTGGGAGAAGAGCAATAAAATGGACTGAATCGTACTCAAAGCAAGCCAACGCCAGTGCACATGAAGAAGAACTCCAAAGTGTTTTTATTACTATGAAATGATGAAACAAAATATTTTGGATCAGACGTATTTAGAGATTTTGTTCTGTGAAAAGTTTAAATATTTAGACTTTTGGTCTCAGTTTCAAAAATGAAATGTTGAAGTCATGCCTACCACCACTATTTTACCAGCTAAGCACAATAAAATTAAACCATTCAACTTTTTTTCCACTTTTTCTTTCCCCTTTTTCCCTTGTTAACCTTTAGAAAAGTTAGAGTGGCAAAGGGAAAAATGAAGGAAAAATATGAAAGATTATTGTTTTGGGGTGGGCAATGAAGGAAACTAATACCTGACATTATTCATTCTATTTTATTTTATAGCAAAGAAAAGGTCATAAAAGGATAGGGAAAAAGCAGAAATACTGGAAAAATCCAAAGAAAGTTTACAAAGTAGGTCTTCATAGCTCAGGGGACCTATTTTTGGGTTAGCCTTTAAAACAAAAATTTAACCAGCTCAAATGCTATCCTCTGCTAAGACACTTGACTGAAAAATTCCCCTAAATTTAGGTACCTCAATAACTTAACTATTTTCCTCAAAGATCTTGGACACTCATGAAGTTACACTCGCAGGTCTTTTAGTGCATTTCTGAAAATCAGAAAAGATTATGAACTTGGGGCATAGTGGTAAGGACCTTTTAAAAATAATGTTAGACTGGCTACCTGCATTTTGAAGCAAGCTGAAGCAAAAGTTTTAAAAAGTCAAAGCACTTATACAAAGTTATTTTACAGGAGTAATTCTCCTATAAAATTAAGGAAATCTTCACCTTGAGGAATGGTATAGTATTACCCCATTTTATTTCTTCATAAACAATTTGCATCTTTATCACATGCCCACCATCATCAAATACTTTACTTATATGTACATAACACATACGTGACTCTTTTAGAACAGTGTAATGAGCAGGATCCACAAAGCATTCTGCTTCACAGCCAAGGTTTCTCACCTTCCTCAGCCTGCCAAGGTCCTCCTGCAGGTTTATATATAATCTCCTCTCTATTATAATAGCCGACCTGCATATCCTCCATAAACAAGCTGCTGGGTTTGTGTGAATGACTTTCAGGGGGGGCTGCACTTTAATTTTGCAGGCATATTAAGCTTAGCCCTTAAACCATGATCATACATGGGAACAAAACGATACCTATGCCAAATTATGAAAAAGGACTGCATAGCCTCCAGTATCTCATCTGGGCAATCCTGTCAATTCACCGTCCTTCCTTCACAAAGACCAGTAGCTGAAACCTGTGAAAAATTACCAGGACAGCAGAATTCTATCATCTGCAGTCTGAGGGATTCTTAAGCCGAGAGTATGAAGTCTTTATATTTAACACCGTTAAAGGATTTTCTTTCCATCAGTTTTCCCAGAGATCTGCCTGAAAGGTTTCCCTGTTAACATTTATCAGTTACAATGTCCAGTGAAAAAAGAGGTTCTTTTTTCTTTTTTACCATCTTATCTCTCTTGCCCATTGGATCCCTCAGTGAAAAATATGCATGTTGCTTGTGTGCACTCTATCAGAGGCTGTTATTGTGGAAATGCAATCCATGTATAGGATCATAGCATCATTTAGGTTGAAAAAAGACCTTTAAGATCATTGAGTCCAACTGTTAAATGTAATAATGTCCTGTGGGGACAATAAAGAAGATAGAAGAAAAGATATGAGGTAACTGATAAAGTAGCAGTTTTTCTAGAAAATACATGCAACTCATATGCACTCATGATCAGGAGTATAGTTTTTTTAATCCTGGAGTTTGCTCCCTGTCTCATCCTTCACTTTTGTTTCCAATCCCATAATTTACTTTTTAGCTAAGCTTTTTGTTTTGTTTTAATAAAACAACAGTGCTGCACTGATAGACTCATTTTTCAACCGGACATTATTGTTTCTCTAATGTTTGGTTTAGGTAATTGCATTTGCAACTGAAAAGGTGTAAATTTTTTTTGTCTTTTTTTTAATGATGCAATTTATCTTGATCGTTTTCAATGCCAAGAGATGCACTTGCCACCAGAAGGGTCCAATTTCAGGAGGCTGGTTGAGACACAGGCAAGTTTCTGCCTCTGAGTAGGTCCCACTGGCTCCTGAGGGCCCAGCCTGCCCCGCTCTTGTCCCCTTCCTGCCTCCATCCGCAGGCATGGGCAGCTCCTGAGCTCACATGCCATCACCATTGCTGCTGTTCCACGAGTGCTGGGGTACCAAGTCGCTGGGTCTCTTTTGCAAGGGGCGAGTGTGTCACTGTCCCAGGCTGCCTGCTCCAGGCTCCCAGCCATCCTGACTGTGTGTGGCTACTTGTGGCCAGCTCTGGCAGGCAGGAGAAAGTGTTTGGCTCTTTGGATCCTGTTTGCTGTTCAAGCATCTTTTTCCAAGAAGGATGCCGAGTTAAGTAACAACATTGTGCAAAATGCCTGTGGGAAAGCGCTTTTAAACCAAGGGACAGCTTCAAAGCTTCAGCTTACCAAACATCAGAGTCTCTTTAAGGACAGTGAAACATCCTCTTCTTCCCTCTTAACCTTATGGTAAACCGAAGTGAACAAAACTATGTGAGACCTTGGCTTTATCAGGTTGTATTTCAAATTTGAACAACGGTATCAGCAATTCAAATAGATAGTGGAAAACATTCAGGAGATCAGTGCAAGAGAGTGGCTGCCATACAAGGGTTAGGTGTGTGTTGAATAAATCCTTCTTCTTGGCCAAGGAAATCTTCCTCTCTGTCAACCTGTGGTATTCCACAAAAGCTTGCAAATGATACTACGTAAAAGCTTGTATTAAATGGGGCTGTTCTGCCTCTGAGATGATATAAAATACTTCAGCTCAGCTATTACTTGACTAACATTTCCTGGATAGTAAATCATTCAGCAACCAGAGCACAGTGCTGTCAAGATATCTGTCCTCTTCACATCTCCGTAGAGCTGGCAGCATTTCTGTTAGGTGTAGTTTCACAACCTTAGAGCAAAGCTTTCTGTCCCTTGTTGAATATTTCACAGCTATAGTACTCTTTTTTTAATCTATTTTTGACTGATCTCTCACAGTTTTGTGTCTATCTTCTTGCTCTGTGAACTCCATGACCTGAATATTGTCAAAAGCAAGGACTTCCATCATGTTTCATGTATCCATTCTGATTGATCTTAATAGTGTCGAATCTCTATAGCAGTTTCTACAGAAATGAAGCCATTTTACATGTCACATCCTGCATGTTTTTTATTCCATGAGAAAGGTAAAGAGTGTAGCTAAAAATTTTATCATCAGAGTTGCCAGCTCTGAAATTGAGCGTGTTAAAATGAAATGACTCACTCGGAGAGATTCGTCTGAAAAAAGGGGCATCCCTGTAAGGATTGAACAAGACTTGAGCAGCACAGAAAAATGGAGACTCTCTGAAGCTAATTACATTGCATAATGACATTCCATCAGATTTCAGCATTTTTCTCCCTTCCTTATATTTGGCTTTTTAACATGACTTAAATGATAGCTTCATCACATGATCAAACACTATGACAATATTTCTCTTAGTAGTACAGTGGAGCTGCAAAAGCTGTTTCTTGACTCAAGTAATACTAATACAGTAAGAGAATTTAAGGCTTACAGCCAGGAATAATATGTATTTTTTACAAAAAGTATGGTGTAATAGCTACATATTAGACAATAAACAAAGGAGGGATTTTGAAAAGTTACAGATTTTAATTGTAACACTTATGTACATCCTGTTCTCTGCACCATAAGATAAAGCAGAATATCAGAATAACAGAATAAATAGTTATATCTGCTTAATATTAGCAGATTAAAGAAAACAGCTAGAAATTATAGCTTAGTAATTGCAGTCTGTGGTTTCATTTCTGCCACAGTGTTTGTACCTGGCTTCCAATTGTTTTAAAATAAACGTAAGTACTTTCTGTATTCTCATAGACTGCTGTTTTGGATCCCTCTGTGTTTTACCTTGAACAAAACCGACAACAGAGTGTTACTTGTGGATAGATAATTACCTATGTTTATTGCTCTTATCCTACTGCCTTTCCCTTGTATACCTTCACTTAAAAAGAAAAAGTATTCTGGATTTCAAGATACAGGTGGGTGTATGGCTCACTCCCTGTCCAGCTTAATAAATTGCTTTGCACACTTCTTATTTATAACCAAAGTTTTAAAGGTTGGCTTTGTCAATTTGCTAGAGATTGCTGAGCAGAATGATCAGTTACACAATTAAGTTTCTACTTCACATGCTGTTGCCTAATCTCAGCTTCTGATTATTCTGAGCCTGCAAGAAGTGCTGATACACTCTTCTGTTGCTCAGTTTGGCCACTAAAACCAGAAAAAAGTCACATATGAAAAAAAAAATTAATGTTACTGCTGGTAAAAAAACAAAAAGAATGTACAAGAACTGTCCAAAGTCCACATGGACCTGACAAAAAAAGAGGATTACTTTGGAATAGGGGACTTCCCACAGTACCAAAGGGATTTTCTCCCATGGTTGAGTTGAATACCATGAAAGTTAAGTATGTATTTATGGGCCACAAGAAAACTCTGAATCTCTTTATCTTGTCTTATCTGGGTAATACCACAGTCTATGCAAGGAATGTTTCTTAACACCAGTACTGGCAGCAGTGCAAAAGCTGTGAAAATGGAATATATTTTAAAGTTTTCCCATTACTTGTAACAAATTTTGACTCCTTCCTGACCACAACCATGGCTAAAGCCATGACTATGACTCACTTTTCCACTTTGAGAAATCAGGCACAGAGAAATAGAATAATCTAGCCTCATCTAAGGAAGCTAATATCAAGGAGAGGCAGAATGGGGAGTCAGAGTTTCCCCAAATCTCCTGCATTACCCATAGACACAGAGTGCATGGAGAGATCAGTTACAGCAGATACATTTGTGGGAAGATTAATGACTCTGTGGGCTGACTGATGTTACAGCAAGGTTAAAAAAAATAAAAAATAAAAAATAAAAAAAAGGGCCATGACTGTATTAGACTGGAAAGAAAGTAACTCCTCATAAAGCTAGGGTTACTTCTAGTTGACAGATACAACATGCTTCAGAAATCCCCAGGAAAGCAAGCTGTCATATCCTACTCTCTGTGACATACTGGTGCTACTGGCAGCAGAAACTGGGTCTGTCCTGGTGACCTGAGTTGAACAAGAATATTGATGTATTGGAGGGGATTCTGCAAGGAGACATGAGCCTAATACATGATTAATTAATGCCTTCTGTAGTTTAATCAGTTTGTTTTCTGAAAGTGAATAGGTCAAGGAAGAGGAACCTGATAAGAGAAGGAAATATATAAGATAAAGTGGCTGGAAGCTGCAGTGAGATTAGATATCATAGCCCCATTTCTTATGTCAGAGCTACTTACTGAAAGGAATGGATGGTTCCCTAAGAGATATGGCCCTGTTCAAACACAGAGAAAGGACTCAAAATGATTCCTTCTTCAGAGAAATCTTACAGCCAGTGTTATGAAGGAGTAGAGAAGAAGCACACTTTCTGGTAAAACTGGATTTTGTTGGAAAGTACGATTTTGTCGGGAACATCACAGCATTTAGACTCTGGAAGCTCCAGGTCTGACTGGAGCCAGGGCTGCTTCAGGCAGCAGTTTGGTTAAATCCAATAGCAGGGAAACTGAACAGAGTGGTAGTCCCACCAAGTAGCTGCTGCATCTGCTAAGCACACATTACTTTAGAAATGCTCTCTGATGGTGTTTCCAAAATAGAATATTTCAGAAGTTCCAGGATTTTTTACCTCTCTTAATTTGGTGAAGTCTAGTTAAATGTGAAAGAAGCTATTTCCTTCCAGATCAGCCTGTTTGTGACATCTGTTATACTCTCTCTGTGCTACTGCTGCTCCTGTCTTTTCTTCTTAGTCTGTATCTACTGTGTAGTAGTTTCGATATTTCAGAATTTAACTAGCCCAGAATGAGGTGAAGGTACAAATCTTAGTGAAGGGAAATCATGTTTTCAGGAATACAGACAATGAAATAGAAAAAGTATGCAGGGCATGGCAATGTAAAAACAAACACAGGGAAGGAGAAGAGGAAGGGGAAGAACTTGCCCAAAATAAGTGTTCCTATAGCCTTCCAGAAAAATTCTTACCTGTCATCAGACTGTATGCCTTAAATATTAGGAAAATGGTTCATCTGCTTTTCATGATGTCATATCCAGATTTTGAACGGAAGCCATATTTCAACCCCAACTTTCAAGAGATTAACATTATTTTCAAATAATATAGTTTAAATAACATAAGAGAGCTTCCCCTGACTTTCCACTGTAAGGAATTAAATGTACAATATCTTATGGTTTTATGGTTTTAGTTTGGCAAGTTTCCCAGTGCTTCCCTGGCATTCATGTGGAATGCATTTTATTTATTTGAGCCATGGATTAAGAGGGGTGTAGCTGACAATGTTGTGCACATTTTATTGCAGTGTATCTGTTGGAAACTAATCTGAAAATGTTTCAATTGTCATCAAGCAAATAAAACTTCTGCACCTAGATGAATTGGTCTTAAAATGTTCTCTATAATTTGAAATGATGTAGATAGATAGATAGAATTTCATTTTTAAACCAGATTTAGGAGTCTGGCAAGTTTGCTTCCAAATATATCTTTACTTCATTAAAAGTATGTAAAGTGTTTGACACAAATAGAAGCAAGGAAGGCAAGATATGGCCCTGGAGAGAAGGGAGGTCCAGGAGAGCTGGTTGATTTTTAAAGATCATCTCCTTTAAGCTCAGGAGTCCCATCCCAACAAGCAGAAAATCAAAAACAGGTGAGAGGAGGCCTGCATGGATGAACAAGGAGCTCTTGACTAAGGTCAAATGTGTGAAGAAAGCATACAAGAGGTAGAAGCAAGCAACTCAGGAGGAATATAAAGATGTTGTCTGATCATGCAGGGATGGGGTCAGGAAATCCCAGTCCACCTGCAATAGTATATGGCAATGGATGTGAGAGGCAACAAGAAGGGCTTCTATAGGTATATCAGCAGCAAAAGAAAGATCAGAGGAAACATGGGCCTGCCAATGGATGGGGCAGGGGACCTGGTGACAAAGAACACAGGGAAAGCTGAAATACTTGATGTGCTCTTCACCTTGGTCTTTACTGATACAACTTACACTCCAATTGCACGTCCATGTGGAAAAGTCTGGAGCAAGGAAGACTAGCCCTTGGAGGAGGAGGATCATGTTAGGGAACATTTATAACTGGACATACATAAATTCATGGGACCTGATAGGATGCACCCATGAGTGCTGAGGGAGCTGGCCAAAGTCACTGTGAGACCAGTGTCAATTATTTCTGAAAGGTTATGACAATGAGGGAAGGTCCATCTTAAAGAAGGGCAAGAAGGAAGATCCAGTGAACTGCAGGTCGGTCAGCCTCACCTTGATTCCTGAGAAGAAGATGGGGCAAATAATCCTGGAAACCATTTCCAGATACATGAAAGGCCAGACGGTGACTGCCAGCAGTCCACATGGATTTACAAAGGGATGCTGCGTGCAGTTCTGGGCTCCCCAGTACAAGAGAGATATGGAACTACTGGAGTGAGTCCAGTGAAGGACTGTGAAGACAATGAAGGGATTGAGGCATCTCACATACAGGGGGAGGCTGAGAGAGCTGGAACTGTTCAACCCAGAGAAGAGAAGGTGTCTAAATACCTGATGGGGGAAAAAAAAAGAAGAGAGAGACAGACTCTTCTCAGTGGTGTCCAGTGGCAGGACAAGAGGCAATGAGCACAAATTAAAACACAGGAAATTGCATCTGAATACAAGAAAATATCTTTTTACTGTGAAGGTAGTTGAACACTGAACCAGGTTGCCCAGAGAAGTTGTAAAGTCTGCATCCCTGGGGATATTCAAAACCTGACTGGACATTGTCATGAGCAACCAGCTCTAGCTTGCTTGAGCAGGGCCTGGACTAAATGTTCTTCTTGGTGCCTTCTGTGATTCTGTAATTCTGTGATTCTTGCCTTCCTCCTTTTACTTTTTTTGTTGTTTTTGTTCATACTGCCTTCTACATATCATACACAAATGTATTTATTTTTCTAGATTGTTGTACACTCCTTTTTTTACCATTTTTTTTTTAAGAATTCTGTCTTTTTGCATGTCCTTGGGAAAGAGAACAATATCATTTCATCCTGACCTGTCTCCTCCCTCTCTATTCCAGTCCATATGTATACCTGCAGCCTTTTCTTGTCTCTTAATGGTCTTTCAAATGTCAAGTCAAATTACAGAGCAATACGTGATATTTTGCAGCCTGAATTCTTAGTTATCTGCATTTTTCCTTAGTTCATGAGTTCAGCAACACCAGCCTTTTCCACAGATCTTCTAAACCTGTTGTCAACTTAAATAAAGTCTCCAGTAAAGGCATTGACTTTAAACAGGTGGCTTGAAATATCTCTTTAAATTCAAAAGCTGAAGGCAGTAAAGAGAAGAAAATAAAATCCATGCTTTAGAGCTAATGTTATAAAAATCAAGTTATAGAGTCAAGAAAGATTTTTAGCAATTGTTTTTCCACTGGCTACAAACTTGAGCTGTCTCAGCCTCTGGGCTTTTTTAAACTCGTCACAATAAAGCTCATTCAGCTCTCAGTGGACCTGGGAGCTTCTTTGAATTTGTCTTGCAGTTTGATAGCTAAACATTTTAGGAGCATATCCTTTCACTGTAACTAACATCCTATGGTGTGGTCTTCATAATATTTATTTAGCACAGCAATACTTCACATGTACTGCACTGCACACCAAATGGTCCACATTCAGTTTTCAGTTCCAGCAGTATGAACCTGCTACAGTTCCTTAGACTTCAAGAGTATAATCTCCAATTTCTGTAAGTGTAATGAGGATGAGGGCAGAATCTGTTAGGGTACATTTATCTACGTGCAGAAAATAGGATTATATAAGCATAGTGATAGATTGTATGAGAACTGGAACCTGAGTTTAACAAATGTGGTCTCTGCTCTAATTAAGTATGTATTATTTTGATATGAATGGATATTAGAAAGTTAGATTAACAGAGATGTTTGTATTGGGAGAATGAAATCACTTTTCATTTGACAAAGTGGTAAAATATCTTTATGTTTTCCCCGGTAGTTTTTATTGCCGACAGACCTTGATTTTAGAATCATAGAACCATTAAGGCTGGAAAAGACCTCTGAGATCATCGCGTCCAACTGTTAACCTAACTGGTAGGTCCACCTCTAAGCCATGTCCCTAAAGTCTTTAGTCTGACATTACTCAGTTTTCCCAGTAGAATTTCTGTTTTGGCACAATATGAACATGTAACTTTGCCTCTGTGTTTGAAGTCTTCAAGTCTGCATGTTTCACTTGGAGTGCTGCAAATCAGGAGCACATTCACAGAATGATGTAGACCTATACCACATTTGAAATCATAACAAAGATCTTGATATCTTCAGTATGGTTTAAGTGGGGGCACACAAAAATTTATTTCAAGAAATTTCCAAATTTTGTAATCAATGGGCTTTATGACTTTAATACTTTATAATGGGTCAAGGTCAACCTAGAGTCCAAAATATCAAAAGAAGATGATGACTGTTAAGGCTAATATGAGCTACAGGTCTGGTCTACACTTAGATTTTACTGAGGTTTCTAAGCTGAAGTATAAAAAAATCAGATTCATAACAAATATGACTATGCTAGCAAAACTCATGAAGGACAGGTTTATCAGACAAAATGTTCTTTGACAAACTACATCTTCAGTGGAGGAACTGAAGCTCATAAGGTACACCAGCAAAACAGTAACTATTTTAGTCTAATTTGCATTTTAATTTGCATTCTAGTTTAATTTAATTTCCTTATTCCTTGTCTCAGTTAAAGTAGCTTCTGTTTTCACTCATTGAACCCTGTTACACATCCTGGCTGATGGACTGGAGAACTCACAATTATCAAACTTTTCTTGTATCCTGCTTATAGGTATATCAAAGTCTTCTTACTTATACAAACCAGATTCTTGGGCTCTTTCAGTGGAAGGTATTATTACGGTCTCTCAATTGCTCTGTTGAATTTTCTTTGAGTCCTCTCCCATTCATCACCACTTGGATTGTCAATGAGAGGTTGTTAGCAGTCACGCAGCCTCTGTGTGCCCAGTGCAGGGGAGATACAGCAGCCCTGCTCCAACTCATAAGCAGGATCTGTCAGGATCTCTCATTGAACTCAGCGATTTCTTCATTCCTTTTGGCCAAAGTGTTTCACAGAGAGCTGAGGATGAACTGACTGTCCTACAGACCCAATGTTGTTTTCAGAGTAACTGTTTCCTATGTTGAAAGGTTCATTTGCATTGTCATTTTCTGTATATATCCCTTTATTTGTCCTTTTCTTAAAATACATAGCATTTGTCTTCCATGTAGCAAGCAATCCCACTCGTTCTGTACTGAAAGCCTCTTCTTTTAATTGATTACCATTCTGCTAATCATTATGACCTTACAAAAACCATCAGAAAAGTCCTGATCATTTCAAAACCTGTCTTCCAGGGGTTCCCACTGGAAACAAACACCCTCAATTATCATTGCTGCTCTTGAACACATTTTGACATGGTTCAACAAGCTAATCACTATTTTATTTTTGTATTCTTTCTTCTGTCTTCAACAAATAAATATTGTGATTAAAAAAATATACAACAATCCCTTACTACTATAATTACACTAAGATAACCAGTTGAGTGAATTCAAAAGTATAGCAACTTTATCTAACACTGTCCCTGTAGTCTTATGTTAATTAACATGAGCTCTTTCCCCCTAATTTGAAGTTTTGTTAAATAAAACCTTCCTCATGCATTTTTTTTATGTGACTGGTGACAGGGCATACTGTCTCCCAACTGTTCTGGTGTTTACCCAGCAAGTTTATTGAAAATCAGAATTCCTGGTCCTCAGTCAGAAGTCAGCTCTTTTAAAACTCCAGGAATCAAAGTTCCAACACCTACTAACTTAAAAACATGGATTTAGAAACTAGTCTTTAACTTTTCTCTCTATCTTCCCCCCACCCCCCTCCACTTACTGTGGTGTGAAGGATTCTACCATTTTTCTGCAGTGACGGATGAATATGTGGGCTATTCCCCTAACGTAATATTATAAAGGACAGTAGGTGATACAAAGAAGTGTTACCATGCACAGGGTGTTCTGCTGTCCAAAACCCTAGTGCTTTAACAGGCTGGGGTCCCTGTGCTATCCCACGCAGGGTGCTCACTCATGCCATAGCTTCTAAGTTCTGCACAGAAAAATGCAACATATTTGTCTCATTATTACCTATAAATACTAGACTCATTTAATTACATGCATCAAGTACTGTACCAAAATGAAATCCTCCAACCATGAGCCCCTAGGGCTAAATATCAGCATCTAATGCATAACTCTCAGCTATCGGTACTGAGATGAAAGCATGTTGCCTTGCAAGTGCCTAGCAATTATGTTCCATGTTAATTACTTTTTTTTTTTTGAGGAATTAACTGAATCACACTCAACCAAATTAGATTAGAAATCCTCTCTTGTGTTGTGCTATCAGCTGTCAACAAGCCCAGAATCCTTTCCCAGCATGAACCTGCTAATGATAACTTTCTTCAACAAGCCGTAGGTCTTGCCTTTGCTGAGAATATATCATCTGGTTTATTTAGACCTTAATTGTTCACCATGAATTCAGGTATAAAAGACAGACTTATTTTGTTTGCTGTTTTCAGAGTCATTGCCGTGAGAGGTTATAGCAGCTTCTTCTTCTTTTGTATAGCAGTAGCAAGCCTCTGAGTCTCTGGCTTTGCTGCATGGCACAGGCAGAGAGTAACTTTTTATCCTATTTAACTGGCCTGTTGAGTCTTTTTCTCAACAATTAAGTTCCTCAGCTGGCTTTTAAAAATCTGGTCAGAACATAATTGCTTTAGCCCTAGAGTATAGGATGAAATTAGCAGCTGTTTACCCTTACTCATTCATATTTATAACTCTGGCCACATTATTCCTTTCTGTGTTATTTTCTTACAAGTACTCAAAGATTTTAATTGGATAAGACTAAAAAAAGTTTAGGAGCAAATCTTTAAATGTTTATATCCCACGTTTCCTCAGAAAAAAGTTGTGTCTTAGGCCTAACCTGTGTATCTTTAATGCTCCCATTTCCTCAGTATCTGCAACGCTGCATCTTAGCAGAATGATAACAAAGAAGCAGAAATAGAAGCCCTCCGTATGCTGAGATGTTGATGATGAGTGGGATAGAACAAAAAGGACTCATGCTACCTTCATTTAAGGAGTAATTAAAAGTAGGCCCATGTCACACCAGACTGTGTGCAAGCTGATCTCCAGAGGCTCCTTGTCTCAAAAGGCTTACAAACCAAACCAAACCAAACCAACGAAACCAACCCAACCCAACCCAACCCAAACCAAACCAAACAAAACAAGAAAATAAAGAAAGGGTGAAGAACAGGGTATGACAGATGAGTAGCCAGCAGCTTATCTGAGGTTTTCTTGGTAGAGCACGAGCTAAAGCGGTGAGAAGGGAGGAGAGGGGACACTGCCGGGGCAGAGGCAGGAAGAAACAGGCAGGGATGGGTTGAGCATGCAGTGCAGATTGGGTTATGGTTTGATTTCCTTGTCGGAGGATGCAAGAGCAGACTGAGAAAACTGAGGCCACTTCTGGGCCTCCGCCATGAAAGCACTGTAGTAGCACTCATCACCTGCTAACGGAGGGGAGGTGGGGTGAGGAGGTCTGGAGTAGCAGCAGCAACCTTCACAAACAAAACCCACCGGGTGGGCCAAACTGGACCTGCTCCTTGCAGGCTAACACAAAGTTCTGCAATCCCCTCTGCTCCCTATGGGGCTGTGCATGGCCATACTCCCTGCAAACAAGGAAGTAGACCCAGCACTTTCTGTTCCGGAAAGGTTAGGTTTGCGTAATAACTTAACCAGCACCTAACAACCAGGTTACAAGATAGTATCAGCTTTCAGCACATGGTGTTTTGGTCTTGCTAGCTTGAAAAACTAGTACAGCTTGAAATACTGTTGTCTGAGTGATCTTCCAAAGGAGGACATCCATGCGCAGGGAACATTTTGTTTTTGCTTTTTGCTTTTAAATATGCTTTACTTTTCGTCCATTTGGAATTCCTTTTTCAGCATCATGTAAACAAATCGGAGTAATTGTGTCCCTACAGGAACAGCATAAGCCTGGCTATACTAACACCCGATGTTTCTCACAGCACAGGCCCTCTCATCAGTTTTACTACATGGGGAGAACAGACCCTGCCTGAGTCAATGGTCTTCTCGATATGCACCATATCCATCTTAAAGGTGGCAATAATCCATCTATTGCTCATGGTAGGTGTGCTGTGAATAAAGCTTTTTGGGGGAGTAAAATCTCTCAAGGGGAGAGAGATACTAGGGATACACACACCTTATTCCTAGATGCTTTTCAAAGCAATAGGAAGACATGCAACAAAAGTTCTGAGACTCCTGTTCCTAAATCCTATCTGGCTTCATTCTGTTTCTCCCCTATTTTGTTCAATCTAACAAAAGGTGCCCTTAGCATTCAAGTTTTTCTTTGAGTGTATAGATTGTATCACAAGGAAGCATAGACTGGGTACAAAGCTGATTCAAAGCTTTGAATTAACACAATGCAAGAAAGTTTACACAAAATGACGCTTCTGTAAGCCCCGAGTCTCCATGCACAGAAATGTGCAGTTGTGTCTTTCAATTTTGAGGAACTTGTTGCAAAATTCAAGGGGTTTTTTTGTGTGCCTGGATTTTTTTGGATGAAAAGAGACAGCTTAAGATGTTTGCTAACAAAAATATTGGGGACTGGAAGGCAATGGTTAGTTCTGGTTTCCAACAAAATGAAAGCACAAAATCCGTTTGTAAGCATTGCTGAGCCAATGGCAATTGTAGATCTGTTAGAAACAAGCAAACAAACAAGAAACCCTGCAGATGCAATTGCAGCTCTCTGCACACTTTGAAATCTAGCATGGCATGACTTGTTTACCAGAGATCATTGGTTTTGAAGGACCTAGCTCATGCAGGCTGGAACAATCACATTCAAGAGTACTCGTCACTTAACCGCAAATTCTAGAAAGGGACAAATATTCTCCATGAAGTTATGCAACACTTTTTATAGTATGTTTAAAGTCTGATTGCAGCTTGTCTTGAGCAGCAAAGCTATTAGAGTGGTTAAAACCAATTGCTTGAACAAGCCAAGACTCGTTAATAAATAAACATTAATAGCTCATTAATAAGCTATGTTATGATCCACCCTAGCACATGATGAAAGATGTGAAAGGAACTTGATGCCTTATCCATTGAGCAGTCCAGATGCAAATTCTTTTGGTCAGAAGTAAACAATGAGGACAAAAATATTCTCTCAAGTATCTATGATATTTTAGTCGTATTTTGTTTTGTTGGAAGATTACAATGATTTCAGTCAAGAATCTTTTCTTTATATTCCTTGACATGAAAGAAATAGGAGGAGGCCAAGCTGTATTTCTTTCTGCGATGATTCAGGTCCAGCTACTGTTGAGATGGAGGAGTGCTCGTTTCCACCTGTGCCAGCAGTGTGAGCACTATTAAAACTGGAGCTTTCTGATTGTTTGAAAAAGTGATAAGTGATCACTACTGGACAAATGAAAATTTGACCAAGAATGACAGCTTTCGGGGGACACATTACTTTTATGACATTTTACATTTGAGAGATGCCCTAAGTTCTTCATTGGTCATGAATCATGCAGTGACAAGTCAGATCCATTCTGCTCACATATCCTTGACCAGACTGCTTTATACGAAAGCCTGGCTGCTTTCTATGGTTATTAATTTTTAATGCTACAAATGTTCTGTTCCCATTTCCATAACTTACACAAGTTATGATGGTCTCATATATAACAGGATAAGCACCTGTCAGAGCAGTTGCTTTCATATATTGCTTAGCATTAAAGCACACAGACTACATCATCTGTGTATTTTTGTCCCTAGGACAAAGAACATTTTTGTTGTAGCTGAATTCATGCAAGTGATCCTACATGTCTTTAGTGTTTTTCCCTTTCCTCATAGCATCCTGGCAACATTCTCAGAATCATATTTCTTTATCTCTGTCTCAGAAAACTACTATGTCCTTTTTTAATTTCTTCTATGGAAATCCTCATGGTGAGATCTAAAGGGAAACTATTTTCCAATGGTATATAATTTCCTTAATTGTGCAAAATCTTTCTAAGAAGATTCAAGTCACTGTAGCATGCTAAACTTATTCCAGGTATGCATGCTTTCCCTGTTCCTTGTAATACATATGGTGATACAGTAACACTTTTGTTTTTTCTTGGCATTTCCACAGAACGTGACTTTTTAAAATAATGCGCATGCGTGCAGGGAAAGTTCACATTTCATTTCAGACATGAATTTAGAAGATTCTTTTACTGTTATTTTCTTATTTAACATTTTTCTACACCTGTCAGTAATGGCAGGGTGCAGTCTGAGATCTGAGTATGTAGGTAAATTACATCATCAGGAACAATGCATAACAAAACATTATTTTAAGATATACTGCTTTTTTTTTTTACCTGGCAAAAAGCTTTGGCTATTTTGTACTGGATTAAGCATATTTTTTTTTTCTAATGTGTTCCTAGTCCCCTAAACTGCCCCGTGGTTTATGCTACAAAAAGGAGTCCCTAATACAGATGTTCTTTAGATGCACTTAATCCATAGAAGAAGGAAATGCCACGTCGTAGATTTTCCATTAGGACATATCCTTGTGCTGTATGAAAGAACAAGATGGTGTAGTGGGTAGAGATAAGACCTTGGGGGCTGGAAGGCTTGAATTATTTTCCTGGCTATGCCTGCAAGGTTTCACTCCTCCATGCCTCAGCTTCACCATCTGGAAAAAGGGACTAATGGTACAAACATCTTCTGTAAAACAAACAAGCAAACAAAGAACCTCTTTGAGTTCTCCTGGTGAGAACATGGCTACACAGAGGGAGTTTTATTATTATCAGCGTTATCAGCTGGGCTCCACAGTTGTACAAATCCTGCAGTAATCACTCACTTCCTTGTTATTATTTCAGAAGAGAAAGGCCGAGGCTGTTTAAAATGCCAATGATATGCAGAGGATATGCCTGCATTCTTGTTTGTCTAGAAGGCCATGTTTCTCACATTAAAATTTATGAAACAAAATTCCAAATAATCATGTCGACAGAGTGGATTTTGTGGGGCACCAGCGTGGAATGCACAGTGCTCCGTCATCCGGCCCTTGCATTTGCATTCCTCTGCCATACCCAGCTTCAAAGAAGACACTTCCTTTCATTTTCCTCTTTGCAGAAATTATAAATGATAAATCCACTTAGAAAAACAACTGCCCCTTGGACCCCTAAAGGATGTTATGGTTATTTAAAAACTTATTTTAAAAATATATATTTATTTTTTGGGGGTGGTATTATTTGCTACTCTATTTTTCTTCTTAGTAAAAACCTCTCCCTTCTCTGGACCAAATATATGAAATTGATAGGGAACAGCTGCTATTCAGTCTGCTGGAGTTTTATAACGTGTTATCAAACCCTTTGAACACAGCTGGTAAACAGACGCTCATCAGAGCATGCATGCCAGCAGCTTTTTCTGTTGAAAAGGTAAGATGATCATTTGGGGGAAATTCTGTCAAAACAGTACAGATACTGCATCAGAAGACTTTATGCAGGGTCCGTATGTTCTGCACATATGAGGTTCAACCAGAGGTTGATATTCATATTTTAGATGTGAGATCTGAAATAGAAGTAAAGTCAACTTCTGCAAAAGGATTTACCTGGAATTACTGAACTTTAGCAATAAATCTTTGAACAAGTTTTCTCAGTGAACTCTCTTTTTAAGATGTGCTTGGAAAAGGCCACGGTGTACTGGTAGGATATTACTATGTAAACATGAAGGTATTGTGTGATGGCCCCGAAACCCTGAGTTCTCAGTGGAGGTGGTCAGTTGACAGAGGTGTTAATCTTGGTTTATATGGTTGCCTGTCCTCTGTGGCTTTGTGCTACATGCAAGTACGCCTGCAAAGTGGATAACACTGATGTCCCAAGTTGGCTTCTGGAAATATGGTAGCTATTTTCTAAGCAGAGCAGAGATGTGTTGAATACACTGCTGAAACAGGGTGGCAGCTTTGCTCTTTTGCATAAGGGCTCCCCTGCTCTCAGACTGCTGTGAAACTGCAGTTTCGCTGGCAGCTACTAAAACTGTTTCCAACAGAAACGGTGTGGCTGTCCTTCGTGGCCAAAAATTGGAAACATGAGGGCGCTCTTGCAAGCTCTTGGAGCTAAGTGTGCTTTCTCATGGGTGCCACCCAAAAGCATGAGACTCACAGTGTTGTGAGCATTGACAACTCTCTTAACCTGAAACTGTGCAGACTCTTTAGCTGGGAAGTAAATATACCCAAGAGGTCTATTGCATTGTCAGATGCATTTAACACCTGTGAAAAAAAACCCATGCTGCTGCTGCTGTGTTGCAAACGTTATGTGACAAGGCTGCTGAATGACTTAAGCAATGACGTGATTCCTCTACCACATTTTCCAAGGTGGTAAACCAGAGAGGATCATTTAAGACGTGTTGCTGGGACATCTGGTTTTCGTATAGATAAAAATAGTTGCTATCAGATGACTGTTCAGTAGGCTACATGATATTATTTTGTTCCCAGTTGATTATCATCAGCCATATCAAAATAACTGCAGTCACCACTGGCATCAGGCTCTCATCTTCAAAGGCAAGAGCTGAAGTGGAAATCTTGGCATATGAAACACAGGCAAAGTGCCAGTAGGACATACCTTTTGTGTATCAGCCTGTTCAGGCTACTGTTCTAGGTATTGGGGTGCACAATTCAGATAGATCAGCCAACTCTACATTGCAAGATGGCAGGTGTAGTCCATTGCTCTCAGCCCTTGGGAGACAGTGAACTGCAACTGCTATGAAGTAGTACCTTAAGGAAGCAGAGTGTAAGTTTCTTTTTGAATGGATATATAACTAAATGTTTTGGGCTACTTCGTATGTGGGTTGATGTGAACTGAAACAAAAGATTTTACTTATTTTCCCAGTAGGAGATTCAAATTCTCTACACAGTTAGCAGATATCCTGATTATCTTTTTTTTTTCATTTTTCAGAAACACAAAATAACTTTTCCAGTTACTGCTGGAACAGCTTACTGTTAAGAAGTCTGCAGCACACAAGGAAAATATAAGGAAAGCAGCAATAATCTGCAAAAAATTAAGTCTTTTGGGTTAAAAGGTTAAAGATCTTAAAAAGCAGTAATGCCCCTGTAAGTTAAGATGCTGGAAAAACATAATGATAGTAAATGGAAAATTTTCAGCTTGTCCCACCACATGAGTCTAATCTCCTAAGAAGCAGAAGCAAAGAGAGAAACTTTCTTCGGATAAGTTCAGAGAAGCAATTACTTACTTCTGTAAACCATGGACAAAGAAAACAAAAATCAGCAGAGGAAATGGTAAACAGTAGTAAACTGTAAACCCAATAGTGGGCACAGTAGGAGGAAAATTATGAAGCACTTAGCAAATTAAAGAAACTGAATACCATTTAGATAATATATCACGCTGATTGTATAACAGCAATAACATCTTCCTTCGTCCAGCTGACAACATTATACAGAACATAAGGCAAGCAAAGCCTTTCTTCTATATAAATATGAATTTCTCATTGTTCTTGTAAATGAACAATAGCTATAACCAGATTGAGGAGGTTTATTAATGCAGTGTCAGATCATGTTCACATTTACTGAAGTATGAATAAGAATTGCCTCCAGCCCCTCAGAAGAGTTATATACATTTAATAACAATGGCAACACTATACGAAAATAAATTACTTACGGAAATCTATGAAGCCCGTAAGGGCTATATTTTTGCCAGTTTGTATGTCAGAGCAATCAGTTAGGGCCCACAGCCAGGTAGGGATTTTTCCTTTGGCTTAGAATGTAACTAAAAGCCAACAATTCATTGCATTTGCATATGGAAAAGGCTTAGATATGTTCCAGGGCTCTGTATGGTTATCATGTGTGTCTTGTCAAATTAATTCAGCTGTAAGCATATTGCAAGTAATGTGAAAATCTCTTCTTCCTTATTTGCTGAGTTACTTAATCTGTTTTTTCTTTTAAACTTATACTTGATCTGATTTTCTGCACTTCTTTCACCAATGGATAAAGACAATTATTTCTGTTTGCCATCTAAAGCCTTTCAGCTAGCAAAACAGTTACTTAAACTCTACCTTCATCTGACATAGCTGTTGATGCAATATGTAGAAAGATACAGCTGCTGCCAAGAGTCACAGGGTTCACAGAGAATACATATTTAGAGAATACGCTTATCAAAATAAGTGGGAGGCAAAAACAGTAGAATACATAGATACTGAAATACATCTTGTCTCTAAAGGGGAAGAAAATCCCATGTTTCCTGGAGATGTTAGAATAAGAAGTTCCACCCTCCACAAAGGCTTGAGAAACATTTCACAAAATGCTTAGCAGTGGACAGTTGTAATTTCCAGTGAAGTCAATGACAAGCCTGTCTGGATCATCTCTATGATAGCACAGAGGTAAGGCAAAGGAAAGGTAAGGGAAGATCTAGATCTACAAATTAAGTTGAGCAACAGTGGGGCAACCCACCCATGTTGGTAAGGAAAGGTGCTGAGACACCATTTCAGGTCAATGGCTGGCATCTGGAGTAACCTCTTGGAGGTTCCCCAGAAAAGGGGACACCTGGATTTCCTTCCTGGCCTTGGCTTTGATCACATCCCTTATCTCCTCATTTCAAAACTCACACAGGCCCTTTTACAACCCCTCTTTTGCATTGGTTTGCTTGAGCATCTTTAAGCCATCCTGGCAAAAAGACTCTACCAGGAAGATAGACACAGCTTAAAAGTAAAAAGCAATTATTTATTGGCTAACACACACACACACACACGCACACACACACACAAAAAAAAGCACAGCTGAGATTTACTGAGCTATTAGGATAAGCATTAGTGTGCTCACCATCCTTGATAAAGCAGTTTTCATTAAGAAAGTGTTAACTACACCCCTAATTGTTACCTTATCAGTACTGAAGTGGACCATGCTATGTCCTGACGACTTGTTTGGTCATGACCCTCTTTTAGCAATGACTGAATGCAGAAGCCACTCCTAGAAGGAGAGGAGATCAGATCTAAAATGCTTATGAAAATGCCTATGCAAAGGGGCAGGGCTTTGAACTGAAACTGTCCCTTGTTTGGTGCATGCCTTTTCCTATTCTAGTGGCATATAACTATATTTATCACTGAAAAGAGCAAGCTTCAGGATGGTGTTCATCTGGGTGATGTGACTATTTTAATGCTCTGCTTGGTCATTTCTGTCCTTTCATAACGACATCTGATTCTTGGGGGGGAAACAACAACTATTGTGCCTTTATTTGTTTAGTATGCTTTCCTGGTATATATTTTCTTAATTACTTGCCATACCTAGCCTACGTTTGGCCAGGACTTAGAAATGTTTGAAAAATGCAGTTCTCCAATGACAACCGTGGAGGAAAACTCCTTACCTGATTTGTCCTGCACATGGCTAGAACAGGTGTTGCGTACTGTCAGAGTTAGAAAACACCGTATTGCTGAATGCGGAGTTCAAACTGCAGCAACACTGGGATTTAGAAAATACTTTGTAAGTTGCATCAGGAAACCTGTGGTTCTATATGTTGTATTTTTTATTTATGTGAGAAGTAGGAAGTCATTACTTGTCTTTCTTGCATCTCTCCAGTGGCATGGATATAACATGAGTCAAAAAGCAAGCTCTCATATGAAATCTGCAAATCTCAGTGTTGGTTGACAGCTCTGTAATCTTTGTCAATACCTTTGACAAACTGTACAGTATTGCAATTTTCTTGATGACAGTTGGAGAGGAGATAGGCTGGACTTATCAGTTTGGTATGTCATTCAGTATATCGAAATAGTCAAGTAATCTTCCAGTGGAGTCCATGCTTATAAACAGGTGAATTATTTAAATATTTTACTGTGTCACCGTGCTCTGCAATCAGAACTGGCATAATTAAGAATAGCAGATGTCTAATGGGAAAAACAGATTTTAATCAGATTGTTTACTGCCAGGGCATCTGGAGAGTTTTCACTTGCCTGGTTTTTAGTTTCAAGGAGAAGATACAAAGAAGTGTTTGCCAGGGAACTGTTTGGTTTCATGAACATATTTTACTTTGAGACTTTCAGTAGCTTATGCAGAGGGGGGTAATGAAGGAAACAGGTTTTGAAGTCAGTTGTCCATCATGGAGATGAGTTTTTAGTTTGTGAGCCCAGCAAATACAGATATTTGCCAAAGGCTTCTGAAATCATTCTGGGAGGCGTCTCACCACCAAGGACTGCCTCTAAAAGAGGAAAAGCAGAGACCTGGCACAGTACCGTAATTTGAAACACTCTACTGGTTGGTGGAAAAAGAAAAGGGTTCTCAATGTTTTTGCATCAAAAGCCACAATACTTAGGCCCTATGGGCACTGTGGAGAAGCAGGAATTTTTAGCTGACCACTTGGAGTTTTGTCTCTCAAATTATTCAGACAGGAAAAGGATTTTTGCACTTCCCAGCTCAGGCTGCAGTGCAGCCTGTCAAAGGGAGGGCATCTCCTCAGATTAATGAGCCATTCATGCTCCTGTGCATTTGTATCTTTTCCTCCGAGACATTTATTAAGCAAATAACAGCTGCACTCCAGTTCTTTAGTCCTGCCCAATTATCAGATCTGCCAGCAGCACACTAGAGAGCACAGGTTAGGGGACTGGTTTTGTGGCTGATAAAGCCATTGTAGGACCTTACCTTAAATGGCGGCTGTTTATCAGAGAAAGGAGACAATACAGGGTGAGGCTGGGCATATTTTTACTGCTAGTCATGTTTTGATTGCTCTGAGGGTTCCTTGGTTGCTGTGCGTGCAGTACTTGTGTGAACAGTGTTGTATAACACATCAGTGAAAAGATGGCCAAACCCTGTTTTCAAAGCATGTATAACTTCTGGTGCAGGGTAGGATATTAGTCCTTAAAACCATATTATTTAGAGGGGACATCAACATGCCCAATGTCCACTGTTAGCATGGCAGCCTGGCACAGAAATGATGACATCCGTCCACTGCCTGAAGCTGAGGATAAACAGCACAATGAAGGTAAGCTTAAGCATGTAGTCAGAGTGATTCACCAACCGGATTAGCAAAACAGAAAAATCTGTGAGGCTCTCCATGACCTCCAACAGGCTTTTGTTTTCCATGGAGCTGAGAGTGCGTTATTTCCAACAGACAACGTGAAACAATGCAAAATAGCATCATGGAGTGAGGGGCAGTCTGAGGCATAACCCCACTGCTGCCCACAGTCAGTAGGGACCATCCCTCAGTCACACCCAACTATCAACCTTTTCTTCTGCTTGGAGGTTGGAAGGAGGACTGGGGGCTGCAGGAAGGAGGAGTTTGGATTGTGTGCTGGCTGCAAGTGAAGCACCCCTGCCAGTGATAAGAGGTTCAGTTTCTAGCCTGATTTGAATATGCATGTGTGTTTTTCCTCCTTATGAATTTTAAGCCCCTGGGCTGAGTTTAGCCAAGTCTGGCAGAAGAACAGCAGTCTTGACAGTAACTGGGTTTCACGAAGAAGGTTGTCTGGGCAGAGAGGGGGAACACTATTAATGCCTTCATTAATCGAAACACTCTAGCATGAGCCAAACATCTCTGACCATCAACCAGCAGAGAATTCAATAAATGGATCCCAATCCATAAGAAAGTGGATGGGGTGTATCTTCACCCTTTGTATTTGTCCTTCGCATTCAGTAGCTGAAATGTTGGTTAGCCGAGCGAGACCCGCAGCAGAGAAGGGAGCATGAAGAGGAAGTGGAAGAAAAGGGAAAAGGCAACACACACAGACTGGCCAGCGGGAATGCCAGATTTCTAGACAAACCTTGCACACTTGGGGAAACAATGGGAGGAAGAACTGTATCTGTATTCAGAGCTTACAGATCTTAGCACAGTTAGAGATTAAAAAAGAAAAAGACAAATATTGTTTTCACTATCTCATGAGGTAGATGAGAGGTGAGAAACGAATGAGGCATGATTGCCAGAAATAATACCAAAGGCATTAGAACAACTGATAAGGTAATTTCATGTAAACTGTGACCCAAGACAAACTAAGACTTAAAATGAGACTGTTTTTCTTTACCTGTGGCCAAGAACCACAGGGGGAACCAAGGCACATTTCAGAGCAGAGATCTCTGATATTTCCGTGTAACTTTGGATGGATTTTTAAATTCCCTAGCTGAAGGACAGGATCATTTGTTGTACTTGTGATTATTCTTGAGAAAAACAGACACCGTCTCCAGAAATGCTTTTGAAAAGTGGGCATGGATGAACTATCTGGGGAAAGGATTAAATTTGTGGCAGACACTTGAGCAGAGAAGGTAACCAGCACTACAAGAAATTTAGGAATTGGGCCAGAGGCAGTCTTACTCTTCCACTGCAGGAACCACTGCTCAGAGCAAACTGCAGAAAAAAAGAATACTTCGGGTGTAAGGAGCCTGGAAGTGAGAGGCATCTTATGTGCTTTCTTCTGACAATAAGCAAAGGAGAAAAAAGGAAAAAGACAATACATGCAGGATGTAGAGATATCTGACAAATGTGAGGGTGCATGCAGTGTAACTTGAAGAGGACTGGAGACACTATCTGTGCCTCCACTGGAGCAGGTGACCTTCTCTCAGGTTTGAAGCTGGTGTGTGGACATCCAGTATTCTTTCTTCTTTTTTTTTGCCCCCTTACTGTGGTTCCCCTGGAGCAACAAAGAAGGGAAGATCTGTTTTTTACCTAAACCACTCAATGCATAAAAGTATTTTCTCTTTTAAGCCATTTATCCAAAACTGTAATGTTCTATGCACCTTTCTCCTCTTTGAGGTGCTATTGCAAAACTTACTAAAATTAATGGACAGATCTTGGCCACAGTATGTTTTGGATTAATATGGTATGTCTATAGTGTCAACCAAGCATGGGTGTGAGCTTGTTCTCAAGTTCATAGTCATATCTAGTGCGCACAGCAGACACAAAAATACTTACTTAAGCATGTATCCATCCCTGGACATAGAGTCTAGATCTTTCCCAATGAGTTCAACAATGCCAGGGCTCAGGCCTCAGCATGGTCATGTAATTGTCTGTAAGTTTAAGTTTTTCATTGTCTTCAGCATAGCTGTCCTCTGGGTTACATTCTTACAGTTTCCAGCTTTCCCAGACTGTTCCCAAAATGCAGTCTGAATGTTGCCATCCTGTTAGTAAGAAGACTTACGTGACTTGCACAGTTTATACAGTATATTGCTGGATTATACCAGTTGGCCTCAGGAGCAGAGAATAAGGCTTGGCACTGCTTGGTTTCCTAGTAGAGATACAGCCAGAGAGACCAATCACAGTAACATTGCATGTTAGTGTCTGACCCTGCAGATCAGCCTCAAATGAGCTGGCTCACTAAACCCCTCTCCAGCTGGACATACTCTCAAATCTGCTGAACAGAGCAGCAGCCAGGCGCACAAGCTCCTGAATGTATTGGGCATGCATAGAGTCGTGGTGGTCAGCAAGCCTAGGTCAGCTCTTCACCTCACAGTGTGAAACTGCATGGATGAAAAAGAAAATTAATAACCATAACATATCATCACCACCTATTAAAAAGTACACTGAGCCTGGCTGTAAGGAGAAAAAAAGAATTTTTTTTTCTGGACTTCTGCCACTGAATTTGCCCCAGTGCAATGATGATGCATGGTCTGGGAACCCCCAGGCAGTATCTGTGCTGCTCAGGGGGCCTGATGCAGGCTATGGCTCAGCCAAAGTGTGCTATTTCAGTAATGGAAACCAAACCATGTGTTTGAAACAAGATGTTTCTTCTGAGTTCTGGAGAGGAGACTGGGTATTTGTGAGCTTAAAAAACACATCAACTTGCCATGAAGCCTATGAAAAATAATCTTTGTTTTCTTGAAAACAGTCTGTTGATTCCTGTCTGTTAGATGAAATGCATTTGCCAATGTTTTGAAGTTACCTTTTGGTTTGTTTTTAAAGATAAAATGTTTTTTAAAAGGACTATAAACAGAGTGCTAAAGTTACTTTTAAAAATTGAATTATCTTGGAATTGTTTATAAACCTCCTCCAAACCATCACAGAATTGAAATAAGGATAAAAATGAGCTCAGTGGATTTCGCATCACTAAGCCCAGCTCACCCAAGACTGCAGTGCTCTGCAGAGCTGGTTTCTCTTCACTTTTCTCCCTTAGCAACTCCCTCTCCAAAAATGGCTCCAACATTTTCCAGACAGTAATGTTACGCACTTTAAAAAAAATTGTTTGTACTGTTTGCTCAGTTTATTTCAATGTTTTATTAAATCTTTAGAATCAAAGAATTAAGATTTGTGAGCAATAGCTACTCCCACAAGAAAACCTGTTAAACGTGTGTGGCACTGCTCACTTGGTTGCTATTTCTGTGGGTTTTAGAAACTGCTGTTTGCAAAGGGCATGTTTTTTGGTGTTGGGAAAGTTTGATTCAATTAGCCACGCATGAGAAGGCCTTTTAAATTAATTTTCTCCGATGATAATGGCAATTGCGTAGAAAGGTGTCTTTTAGCATGGAAATTTATCCAGTGGGCATTTGCAAAGACTCTCCAGTCACGTACTTTTATATCTCTGCTGAATACATTCTCTGAGCCAAAGGAGTCTTTGAAAAATTGGGGTGGTAGCTTAGAAGCAAATTTTCAAAGTACAGAAGCACAAAGCCTTCTGGTGAATGATGGTATTTGATTGATCCTTCTGTATGTAAAGTTTATGCTGCAGATAAAGATAATACTCATTAGTTTCTCCAAGTGTATACCTCAGAGCTTGAGCAGAGTTCCTGAGAAAACTTGTAACATCATTTGCTTGCTATTTTGGCAGCTGTCTTCCATTTCTCATATTGGAAGTAGTCTTATATATGAGAAGAAGCAACACTAATGCTTCCAGAAAAAGAAGCAAGACATCTCAATTCTAAGTTCATTTTCTTCCTCTATCAGAAATTAAGTAGCATCCTTCCACCTCCGCTGTGCTTCCCATAAACATGACCTGAAGACTCCAGCCCAGAACCACAATGCAGAATATCATAATTGTCAACGTTAGTGTGGTGTTATATCCACGGAGGACCCGGTTCTTCCACATCCTTCTTTTGAAAGGTGTTGAGTTTACCCTGCAGCCTGGAATACTTTGGCTTGTGTATAGGCAATGGAACTGAAGCTAGGACTTCCCTGGTTTCTCAGATAAGTGTAATCTTGGAGGTTTCAAAACTTAATCGTATTTGGACTTTCAGGATACTGCATACTGCAGCACTATCATAAAAAAATCAATCTGAATAAGTTGATGTAAATTTGGATAACATCCCAAAATTGTTAGCAGTGTTTTCAGTTTCTGGGGAAACTTTGAAACATGGGAATAAAAGCAGTTACACTTAGAAGGAAAAAAAAAAAAAAAAAGATGTCTTTTAGTCTTTTGTTGTATTATTTACTCTGTATACAATGGAAAGTGTTGGGCAATTATAATTACCACTGTTGTAAATTATGCTATTAGATAATCCCCCTGTAAAACAGTATTTTTTGTGGAGATGTGCTAGTGACTCTTTTATTTTATTTTCAGTTCTAGAAATAAGGCATATTTTGTTTCACTGAAGAGGCTCCTTTAATAGAAATATCTGTTTCTTACATCTGGATCATCAGGTAAACATACATATTATTTCAGTTGAAAAACCATGGTGCACTGTAATGAAGCTGAGTGTGTTCAATAAAGGTCCTACATTCCTGGCAGATAGCCAAACCATTCAGGATTTTCAGGGAAACAGTTATGGAGATCTGGTAGTACTCTTTTAAAATTTTATTTTCTTTTAATGTCATTATAAAACCATTTCATAGAATCCAGAAATGTTTCTTATTGTTTTACTTTGTTGTCAGTGTCTAAGCAATAATCCCACTTTTAGCAAACACTGTACAGTTTTGCAGCTGTGCGCCAGAGCGTTGCTTCTTTTTTCTGATGAAAAAATGTATTTCATATGAAGGAGGTCAAGGAAATATTCAGTTATTAATGTTGACTCACTGCTAGTAGAGGATAAGAAAAGGAAATCCTGTATTAACTGTCATCTTAGTTTTAACTTTCCACTTACATTCACAAAAACATGACAAAGAATTATAGAAGGGAAAACCCACTTAAGTACAAAAAAACCCTATTATTCTTATTTTGTCTTAAAAAAATGAAAAGGAGTTGCAGGTAGATGTGGTACACAACAGTATATTTAGAAGGAGGAACTCATAATGAAGATTTAGGATCATGCCTTTCTCTTTCAGAGACCTCCTTGCCTAGTTTAGGTGTCCCTTAGGCTTTGGTGGCTGGCCACTCTTTCCTGGTGGCTCCCATCTAGCTCAGGCAGATGAATTCATCCGGACTGTCCCTCTCACAGTCAGATGTGGCAATATTAGAGCATTGTCCTCCTTTTTCACTTAGCCTTTGAATTCAAATGAAGCTACAATCTTGTGTGGAATTGAATTAGTTTGAATCAGCAGTATTTAAAGTTGGACTGAGGAAGGAGGAAGGACTCTGCTCAGCAGGCAATGGTTCTAGTTCTGGCATTGTGGGGCCAAAATGGCATGAAAGGCAACTCTGGCAGAATTCTTGCTCTGGGATATTTAATTCCCACTGACTTCACCATTGTCATATGTTCACACTCTCCTTGGTCTTGTAGATTTAAGGGGGGAGTTCTAGAAAAAACCTGGGTTTGCTCTTTCTCAAAAATAATTCTAAAAAATACTTTTAGCAAATAATTCTATAAAGCTTTGGTGACTGTGTAAGGCTGCGAAATAAATCCTACTATGGTTTTTATTGTGTAGAGAAACTTCTCAGTAACTCAACTCTTCACAGAAAAAAAAAAAAACAGCATAATGGAATATATAATTGAAACCTTGTTAGAGGTTTAAGAAAAGCAAAGTAAATTAACCTGAAATTAAAAGATAGCTGAACCTTATAAGAAACCGTATGTGCATTAAGGTTCTTTTTTCTTTCAATTCAAAATACAGACTTGATAATCTGAAGCTGCAGGGTTTGGTATATCCATAGTGCTTAATACCTGTGCAACTCTATCCCCATTGAAATAGAAGGTAAACACTGCAGAGAGCAGAGCTAGGTTTACACTTTGAGTGCTTTTTCTTTTGGCTCTACAGTTTGTTAGTTGTTTTTCTACTGTGTTCTGCTGATTTCTCTTAGAAAAGAAAAAAGAATAGAAGAGAAGAGAAGAGAAGAGAAGAGAAGAGAAGAGAAGAGAAGAGAAGAGAAGAGAAGAGAAGAGAAGAGAAGAGAAGAGAAGAGAGAAAAGAGAAAAGAAGAGAAAAGAAAAGAGAAAAGAGAAAAGAGAAAAGAGAAAAGAGAAAAGAGAAAAGAAAAGAGAAAAGAAAAAAGAAAAGAAAAAGATAGTAAATATTCCTATCCAGGAACCATGAAAAATACCTTCCTCACTTGCCTTCTTCATAGATTATTTTTGCAGGAGTTAAAACTTAACTTTAACTTCTAAGTAATTGGATAAGATTGAGATGAAACTCTGTTAACATAGGGATAAAACTACATTACTTTATGATTTCATCATGAAGTTTTTTTACCTAAATGTTTCTTATTTTGAAGATTTCTTCCAATAAAATGTTCATTCTTTGATAATTTTGTCCTCATTAAGCTGTGTGTGATTATTTCATGAAGTCATTTTGATGCAAGACAAAGGCCAATAAGACAATCAGTAAGAGAACACTGCTAAAGACATGATACTCTTTTTCCTTCATGTTGCTGCAGCCAGATTCCTTGATTCAGTCTTTCTTGCCACAGAGGAAGCTATTCAAATGTACGAGTCTCAGGTTTGCTTATGGCAAGGCTTTTTAGATGCGCATTTATTACAACTCTCCTTAAACAGCTTAATGAGTAAAGGCAGCCAGGAATAAGAATACCAAAGGGTGTTATTGCTGGCATTTAAACCATGCAAAACCACATTCACTGCTCACGATGGAGAATATTTGACGGTCATGAAGAAAAGATTCATCCCAAAGGATAGGCTTTGTCACTGCAATATGAAGCTTGCTGCCCTGCTCAGGCACTATGTAAGAAATAGTTTTGCCATCTCTGACCTACAGTTGCTCAATGCCCTTCTGCTCTTTGATATTGCAAAACTGGCTGCCAGACTCTTCTCCTCGAAGTGTCAATTAGTTTGGAATTGATTTTTACACTTCTGTGATAGGTGTAACAACATGGGCAAAGATGAAGCTGGCATTCTAATTTGTTTTAATGAAGGAAGATTTAGCAGAATTCATGTAATCACAGTGCCTGTTATTTTGGTTGCATCACCTAATTGTCTGGCTTTTTCAACACTGTATCATCCTCATCCTGTAGCATTTTGTTTTGCAAATTGACAGTTCATTCAACTTGCAAATGCAGGTTGAATTTGAATTGAATCTAAATTGCTGCTTCTAATCAGTTTTTAATCTCACCAATTTAATGAGAGGTCCACTGTGGAACAAGGCTGTCTTAAAAGATTTATTTCAGTTTGAGACTTACTAGGATTAAGTCAGTGTCTGACAATTTGTCATTGTTTATCCTCAAATCTTACTCTTCACGTGTGTGTTGTCAGCACTGTCTTCTCGGGTCATGCTCAGTAGTAGCAGTGACTCTGGACCTTTAAAGGTGAAACATGTGAGCACTTTGATCAGCAAAACATTATTAAAACATTTTTCCTCTCCATATTTCTACTTGGTGAGTTGGGTTTTTTTCTTGGCAGTAATCGTTAACAGTGTAAAAGAGGTACACTACTTGAGAAAAGGTGTAGGGCTTGCCACTGAAGAAGAAAGATCAATTTAATTTATACTGCAAGAGGCCTGAGAGAGCTATTTGCAAAGCTGAGTTGGTATTATTAGTACAGCTGTAATTCTTACCATATACGAGATCTCTCTGCTGATTTTATTTGACGTCCTCATGCTCAGTGGCATGTGAGTGGAACTGTCATGACAATAATGGGACGTGTGCTACCAGAGCTATGTACAAGCTTCCAGCACATCTCAGTCTCTCAGAAGGTTAATGGTTTTATGTGGACCCCAGCTGCTTCCTCAACTGCTGAGACAATCTGCATTTATAACCCTATTGTTTCAGTTTAAGACGGCTAGGGAAAACATCTGAAAACATCCCAAAATAAGCTGTGGCAGCTTTAGCAATGAAAAAGTAAAAGTAAACCAATCTGAGCAATTAGCAAGCTATGTCTATCCAGATAATTTGTGTTTTGACATACGCGAGATTTAAACACAATGATAATGTGACAGCAGTAGATGCACAGAGTAAATATCATGACAGACATACAGGAAGCTTTCATCTCAGAATTTCACATAACACTTTATAAATCATACTGAATGCAACAGCTCACACAAACAGAGCAGTATTTGTCCTTCCGATTTATACAACAAGCTCTTTCTTCATCATTGTCATATATAATGTTTTTTGGGTGGAATTCTAAACTTAATTCTTCCTTACTCTTGCAGGACCAGCACTTTGATAAATATTAAAACCAGTATGGAACATTACACCTACAGCTAAATCACTGAATGTAAAACCCAGACACTTCCACACAAAATGGGAATATTTTTATGTTCTCTAATACTATTTTTTTCTTCCCACATTACAAACCCTCTGAAGAATGTTACATGTTCCAAACTGCTGAATTTTCCCTTTTCATTCATTGGCTGTTTATGGCTTTTAACTCTATTCATTATTTTGTTTTGATGTAGTAGTTCTTCTGCAATAAATTTCTTCAATTTCAGGCAGTGATGAGAGGAATCCAATGAGAATCATGGTCAGGATGTTTTATTTCTCAGTGTACTTTTTAATTGCAGGATATTTCTGTGCCTTTTCCTGAATATATTCAGTGTGGGCACACCCTGTTTTTGGGTTGCTACCAATTCCATCATCTCTTCAAAAGAAAGCAGCATTTGTTTGCCTGTTGGACCAGACTAAGCTGAGCATGACCATAACTAAAAAGAAAGATGTTTCAAAGGGTGGTTCCCACTAGAAAAAAAAAAAAAAAAAAGACACTGGAGAAGACAGAATCCCTCCTGTCTGTAACCATGGCTAAAAATAATATCCAGAACAATAAACAAATTACTTCTCAACTGCACTACAGAAGAATGAAAGCTGTTGCAGGTTTTAAGACTGCAGGGAACATTATTTCCTGCATAATGTGATTTTTCTCAAATTATGGAAAATTCCCCACCTGTAAACTAAATGGAATATTTATCTACCAAATATATAATATGTTCACACCATTGCCAGCATGCATATTGACTGTGTCTATAGTGGGAGGCTGGACAGGCTCAGTTATTAGCTCGCTGTTGTGCAGATTGTTGAACTCCTTGGCACAGTTGTGGCCTATGCCAATGACTACTCTTTCAAATAATACCTGGGCCTGATTTGGGGGATAAAACAGGCCAGGGACTCTTTCCTTTGGAGGTTTGAGTAAGGCCACTGGGAGGAAAAAATTTTTATCTATATCTATATGGGCAGAAGGCAGACTGTGTTATTCTCAGGGCTAGAGAATGGGACTTGGCCATATTTACTAAAGTAGACTTACTCTAGGCTTGGGCCATGCTGTGTAAATAGGGAGCACACCAGTATCTCCTGGGACATGGAAGTAAAGGTGGACAGACTCACTGATGGAAAATGTTGAAGAGGTCCTGTAGCCTCAGTTAGGCTCTCTCCAGTGATTTTTGTACCTAGACTACTCTTCTTTTTCATGGGGCAGTGATACCCAAAGGAAAATTCATCCCAATATAAAAACCAAATGCTCAACGAAGTGCAGAAGTCTGAGTGCATGAGGCATACACTTTCTCTGCTATATTGGATTGTAGACATCTTTTGAATAGTTTTTATGAATTTGAGAGAGAAAAAAGCAACATTATAACCAGCCTCAAAGAAAACCTCTGACAGAAAGCTTCACAAATCTGGGGCTTGAGTGATAAATTTTGACAAGCTAAAGCAGCAGTAAATAATGAGCTTATCCTTTGAAGTCTGTGTACATATATGAAAATTCTCCAAGGTTTTAAAAAAAAAAACACTGTCATTTGCTTATGTTTCACACATGACATTGAGTGCTTGGAAGCTTGCTTGCCTACTGTCTAGATAGAAACCAAATCTCTTGAAAATTTAGCAACTTGAAGGTATAATCCGATGAGTTATGGCGTGGAACCAATGAGTGGTGTGGAAGAGAAAAACTAAACAGCTGATCAGCATAATCATTTTTCCAAGAAAACAAGTTGGTTAGTCTATGAAGGAGAGAGGGTCCAGTATTTGTTTCATTTAAGTTATGTATTGTGTAAATTGTGATGTTGTTGCTCCCTTCCCTTCCCTTCCCTTCCCTTCCCTTCCCTTCCCTTCCCTTCCCTTCCCTTCCCTTCCCTTCCCTTCCCTTCCCTTCCCTTCCCTTCCCTTCCCTTCCCTTCCCTTCCCTTCCCTTCCCTTCCCTTCCCTTCCCTTCCCTTCCCTTCCCTTCCCTTCCCTTCCCTTCCCTTCCCTTCCCTTCCCTTCCCTTCCCTTCCCTTCCCTTCCCTTCCCTTCCCGTAGTGGTGCTAAGGAGGTCTGGTCTCATCCATCAGTTTTCACTGTGCTGTACAGATGGAGGTATCAGGTGGTAAAGTTGACACTGGGGATGTTCATAGACTCACTGGCCTTAAAGTCACAGATGGTTGCTGGCCTAAAATGGCAATGTTATCTGTTAAATGTGTGATTTGCTTTCTGGTGAATTCTTTGATTTACAATGAAACAGGAAAATGCTTGGCACTGACTGCTGAGACTAGAGTCAGTGGTTGGCCATTATTCCTGGCAAAGAGGTTATTTCCCCATTTTCAACAAGCCAGCCTGCCAAAAATGCATTCAAGAGGAAATGTAGTAAGTGTAGATGTTACAGGATCTTGTGAAGATTTCAAAATTTTAGGGGTACCTTTCCAGGCACGTGGGAAGTGAAGTCATCAAAAGCTTCTGTTAATAGACTTTTCACCTCTGAAATCAGGATGCTTTTTGGACAAATCCTTTACTTGGAAAGCAGCAAATAGACTGTGCTCACCTGCTACTCCTGTACCCACACTGAGTTACAGTCTCAATAAGTTTCCCCTATAGTTAAATATCTTTGTTATGAATTACTTTCATGCATCGCTGAGAAATATCACTTGGAAGGGCTGCAAGCTACTGTTTTCATTCCCTTGCACTTGTTAGATTACACAGTGAGCAATGGGATGATTTTTTTTTTTTTCTCTGTAGAAACATTTATGATGGATAATTATTTCAATTGATAAAGGAAAAGCAAATTAAAACTTACACCATTCTGGTCTTCTCTGCTTTGCATCTAGGGTAGTCCTTACACTTATGAAGTGAATCTGAAAAATAATTCTTTTGGCTTCTTAAAAACATATATATACTTTGTCAAGATGTAAACAGCTTCCCCAGATGTAAGACAATAAAGTATCAGGCAGCAGAACATTATCTGCTGCACTTCAAATCTTTTCCTGCTCTCCAAATCTCTCCGGTGAAAGTCTGGAAAAAAATTTAAGATGCTGTCAATGCCATGTGTTATTTCAAACAACAATGTATGGAAATGTGAGGGAGCAGCAAATTATGCTTTATAAAGAAAAAATATACTTGAATGATTTAACTTCTGTATAGCAAGCAAACAGAAGGGAGCAGTGCTATGGTTGGGAATGTTTCTCTGAGTTGTGCTGTCCACCAACAGCTTATTGTACAAACTGTAGCTTTGTGTTGCTGACACTTTCATGCAGGGTCCACCTCAGCATTTGCTACTTCTACATGAAAACATGTAAACAAACTAGAAACAAGGAGCCTCAGTGGACTGCACAAGAGCTCTCCCTTTAGATACAGGATTCATGTTATAAGTCTGTTCCTAACAAAATATTTTACCATCTCCCTCCCCATCCCAGGCACTCCTTATGGTTAGCTGGCACTCTGTGTAACTACTTGTTTAGAAACGTCAGACTGTTGGTACAGATGACTGTCAGAAGACTTAAACAACAAATCCTAAGCTTTATTTCGGGCTCTTCTTCTTAACAGATTGACTCTTATTAAAATAATATTAATTATTTATTATTAATTAGAATGGCAAATTAATGATCTGAGAACTCTGTAGTGTAGAAGATCTGGTAAAAGGCTTTGGATGTTTCTACTGGACAGTATAGTGTACTTTTGATCTCAGATAAAGAAATACCTCCTCTAAAGAGAAAAATATGTGTTTTGAGGATGAAACGAGAAGCAGAAGGGTTTGGGTTTTTTTATTATCACAAATTCTACCATATCAAGGCTGAGTTTTGTGATTCTGGGAAAATTTGTAGAATTTGAGTATCACAGGAAGAATACTGGTTTTAATATGCTGTCTTTAAAATGGTGTTTGGGATAGAGATATGTTTTTCCTGCTTGAACTGAAACACAGGGTGACTCTTGTCTTTGATTACACCAGGGAAGAAGCAAACCAGACCTGTAGTAACCTCCTCTGAAGATGCTGCTTTTTATATCCTCTGTACTTGCAGTCTATCTTTAGCACACTGCTTTTTCTTTTGCTTTCAAACCATATTTTGTTTGGTGAAGAGTAAGGACATCTTTCCCTGTATAAGTGATTATGCAGAGCTCCACTATGTGAAAATCGTAGTCTTATCTGGAAAATGAGGGTGTAGAGACAAGAGTAGAATTAGAGCAGAGAATTAGGAGGCGGCCCGCAAGGGCTTCCAGCTGTTTCAAATGGCAGGGTGTGTTAGATCATATTCTCTCATATACAGCAATCTTCCTTGCTTTATTTAATAATGATGTTAACCAGAGATCTCAGCATCCATTTGCATAAGACACAGGCTAAGAGAGAGGACAAACACTGATGGTCATATTGGAGCAAAAAAGGGAATGCTAAGGAAATGGTTCAGCAGAAAGCTTTTATGGTAATAAATTGATGTGTTCCCTGAAATGAGACTTCTTGGATGGATGGCAGCATACTAAGAATTTGGAACATATCACCTTTAAAAAAACAACACATGGACATAATATTATTTATCTTGCAGAAAATGGAATCTGTAAACTCCAAAAGGGATAGCTAGCACAGCAATCCATTATGCATACATGTACTATAATATGCATTATGAAACAGATTACACGAACTGGAAATGCGCTAAGCAGCAAGTGAATGAATGCTAGCCTTTAGGAGGTTGTCAGTTCAGTATATGCATGGGAGATGTTTTATTTAGTGGTGTTGCTATTCCACAGACTGCCAATATCAAGTGCTTTGTTCTCTTCCTGTAGACCCCCTCATGAGCAAGATTTCTTACTGTATATCTGTCTTCCTTTCTCATGCACCTGTTGCCATAAACATAGCAATACTTCTGACTGCACAATACTGAGTGTTTTAACTGTAAAATCATCAGTCCCTTGAACACAAATCTTTTCTCCTTCTCCCAAGCACTCATCACTGCTGCTTTTGTTGCTGCCACCGTGGATGGGGTGGCCAAAGAGCTAGTTTTGCTCCCACCACAGCCTCCTCATCCGAAGAGCACTGTGGCACCGGGACACTTGATCTGTCTAGGTGCACCAGGTGAGGGGAGGCAGGCATCAATGTAGCAGATCTGGTTAGCTTGGTCATAACACTGCCTCGGCATGGGACTGTACTTCATATTGCTGTATTGGTAAGGCCTTAAAACTCTGATGTGTCTTTCGAGCTTCCTATAAAGTGTTGACAAAAAGAACAGAATCATTTACTTTGGAAATATCAGACAATTTGAGTTTATTTTGATACTTAAGTTTTTTCCTACATGCCATACATCAAATCCATAAATTTCAGAAAAAAATGGAAAAAAAAGGGGAAAGGAGGATTTTCTGAATCTGAATTCTCTCAGTGCCAGGAGGCACACAAGGCGCAAACATCGTTCTTCCACTTTGATCGGTCTGCGGCTGCGTGCTCTGGAGTCCCAAGGGCCACAGCGCAGTCTTCTGTTGTTTTTTTCCTCAAGACATGACCGATCCAGTTCCATCTCTTCCTCCTCACTTCATTACTGATTTTCTCCATCTCCGAGTTGATGCTCGTTGTTTCTGCAACTTTTTGGGTTTTTTTCTGGGAGGAGGTAGTTGGCCTCCTGCCCAACCCCCATGACTTGGAGGGCCAGTGGTTTTTCTGTCAGGGTGGCCTTCCCTTAGGCTGCGTTGGTTCGCGGCGCCTTCTTCAATTTTATCCGGTGCACCCTCCAGAGAGGGATCCGCTATCCACCACCCAGGGGACGTGCCTTCTAGCCGTGCAGCCCCAGCCGAAGGAAGGAGGATTTTAGGTTGAACTATTAACATGTTCAGAAATTACCACTGTGCTACCTCCAGTGAATTAGCCATATGTGAGCAGTATTACTGTACTGTACAGTAACAGTATTTACTGTTATTTTTTCACTTTCCTCAACAGCTTACTTAAAAACCATTACTTTTCAATATCAATAGCGCAACTAAATGGCAACAAGACTTGTTTGAAAGTACAACATTTATGAAATGCCTCATCTTTTTTATAATAAAACATTGGCCTGTATTCACGAATCGCTTTAGGATTACATAAGGACTATGTGCATGCATGTGTGACAGAAGTGGTCCTACTAAGAATTTTTAAATGACCATTTCAATAACAAGCTTCTACATTGCTATCAATTAAATCAGCTCAATTTCTACAGACTGAACTCTCCCTGGGAACATGGTCAGATCTGTAATGGGAGCTGACAAATTTAAAGATTGTTCAACTGATGAAATCTGTAAAGAAACTCAGAATAGCCAACCATCCCTTCCATGCAACTCTAAGGTACAAAATATAGAACAGCAGAAACAAAATAATCATCACAAGGACAAAAAGGGAAAGGACAAATTTCATCTGCTCAAGGAATGAGGAAAAGACTGCCAGCCTGAACTGAGAGACAAGCACAAGCCAGAGTCAGAGGGAAGTGGCAAAACAGGTATAAATAATTCAGAGACAGAAAATCTCCCCAGTAAATTTTAATATTTAAATAATCTGTATAATTTGATTTTCCATTAAAAAGAAAATAGAAAATCATTAGTTCTTCACTCTTTCTCTGTGTTTCTGAAGCACTAACATTTCTGAAGTGTTAATCTTTCTATGTCCATAAGTGGGGTTACGTTACTCTCACCCTATTGATAATGTAATATTTAATTCTACCCAAACACAGAAGCACTGGTCTAAGTCCCTGCTTATCTATCTGCATGAGAACTGGAATATGGACCTCTTCACCATCTCCTGGCAGTGACTCATTTCTCCTAGTGTGTAATGCCATCCAATATAAACATTTTCCCAACCTGTTCTCCCCCTTTGGAAGAATACTTGTCCAGATTTACTCTGTATATCTGCGTTCTACTGATCAGAAATGCATAACATAAAGATATACCTTGATTTCATTGTGTTTCTGAAAACTGAGGAGGGGACCGATCATGGGGCTGACATTTGGGAGGACTGTGATTTCTTTTGGGGCTATTCTTCGGTTTTGCTATATTATTTTGATACATCACTTGTATGTATTCATTACTGACATTGCACTTTGAAGTAGCCTGTTAAAATATATGTTATGCTTGGGAACCCTTGGGATCTAATCTGTATACAAATATGATCCTTAGAGTCTGATGCACCATTCACTCAAACCAGTGGATATCTTTCCAGGGACTTGGAGTGTGGTCTAAACTCCCACATCTGAGATGAGCTTAAGAAGCCATGTATTGTTTCCATAGATCTTCACTTATCAGATAAAAAGCTATGAAAGCATCCAAAATTTAAGAACAATTTTTGGTCTTCAGGCAGAATAAATAATTTTAAAACTAAAGAGGCTGCCTGTGTAAAGAGAAAGCATGAACCAAGTTCCAAACCAATATAAATTGAATTATGTTGGAGATAAAGTCCAGAACAAGTTTAAAATATAAAATGTAATTTCAGCCATAGTAGTTTTGTTAAATGTATCCTGCTGAAATTGGAAACCCACAAAGAACAGTAATTCAAGCAGACCCTTCTTCTTCAAAATCTAGAAATAAGGATGTGCTGCATCCCAGTTCTCAACCAAGACAATTTCCCCTTTTTAAAGTGTGGCTGTGAAATTAAAATTAACATATGAAATCCATGGTTTCCATTAAATAAATTAGGCCTCATAAACATCTGATAGTCATTTGCATTTAGACATAGAAAAATGGGTAACCAAGAGTTATTACTCAGCATATTGTATGTTCCTGGAAGTATAATGAACTTGGTATTTGTTTTCATCAAGTTTTCTACTCTATGGTTTGTATAGAGACTAATGAGAGAAATCTGGGTTATACGAATTGGAGTTCTCTGGTTTTGTTTCTGGAGCTTATTGAATTTTTCTATAAGTTTACTAAGTTTGACTTGCATTCTTCTCCACCATGGGCTAAAACTTTATTTTTAAAACTTCCCTCCAACGTGAAGCCTAACAATTTTCTGGATTGAATTCAGCAGTATTTTCAGTTACTGGAATAATTCTATAATGACACTAAAAATCAGATGATTGAGCATCTACTCAGGACCCACGTGGTTTTGCACCACTATTTAGTTGCATATATAAAAGTGCATAATCAGAATTCATATCAAAGTCTTGTATAGCATGTCACAGAGATTGGTTGTGATTGTCGTACAATTCATGCAGAGTGTTCTAGTAAGTAATTGAATTTTTCAGCTGTTTTTTTCTTTAGTTACTAGAGCCCAAATCTCTGGAAACACAAGGGGTTTTTAGCTTTAGTAAGGATTTGACCATTTCTAAAGAAAAGAGAAATTCATGTGTTTATATAAACCCTCTGAGCACTTACATACACAGACTTGAACATATATATTCAGGAATATCTGATAGAATATGTAGAATTCACATGTATCCAATAGGGAAAGATTGACTTCAGCATGAGAAGAAACTCCTTACTAAGTCATAGATCCATGGAGGGAAAAGAACCTAGTTGTAAGTAAGGCGACAATTTGGAAGGAGACAGTAGAAATAAAGTAGAAAGATTCTTGATGTCTGTCAATGTCCCAGACTATGCTTATTGCATCAGAAGCTGTAAGAAACCTGAATCTCTCAGGGATCAAAGTAATTGGCTTGAGGGGAAAAAATAAGAAGGTAAGGTTCTTCAGAAACTTACAACCACCCAGTAACATTTCTGTTATTTCCTTGGTCCCTATCAGGCCTCCAATTGTTAGAAGTTTAGCAGTGGAAAAATTATGTAGAAAATACAGTGTAGTGCAGGACCCACTGTACATGAATGTCAAAGACATATAGTGAACTGAGATAATAAGCAGTCTTCTGCCACTGTTACCTTTATCGAATATATATATCTCATGATAATTTCTCATTATGTGAAGGTTTTCCCATTCTTGTGGTTTATTCCTTGTGCTATCAATAATCCACCAAGCCAGTCATTTCATTACAGAAGGCTATCATTTATTCCAGACTTCCTCCAGATTTGTTCCAGACTGTTATGTCTTGGCAGCAAGGAGGAAATGAAGAGAAAAGGAAGAAAAACTGTGATAATGACACCATGAGGAATAACTTTTGAGACAGTGGTGAACTGAAACTTCTGTTTAATGGGAGTGCTAGTGGATCATGACCTCACCTCAAGCCCACAGGCATGAACTGAAGCAGAAAGTGTCCCTGACAAACAAATATAAATGATTGATTACATTTACTGAAAGCTTGTTCTTCATTTCTCCTTTCAAGGATGATACTTTTAATCTCTCTTATTTTTCTGTATTGTATAGCACATCACTCTGAGTATCTCTGTCAGCTCTTCAGCCATCCCCTACCCCTCTCTTCCACCCTCTGTATTTCATTCATGAAGCTCATCCATCTTTTTCTGCATTGTGTCAAAGGACCACTATGGGGGAATCAAAAGCACTGAAGGAAAAGTCAGCTTGATCTCAATTCTGATACCATGGTGAGTTTTCAGCCATCCTGAGTAGGCAGAAGCAATCATTTTGGACTAAAACATATTCAGATACTGCAATTATTTCAAACTGTATCAATAGATCCTGTGGAGAATTGAGTTGCTTAGCATGGCTCTACCAAGGAGGTGAATTGTATATTTTTTCCAGATCTAAGTGCTTTTTTTTGTGGGTACATATGTCTCAAAAAAAAAAAATTAAGCAAGGTCTTTCACAGTAGAAAGCACTTTATTTTTTTTCTGATTTGTTGCATATCAACTTTTTGAATATCGTTTATCATTGTTTGTTGAAACTTTCAACAGATTGCTGTTTTTTAAAGACTCAAGCTAATGATCAGGCTTTTGTGTACGAATGTCAATCAGTATCGTTAATGCAGATATCATTCCCAAAGCCTTATAAGTTAGAAGCAAATAAAAATTAGCTTTTCAAGCTTCTTATCAGCTTATTTTAGCAAAGCACCTGGGCAACACTAATATACCTGGCACAATTTTTACTTTTTTTTACCTTTTTGATTCTTGCACTTACTAATTTATAATTGCACCAACAATGATATTTTTCACTCCATTGCACTGTTTAATATTTGCATATTTTTTCTGTTAAGATTACTAGGGTTTAACTTTCTCTTAGGTACTAATTTCTTGGTACTGTTTTATTAATTAATGTAATGTTACAGAAAAGCAATCCTTGGGATGCTAGGTTATACATATATGACTGATATTGTGTTTATGCATTGTTAATTCAAAAATATCATTTATTTAAACATATAATCAGAATGATGTTATGATGCTGTGCTGGTTTTGGCTGGGAAAGAGTTAACTTTCTTCATAGAATCTAGTATGGGGTTATGTTTTGGATTTGTGCTGAAAACAGTGTTGGTAATACAGGGATGTTTTAGTTACTGCTGAGCAGGGCTTACACAGAGTCAAGGCTTTTTCTGCTTCTCACACCACCCCATCAGCAAGTAGGCTGGGGGTGCACAAGAAGCTGGGAGGGGACACAGCTGGGACAGCTGACCCCAACTGACCAAAGGGATATCCCATACCATATGACATCATGCTCAGCAAATAAAGCTGGAGGAAGAAGGCGGCAGGAGAGAACATTTGGAGTGATGTTGTTTGTTTTCCCAAGTAACTGTTACGCATAATGGAGCCCTGCTTTCCTGGGGATGGCTGAACACCTGCCTGCTGGTGGGAAGTAGTGAATGAATTCCTCGTTTTGCTTTGCTTGCATGTGTGGCTTTTGCTTTACCTACTAAACTCTCTTGATCTCAACCCATGAGTTTTCTCACTTTTACTCTCTGATTCTCTCCCCCATCCCACTATGGGGGAGTGAACGAGCAGCTGTGTGGTCCTTAGTTGCCTGCTGGGGTTAAACCACGACAGATGCCTTTATATTTTAGTAGTTCATCTGTTTTTTTCTATCTATCTAAAACAATTCAAAATTTTCTAGTTCTTCCCAATGTTTATATATCATTTTCATGAGCCCTCTTCAGAGTTTAGCATAAACTGAAGTGTTTTGAAGAATCAGAACTCTAGTGGAAATAATACAAGACAAGGTTTAAGGGAGCTTGGATATCCTCAAAAGTAACAGCAACATAAAAATCTATTTATTCCACGTTTACAGACTCATGGAGCCATGGTGCCTCACTGAATTTTATTCATATACCCTTGCCATGATATGGACTATAGATGCCTGTTCCTTCAGCCTGATAAAACTGTTGACAAGATTTCAAGGGCAGAAGGAGTTTCTATGTAGCTATTCTGTATCCAGATAAATACCAAAAGCAGAAATGCTATGTTATGAAAAATACTGTGTTTTTTACCATTAAATTTTCACATGCTAGCAAACTGTATATCACCAAGGATAGCTTTCCAAACATCTGGCCAATAAGCTATCTGTTTGTGATAGGTTTGCTAGCATTAAACTAGAAAAAATCCCTGGTGGTTGCTAAAAACTCTCAGCAACTGAGACTCACAATAAGCTGTGCTATCTGCTACATGGATTGCAAGAGACAAAATGTACATTTATTAGAACTAAAGACATTGTCTTCTTACTTCAAATTCAGTGTCTTTTAGTTCTGATCTTCATAGGCTATTGTAGAGAATGCTAAAACTGCAGCATGGATAAAATCCTGTGTGCTGAACGATTCTGCAGGGATCATGGAATTTACTTTAGTAAAAATTATCTTCTTGGGTTTGCAAGAATTTCAAACATTCAGCTGATTTCTCTACTGACCTTTCTAATAGGCTGATGAGGTTTATGGGTATAGAATAAGTCAAATACCAAAGGCCTTCAGTAGGGAGCTAATTACATCAGTTTTGTCTGGAGGATGTCTTCAGCTTATGAGTGAGAAATATTTAAGAACCAACAAGCCTCACTGCTTACGTTAGTCATCAAACCAAGCTTAGAACTGCCAGACCAAATCCTCAGAATGATGTGCAAAGAAAGGAACAGATCTGCCATCATCATGGCTAGAAAACAGTCTTTACTGTCCCTTCCTCTTTGTGCAGAGTGGGTTTTAGCCCAGGAGGTCTGACTAGCAGAAGGTTTTCCTTGGAGAATCCCCAATGCCAGAAAGCCTGGGAGTGCTGGCAAAATCTCCCTGAGCCAAGCACATGGTGTAGGTTACAGGAGTCTGCTATACTTGTTTTCCAGTGGGTAAGGGGTGGACATTAGGAAATATTGGGAAATAGGGATTACCATTCTCCAGCTTGTCTGGACTGGAGCAAAAAGGAAGAGAAGGAAACCAGAAGCAGGGAAGCAATATTTATTCTGGAAGAAAGGAAAAGAGATGTATATGGTAACTTCTGGTCTGGGTTACAGTATTCTGTGAATAGATAGGTTTCCAGTATTTTATAAATAACAGTACACCCTTAGAGTTATAATAAGCAATGGAATAGCAATAAAGAATGGAATTATTCACCAAATATGTCCTATAAAAGTGGTCTATAAAATAGGTAGCTTCATATCAGTTAAGATAGTTACAGATTAAACAGCAGCTGAGAATATTCAGTTTTATGCAATATCTTTCCTGGACTTTGAAGAACTTTGATGTCCTGCAGATGGCTCATTTTATGTGGCACCTTACAAACATCTTTTACTGTGAGCACATAAATTGCATTGTAGCCTTATAAAAACATATTGTGTGCTTAAATTTTATTACATTCATGGTTAAGCAATTTAATTGAGAAATAATCCGTTCCTCTGTGTCTTAAATCTAAAACCAAAATGCTAGCAGACAAAAAATTGAAAAATACAAAAGCAAGCAGAGAAAGCAAAAATTCAAAAGCAGGGCCTCTCTCAGAAGACAAAGATGCAATTTAACTTGAAAACAGAACAGGAATGTCATCTTTCCCTATGAAACTAGTTCTTATACAAAGTACTTTACAAGAAGCACAAGGTAGTGTATCTTAAGATGAAAAGAAAAAGATAAAAGGAACTGTTGAATATGCTATACAAAACACATACACCATATGCCAGATCTTTACCTGGTATAACACTCAGTACTACCTTGATTTAAGCTGAACATTATTAAGTCAATGTATACTGTGTAAGCATCACCCTTACATATGCAGACATAAGGATGTAAGCACGACTACATATTCAAAACTTTCCTTTTCCAGCTATTTAAACATGTTCTTTCTCTCCTCCTTCTTGGTTTTTGGGTTTTAGGTAGCTTTCTTCAACGAAGAATTTCTCTACTTGTCTCCAACTCAGAAAAACTTCTTTTGAAAAAGTTTCAGCAAAATATGACAGGCTCATTTTGCACTACATTATTTTTTCCAGATATCCCGTTCAAATACTTTGTGTTCATGCTGTATATACCAGAAGGTATTTGGAAAAATCAAAAGAGGAGATCATTGGAAACCTTAAATACGGATCACAGATATCAGAAGCTCCCTTTGTTCTGTCATTTCATTCATATTGCATTTCTCTCTGATGGCTGTTACATTACCCTTACAACATGAGATAGTAGTGAGTTTCTTACCCATATAACATGATAGTAATGTTTGTTGGGCCGCTAATCCATGTCCATTTTCAGCATGGATTTCAGCATCTCATTCCAGATAAACCTGTATTACCTTCCCAGTGTAGGATGTGATAATTGCATCCCAAAGGAATCATATGTGTCCAGAAAATGTACACTTGCATCACAAGTGAGGGGATTTGTGGCACATGACTGCATAACCTACATAATCTGGCAAATTAAAGCACATTTAACAACTTCTAGATCTCCATATTTCTAATACAGAACAAAACAAATCAATTAATCTTCCTGTCTTGCCCAGTTTTAGATGCTTCCAACATCTAGTTTTTCATCATTTCCCTAGCAGGCTGTTCAACAGTCTTGTTATCAAAAAGATTTTCTTAACATTCCTAACTTTTTCCTAGCATTTTCCTAACTTTATTTTAAGTTAAATTTTCTTGATATCTTCTCATTATATCTAATAATAAACTTTTAAACCAGTCTTTGTAACTTCACATGTTCTTCCTTTTCCACATTTGATGCATGCAAGCTCTAAGTAATTTGCATTAAATAATTGAATTCAACAAATTGATATGTTCACAGAATACTTATACATCAAACCATTCTTCCCTGGATTTTTTTGTTGTTGTATTCATGAATTACACAATTGTTACTTTTTTGTTCTGTCTGGGCTGATTGTGAACAACTCACTGAAAGCATCCAGCACCTGATTTGAGATATAAAACCCAAGGATCTGAAATTGAAGATCTTTTGTTTATATTAGGATGACATGCATCGTGTTGTATTAACTTGTACTCCTTGAATGATTAAAACCAGAGTAATTCTGATGCAAGTACTTATGTGGCTAAAATTAGAATGAACTGCCTACACATGCTTTGAAATTCATGCCCCATCAACACCAAATGAGTCAACCTGATAGAAAATAAATATGAAAGGCATCTAAGCACCACAGTTGTAGCAATTTTCTTTATGTTTCTTAGAAACTATTTGTGGAAGCTGATGCTATATATTTCCCTTGAATATTTCTAATATTTTATTGTGTTTCAGCCATTGCTTAGCAGAGTTATAACCATATTCAGACATTTTATTAATCCACAAGTTGGTGCAGTATCTACATACCGTTTATTGGTCTCCTTTTGTCTGCCTTAGCTGTGATCTTTATTTTGGAATGGCTGAAGGGGAATCAGAGTTTTCATACTTGTTCAAGACTTTCTTAGAGGAGCTTTCTTGAGCATCAACAAGCCTGGCATAACTAAATGTATGATTTAAATGGCTAGATAAGATGGATTAAACTTCCTTGTGGGTGTTTTCCCAATTAGCTCAATTTAGTTTACTCCAGGTTGGAAAGTAATTAAGGGAAACTGAACTGTGGTGAGACTTTCTAACTCTGAAATGTTTTTTATACAAGGAATTAATGGAGTTCTACTCATTCATTTTAAATTCCCTCTCTAATTTCCAACAACTTTCCTGAGAATCTCTGAACAAGAAGTCCCGGTCTTTGACTTCTTTAGTCTTGGAATAGAGACTCATGCACAAAATCATGAAGTTGTAGCCTTCATCCTAATTAACTGAACCTCTTGCTTCCATGTAACAACACCATGGCTGCTCTGTGTGGTCAGACAAGAGCACTCCATGCTGTATCTTCTATTTCTGGCTTCCTGGCAAGTACCTCAGCTGTGTTCCTATGCCATCAATGTTGAGATAAAACTGCTGGAGCAAGCTTAGGGGCAGTAGTGCTCTTTACTAATTGCCCTGGATTAGACGACTGTATACTCTTCCCCGGGGTCTGCTTTACAACTCAGACACAGCTGTTAGGAGTCTTTTAAACACAGAAAAATAGCCCAAAGACATGTGAGACATAGATGCCATTACAAAAGTGAATCATCAGTTTGTGTAAATACCTTTTTTTTTGTCAGCAGTTGCCACTAGTGGTGCCAAAAGAGCATCAAAATAAGATCATAACTTTGACAGAGTAACTGTGAACGGATTGTTTGTTCATGGGAACATCATCTAGAGAGTAAAATTTATAGGTCGTCATAAACAAATAGTTCTGCATTCCAGACAGCAGGACTCTTTTGAAGAAAACTAGGACTTTTGGCCAACACAACTTTAACTTTCACATGGTTGTGCAAACACAGTAGCTTCAGAAACTAGAGAGATCTCTTTTTTGCCTCACTAAATATGCCAATGTGTCATATGGAAGTTCTCCTTCTTTCTCCCACTAAAAAAAAAAAAAAAAAAAAAAAAAACTGAAGACAGTAAATAGTACTAATTATTCCCTACAAAATATTCCACACCATTCTTCTCCAAGCACCCTTGTCTTTATTTTTTATTGAAGCAAACTGGTTTCAATTGGCTACGCCACCCAGGTCTGGTTTTGACCAGCAAAGCAAAGAAATGGTATGAGTGGGCTTCACAGAATTAGAGCTATGATCCCAAACATGGCGAAGCTCTGAGTGGATGGGCAGTGCTGTTAACTCTCTAGGACACCCAGGAAGCTGGGCCATTTCGATTGCATGCTATTTGATCAGTTAGCTCTCGATGTCTGGTGCTCTGCTCCTTCAAACAGGGCCAGCTGGTGATGATGACTTGTTTCAGTAGCATAAGAGCTGCAACAAATATGGAAACATCGCCCGCAAACTAAACATGGAATGCGGAAAATGATGTCAAAATGGCATAGGCTGGGAGAGCTGACCACTGAATGGCTTCAGGAAAAAAAGTGCACAGTAAGAAGAACATTACTTCATCATACCAGTAAGCAGAAAATTAGCACAAGTGGAATGATTGCAGAATAGGAAAAAGAAGAGGGTAATTTAAAAATCTGGTCTTCTGAGGGTGAAAAGGCTTTTGTTCCTGTGTGTTGACAGCACATGTTAACTTTCATTTAGAGGCATCTTAGGACTGTTCTGACTCTGCAGGACACTAAAAGACACTCAGCCATCTCAAACCTGGAAAAAGAGACTGTGGGGTCTAGGTAACCTAATGTTTGATGACATTCCAGGCTAAGGTGAAGATTTTCTTTAGCAGAATAGCAAAGTCTGGGATAACTCACTCTAAGAAGAAGATGAGTTAAACAAAACATCAGTGAAAGTGGAGGAATGATGCATGCTTAAAACTGTTGTTACTAAAGATGGGTAGATGTGGTGCTTAGGGACATGGTTTAGTGGTGGACTTGGCACTGCTAGGTTAATGGTTGGACTTGATGATCTTAAAGGTCTTTTCTAACCTAAATGATTCTATGATTCTAAAGAGAATGCTGACATTGGGCACATGGTAGGTTTCTGCAATCTGGGATAAACTGTTAGACAGCTTTGGTGTAAAATACAGGCAGCTGAATCCCATCTATGGATGCTAATTTCAGATTAATTTTGCTGCTCCACTAATGTTAGGGGTGACAATCTAGTGACTCCAGTCTGACAGCTGATCTGTCATTTCTTATTTTCAAAAGCCAGCTGTAGCTGGAACAAGAGATAGGAAAACCTGAAAATAAACTTTATAGTGAAAGACATTGGAGTACAAAAGGGAATATTCCTGTTCTCATGATATTAAAATACATCCTATTCACAGTGATTCCAATTTTCAGAACACTGTGCTGGGCTCTTTGACAACTAAAATGACATATGAAAGAGGTGCACTCACTCACACCTACACCCACATATGCACAGGAGGAAATAATTTGTGACAGTAACTACAGTGAATGAAGATAAATGTTGGGGGTAATAAAACCACAAATTAATTCCACAAAACATAAGTCTGAATGGGATAGATAGCAACATGCAACATTTAATAGTGTCATGCCACAGATATAGAAAAGAGTTTCCAAAATCTCTTGGACAGACTGATTGCACCAATGCAATCACTTATGTGAAAAGGCCAAATGGAAGTGGCTGCACCCTTCAAATGATTTAAGGGCTCTCACAGAGGATTTGCTTGCGACATTAGGCTATTGATGGTATTATACTTTGGAATTTAAGATGACACTGCTGGTGGTATCAAGCCTTCACTGTATGTGTAGAGCTAGAAAGACCAGCACATGGCTGGTATTGAGATGGAAACCCTTCTGGTCAATATGTCTATTTCTGCCTAACCAGGAACTGCTTCACTTCATCCAAGGGTTTGACTTAAACAGCAGAGGTAGAAGATGGCTGTTTGGCCAGAATATTTTTGAGAGAAATGGTGGCTGCACCAGTCCTGTGGGTGATCTCTGGATGGGTGCAGAGCAGATCGGAGATGCAAGGACCAGTCACAAGCACAGGCTGGAGGATTCCAGCAAAGAGCAAAGCCCCTTCTTCAGAAGCAAGAGTGCGTGCAGTGTTTGCAGTCTGGGAAAGCACAGAAAGTGGTGAGCTAGGCAGTAAGTGTGGAAGAAAAGGTCCTCAGTGTAAGGAGACAGCAGAAAGGATTGAGGAGGATTTGTTTTTAAACCTTGTATTGCCATCTGTCTTAGCTGGCAGAATAGGGATATCTTCAATTCAAAATCCTACTTGTTTTTTGTTCTTTTTTTTTTCTTGTTCAGTATTTTACATTCCAATAAAACCTAGGTTTGGAGATTAAGTGACTTTTGATAAGCTCCTTAAGCAAATATGTGATATATCCACCTGAGGACACTGACTTTCATAGAATCCTGTGCAAGCATCCTTTACATGTTAATTTAATATGTCACCAGAGTTTGGCACTTCTCCCTGTTGACACTGTTATGGCTTTTATTTCTGCTCATGGCTTAATGCTCAGCATTGTTGCTCAGACAGAGCCCCAACTTGAATTGCAAAACCTGTTTTCTGTCAGTAACTCACAGCTTCTGATGTCTATTTTGCTTTGCCAGAAACTGTGCTGCAGTGTGTCTTTCAGGCATTCATCTGTCTTTCTCCCATACAGCACTCCCATCTTCAGGTTACTGTGTAACCATTACGACTTCAGTAGTCCATGTCTTCCATTCCAGATACATAACAAACTCAGTACAGCTTTTGTGTTACTATCTTGGCATCAGTTCCTGGATGGCAGTCCCATCTCAGTATCTTATCTCTGCAGATTTTTATCCTGCCATTTGATGTGCACTCTGGTACGTGGACATCACAAAGAGCTTTTGCCTGGAATCTTGATAGTAATCTGTGGCTTACAGGAAAATTTGCATAACATCACTGTTTGAAAAAAAAAAAAAAAATTACTTGTTGGAATTTGATGTCTCTTTTCTTTCCAGTTCTCTCTGATAAGTGATCAAAAGATGATCTGGTACTGCTAGTGCAGTTTGTCTATTTCCTTCCTGAAAGAGAAATTGATGTGTGAGTTCACTGTTAAGACAGTAGACATATATAGCTAATTCTAATTATTGGACCTATATTTATGCTATGTGCTGCAGGCTAGGTCTAAATTTCATTTTCTTGTTTCATTTTTTATCATAAGCCAATATATTGCATCTAGCTCTGTGAGCCATCTCATAATCATTTGCATGTTTTTCTGTGTTTGAATGTGTACACCGCTGTGTACGGTTGTCTCACAGTTTCTAGTGGTGCACTAAAATCAAATAGCTGTAAAAGATCAGAAATGCATGGATGATAGTACTGACATCATTTGTGTCAGCAAGCACTGTTGTATAAAAAAATACTCTCTAAGCAACCCTGCTTTTTGTCCTCTGGGAGGGCAAAAAAAGCTAAAGGCGGTTATCTCTGCATTGATTCTGCCAAGCATTTTATCATGTAATACTACCATGACTTTGGAAAATTTTCTTTGGCCATCAGTCTTGGTATTGTTCTCTATGCTTTACTTGCAACTAATGAGATGCAAATGTCACATCAGCTGTATCCCATTTGAGTCTGAAGCTACACTGCAGGTAGCTCTGAGGGTTTTTTTTTAATGGATACTGTCACATAGTATTCTAGATATGAGTTTGCCAAAGCCCAAGAGCAGTATTATGCCACTGTAACTGCGACTGCCTGGATTTTTATACTTTCACGTAAGGGTAGCAATGGTAGTGGCATTACTTCAGTTTTCCAAGTACTCAGAAAAATTCTGTCCACTTGGATCTGCCAGTTTGTGTTCCTATTTTAAAATATACAGGAAACTTCCCCTTCCTCATTACTTTAATTGACTTTTGAATTTGCTAAGGGATGGGACTCTACTTACCCTGTAACCTCCACTGCTTGTCTATTGTGTTCTTCATAGCTTACTGTTCAATATTTGATGTTGGGATTAGAAAATCAAACAAATTTGCTAACCTTTGTGAAGAATCTCTCCTTTCGTAAGTAATCAGTGTGGAGCCATCTGCACTCTTCAGAGGCATTATGCTAAAGGGTTTGTAATGATATACCAGAAAAGCATCAAATTCTTTGATCGTATGGTCAATGTTACTCTGCAATTGTTTTCCAGTCTGAGTATTTAGCCACTGATCCTGCATATATTATTGGTTTAAGTTTGTTTGTTTGTTCGTTTTTATTATTATAGGGTCTTGCAAACTATTATACTTGCAGTAACAGACAGGTAGGAGTTTATTGAAGTAGTTCACATTTTTAATGAATAGTTGGTAGATTTTAGCATTGTATTGTAGAAACAGTCCTGAGCCAGATATCAAAGGCATCTCTACAGAAACAGATGCATAAGACTTAATTATGCATTAGCTATGTTTTCAATGGCTGTAAAAACATCAATATTGAACAAAGATACTATAGTGCTAAAGCAACTTCTCTTACACCATCTCCTTTAGTATGTAAAGTATGTATATGGGTATTGGATGATGTGGCAGTTTGATCAATAGTGTTCACCTTGATACCTACAATAGTGTGCACACTCTTTGGAGTATGCTCCAGATAATGACATAGCCAGGGTTGCCTCTTCTTGAGACTTGGATTCATCCTCAATATCTCCTTATTCAGAGGTGAAAAAAAGTGGTGATAAGGACAATCTGATGCTCTGTGTCCTAAGTCCAGCATTTGCTTTTCTGGCACTGTACTGACTGATCCAGTGACACCAGGTTGCCAAGCTATGGGATTCCTGCTCTCCTGTTGAACCTCTCCTGTCATTCTCTGTCTGCTGTTCAGCATCGATATAGTGATGCTTCACATAGGATAGTGCCAGCATTGGCCTTATTTTTCCAGTTAGCAATAATTAAAGAGTAAGCATATGACAGTCACTTAAACACCTGAGCATGCTTTCACATTTTTTAATATTGGTGTTCATAATCACAAAGATGGACACCCAGATAATGTAACACCAAAGCTGATTTGTAAGTAGAATGTGTGCACACACACACATATATAAATTATTTCTTGCATCAGTGTGGACAAACTGCTCTTTGTCAGTCTGATATCAGTAAAGGATTGTCTATTTTGTACTTGGTCCATTCTTGAGACTATAGCCACCCCTCTCTCTGATCAGTTGCTGTTTAGATTGGCAAAAAGTGTTCTGATATTTGTTAAGAAATTATTAAGGATTTGAGTTCTGACAGCACAAATGAGTAGCCCACCAGGTGTGATATTTTCACCAAATCCCAAAGGTAGCAAATGATTTTAAGGCACTTTTTCCCTACCTTTCTCTTCTCTGGAGAAGCCAAGTGCTTCCCAATAGGGCTTCTCAGATAGTTGAGTTGCTACCAAAACCATGCATCTACCACCAGCAGCTGTTGTGCTCCTACACAAGTGAGCAGCATGTATCCGCATGGTTCACTTTCATATCTGCTATGCTGCAGTTCTGTTTTTGAGAACTGTTCTTTCTCTTGGGTTTTGGGGGGTTTGTTATTACCATGCACATGTTACCACGCATTTAGGCCAGTTGCAGCCTTTTATTTTGCAACTGAAGCAGAAGACAGGGAGGTTTGTGACAATACACATCTTCTCTAAAATTCCCTATCTGGTCTTGACTGGGACCTAGGAAAGCACCCTGTCTTTCACAGGCAGCTTTACTTTTTTGCCACGAAGTTCCACCATCTTAAATCTATCACCCTGTTCTTCACCTGATGCTTTAGGAGATGTCTTAGATATCTTTGTCCATTGCTGTGAGGTATATCTGACAGTACGATATGGAACTTGATGCTAACTTTTGCAAGGAGCTAAAAAAAAGGCAACTTGTATTGAAGAGGATTGAAAAGTGAGCATCAGCTCTCTTGCAGCTTAATGAAACATCTGGAGACACGTGATCAAGTTCTTTGCAAAGCAGTCAGAGAAGACACAGGCACCAGTGTGCTTCAAAGCCAGATTCTCAGGGATGCTAATGGATAGCATCAATCTGTTGTCTAAAAGTTAGTTATCTAAATCTTGGGTGGTCAGCAGAGTCTCTTTCATAGTCAGTGGGAAGAAGCAGAAACTTATTTTATCTCATCCCAAGGTGACAGCTTAGGCAGGTGACTGAGGTAGGGGACAGGAATCACTCTCTGCACAGGTTTGTTTCTCTTCATATTTCTTGAAGAAATCTAGCCTAGAGAATTTAGAGAACTAAAGATGTTGAGATCAATTGCACCCACAGTCTCTTTATGTGGTTCTTTTGCAATAAAGGACCTTTAAAGTAGAAATAAGTGCTGTTAGTCTGAAGCTGACAGGTACTTTTACCTTCAAATTCTATTTTTTTATTTTAAATATTATCATTTTAGATATTTGTCCCCCCATTCAGGAGTTTGTTTGTGCTTGAGAAGGGTTCATGCTTCATGCACACATGATTAAGTCCTTCCACTTCTTAGGGCCTTTGTCTGCACAGGAAAAGAGATGCCTTATGCGATGCTTCTTAGTGAGAGTTTCCTGACAAGGGGGCTGTGCCGGGGATCTGACTGTTCCCTCTGCAAGTATGCTGGAGCATGAGCACGCACACTCCATCTGTATGAATGGGAGAGGAGAAAAGTGCATTCAACATCTGTTGCAGGCAGTTATAAATATTACAGTAGTCTAATTTTCCTAGGAATTATGCCTAAAGCAGGGCCTATGGCTCAGAAATAAAAAAGGGAAAAACTAGCCTAGTACAATTCCTCTAGGTCTTTTATTTCCTATGATCTTCCTTTAAGTTTTCACCACATGTTCCCTGAGAAAATCAAGGTCAAGTTTCTTTATCATGACTTGTGATTTTTCATTGTCATATTTGGATGTCTGGATGATCCCTCACAACATTTCTGAAATAAATCTATGTGAATAATTGGTCTGGGTGGCAGAGGCAAGGAATTGTGGGATTAGGAGGGAATTCATACTTTGAATTTTCAGTGAAATCAGAAAAAAAAATGTTTCATAATATATATATTTGAATGAAATACATAGTTTTCTCTAGGATTTTATTTTCTTATTACTATTCAGGTTATATCTCTGTTTACAATACATGGGGGATAAAAATCCTGAAGATGGTTGCCTGAGCCCAATTTCACATCACATCATAGAGCAAATTTCATATATGGTGGAATATGCTAACATGTTCTTTGAAGCATTGTTCAAGAGCTATTTCTGTTTACTTCCCTAAGAGTAAAAAGGTATAAAGTACTTTCTAAAAGTCCTAAAAGCATGATGGATGAAATATTTTTAAACTGAAATAAATCAGAACAGATAGATAAACTCATTTCCTTTCTTTCATGGATCTTCAAGACAGAAAATGTGATAATAGCAATAAAATTAATTTTAAAGGTACACTCAATTTTACATTTTTTCAAGGACAGTTAATTAGATCTGACATCCAAAAAGCATGAATTTGCATTAATTTATAGCAAAAGTGTCAATATTAATGTACGTATTCCTTTGCTTTATAGACTCAAAATGAAAATTAAACCTCAGAATCTTATTATAGTGTAAGGCAGAATGATATCTGTTCTGAAAATCACTATGTTGAGGCAAAGAGAAATTAAAAATGGTCTTCCTAAGACAATAGAGAACTCACCTTTTTAGGATTTCAATTTCAGAAAGAAACATATGAAGAAAATTATGTGCAGTAAGTTATTACCCATTTGAAACATATGTTTATGTTAATAATAGAACAGCAGTCTTTTTTTAAACTAATGCTTTCAGCACTAATTATGTGGCTTCCGTCACACCACACATTTATGAGAAAGAAAAAAATGAAGGGAAATTAAAGAATGAAAGAGAAAAATATTGACAAATATTATTTTAAAACAGTTTGACATAAATTATGAGCCATTGAGTATGCCAGCAGTGGTGTTTCACTGATTGGTATGTAATTATCTAGAGAGAAAGGGTTTTAAGAATTCATAGCCACTCCTTAGCATGTCTTATTGGATTTGCTCCAGCATGAAGGATTTGGTAATGAACTGCTAATCCGACTCTGCTCACTACCTGCCCAAGGTTTAAAACGTGGCTCTGTCTAAATGTCAGCTGCAATTAAGTGTTAGGACCAAAAGCATCTCAGAAAATGAGAAAGTAGTAGGATAGATTTTACTGTCTATTATTGGTATTTATAGCTCTTCTCATGTTTAATCACTTGCAGCCACTGCACACTAAACACTTTCTTGCAAATGTGGCTGGAAATAGAGTTTAATAGGAGAAACGGGATGAAATGAAGACAGGGAGTTTAGACTGGTAAAACATCCTGGTAATGAGATTTGTTAGACAGTAGAAGAAACTCCTAAGGGCAGAGGGGGAAACTTCAGTGTCTGGGACATGTCCAATTAAACTCGAAAAACATTAGAAAATGTTCTCCTTGGAACAGGAAATAGATGTAATTAATATTTTTCATGACTAGTTTCTGTTATTCTCAAAGTTTTTTCCCAGACAAGAAATTTGGTTTGTTTCCTGTCACTTCTGCAATGAGTAGTTTCATTGCCTTAAAGGATAAGGCAAATAAAGTTATAACATCTATATTAACTTTGAAACTGGAAATGGAAAGTTTAATCATAGTCTAATCCAGATGCTCTTCATGCTTACCTATTCATTGATGTCCTCTGAGGAGTAATCTAAGGCTAATAAAACAGGAACCTATTTTACCATGTTCTAAGATAAGAACAATTGTAAGAACATTTCTACTGCAAAATATTCCTCAGAATATGTATTCATGCTAGCAGTCATGATGCTCTTTTGTGATTACCGTTGAGGGAAGAGCAGCTTTCTTGGAGTCACTCCCAATTTTACACTTATCAGGCAAAACTAGGGACATTTAAAAGAAGTGGACACCTGCTAATGTAATCCCAATATTTTTGGAGTACGAAAGGAATGGCTCAGTAATGGGAGGCAACCATCTTGTTAGTCCCAAGATAAAAGGTAGCCATTAAGCTGGGATCCATCAGATTACATCAAAGCTGACTTTACTGAATCTTAAAAGTGAATCATTTTGACTTAATTTTGTTCCCAGGGTGAGCTCCCGTTACTCATTTAGGCTGGACTGATTTTTCATTATCCTATTTGTGTTTATGAAAGGCAGGTCCTGCTTGACTAGCCTGATCTCTTTCTAAGACAAGGTGACCTGCTTAATGGATGAGGGAAAGGCTGTGAATGTTGTCTACCTGGACTTTAGTAAAGCCTTTGATACTGTTTCCCTCAGCATTCTCCTGGGAAACTGGCTGCTCATAGCTTGGATGGGCGTACACTTTGCTGGGTAAAAAACTGGCTGGATGGCCAGGCCCAAAGACTTGTGGTGAATGGAGTTAAATCCAGTTGGCGGCTGGTCACAAGTCGTGACCACAGGGCACAGTATTCTGGGCCAGTTCTCTTTAATATCTTTATCAATGGTCTTGATGAGGGGATTGAGTGCACCCTCAGTAAGTTTGCAGATGACACCAAGTTGGGCAGGAGTGTTGATCTGCTGGAGGGTAGGAAGGCTCTGCAGGGGATCTGGACAGGCTGGATCGATGGGCTGAGGCCAACTGTATGACGTTCAACAAGGCTCAGTGCTGGCTCCTGCACTTGGGTCACAACAACCCCATGCAATGCTACAGGCTTGGGGAAGAGTGGCTGGAGAGCTGCCTGGCGGAAAAGGACCTGGGGGTGTTGTTTGACAGCTGCCTGAACATGAGCCAGCAGTGTGCTCAGGTGGCCAAGAAGGCCAATGGCATCCTGGCTTGTATCAGGAATAGTGTGGCCAGCAGGACCAGGGAGGTGATTGTTGCCCTGTACTCGGCACTGGTGAGGCCGCACCTCGAGTACTGTGTTCAGTTTTGGGCCCTCACTACAAGAACGACATGGAGGTGCTGGAGCATGTCCAAAGAAGGGCGATGAAGCTGGTGAAGGGTCTAGAGAACAAGTCTTCTGAGGAGCAGCTGAGGGAGCTGGGTTGTTTAGCCTGAAGAAAAGGAGGCTGAGGGGAGACCTTATCACTCTCTACAACTACCTGAAAGGAGGTTGTAGCGAGGTGGGGGTCTGTCTCTTCTCCCTAGTAACAAGCGATAGGACGAGAGGAAACGGCCTCAAGCTGGGCCAGGGGAAGTTTCGGTTGGATATTAGGAAAAACTTCTTCACCGAAAGGGTGGTCAGGCACTGGAAGAGGCTGCCCAGGGAAGTGGTTGAGTCTCCATCTCTGGAGGTATTTAAAAGACGGGTAGATGTGGTTCTTGAAGACATGGTTTAGTGGTGGCCTTGGCAGTGCTAGGTTAACAGTTGGGCTTGATGATCGTAAAGGTCTTTTCCAACCTAAACGATGCTATGATTCTATGATTCTATTCTGACTCTATGTGCAAACATAATACTGGAAAGCACACCATAGAAACTATTATTACATGTACATATACATACATATATATACATATATTCATAAAAATACATATATATATTTAGATAGTAAGAAACAAGAATTACAATAACTTGTCTAAATGCTATTTATATGCATATTTATATTGCTATTTATATTTTTCTAATCCAAAGAATAAGAATTTTTTTTTAATTGCATTTCATTTTGAATTAAAATTATCAGTTTTCCAAAATTTTCGCAAAAATATTTGCCACTACATTCAATTCTTTTCTTTATGATGGCATTGGATACCTTAACAAACCTTAAAGGTTTGTTCTTCTTTACTTCTTTAATTTCAGAAAGTGTAGTATATATAAGGAGGGGCAAACCCAAAACCTAGAAATGAGTGTAATATGAAATATTTCAAAAATGTTTTTCTCAATTCTTCTATTTTTCTAGTGGGAAAACACAAAGAAACCATTCTTGTTTCTTTCACAGTGTCTTACTTTCTAACTCGCTGTTTCTTTCTCTGATGGAAAAAAGTTTTTAAAAAATAAGAAGAAAGTTTTTTTCTCCATTAGTAATGAAAATGCTACTTTAAAAACAATTTTTAATGAAGAAAAATATCTTAATACATTATCAAATAAAAATTCAGCCTTCTTTTTCCTTTCTTTAACTCATTAGAAAATTACATTTTGAATAGTTCCACTATCCTACTACCTTTCTTGTGATATTCTGAGACAAGATTTGCAAAGCCAAGCCATCTAATAAGCACTTGGTTTTTTGAATATTTGCATGATCTGTAATAGTAAACTTACTACTAATAAAATTTTCCAAAGATTTAATCACTGCAAAGTATAACAGCAGTGCTTCCCAAGAGGCAGGCAGCACTTTTCCGCTTCCCCACTAATCCCTGTCAGTGCTGATTCTGTGCTCGTAGAGCTTAGCAGCGACCCTGATTCAGAATTTTTCTCAATTTCAAAAACCAGTGAGTGATCCACTGACAGCATTCAAAGCACCCTTGGTTGTTCATGAGCATTTTATCAGACCCTGAGAGCAGTTTTTCCAGCTGACAGATCTCTTTCGTGAGGCTTAACTAGGTCGGTCACTCACATTGTAATGCATGTCTGGATCTGAACTCCGTGGCCCTGCCCTGTCTCTGCTTGCTGTAAAGATTCACTTTTTCAGAAATACCTCCTCTCTGAAAAACCTGCCAGAGTGAACTATGATCTGAAGTCACAATGCACTGACTAATCAGCACTATCTCTTCAGTATACTGCATTAGCTGATTAAAAAAGAAAGAGGTTGATGAGTTTACGTGAGAACAACTGTCAGAAATCTGTTTATCTCCTGCTTTTATTATCTTATTTTTTACTTCTTTTTTTAACAGTGAGGGAAAGAGAAGGGGGGAAAAAAATGGAGATTTTAAGAATAAGTCATTTTATTCTTAAAAGTCAATTAAGTAATTTTTTTTCTCAGTTTAGTCTCACATTCCAAATTTTAAAGCCAGGACAAAAGATTAGCCCTGCACACTGGTGTGGAAATCAGAGTGGGATTCTTTTGCTGAAAACTGAGAAGAATCAGTGAAAACCAGATTTTACATTTGTTAAAAGACAACTTGGCCATAAGCCAGAAAAACTAGGAAAGGCAAAAGGATGAAAAAAGTGCACATGAAGTATTTTTTCAATATATCTCCACATTCTGTACATGCACCTTGCATATAGAATGGTATAAATGGATTAGTGATTCTTGGTTTACAAGTTAGGTAGCTTTCACATCTCTTTTAAAGTTACCTGTGGCTCAGATAGCCACATTTAAATAAAAAAGACATTTTTTTTAAAACAAATGAAAGATATAAACCAAAACAGGTCAGTTTCATGAGTCTAGGTTATTAATTACTGAATATGTCTTATTAAATGAGATTTTAAATTAAAATAACATTAATTTTTTAAGAACACTTTTATTCTACAAGAATGCAACACCTTACTCTGTGAAAACTGTTTAAATCCTTTATTCCTCATACTTTAGGTATAGGGGAAGAGAAAGGAAGGGCAGGGAAAGGAAAGGAAAGGAAAGGAAAGGAAAGGAAAGGAAAGGAAAGGAAAGGAAAGGAAAGGAAAGGAAAGGAAAGGAAAGGAAAGGAAAGGAAAGGAAAGGAAAGGAAAGGAAAGGAAAGGAAAGGAAAGGAAAGGAAAGGAAAGGAAAGGAAAGGAAAGGAAAGGAAAGGAAAGGAAAGGAAAGGAAAGGAAAGGAAAGGAAAGGAAAGGCAGGGCAAATGACTTTGCCAATATCATTCAGACAGCTGGAGACAAACATCATACAAAATGAGGAGAGACTTTAATTAATGTTGATAGTTTGCATGAAGATCACTGGTCTTTCTTTTTACATAAGCTTTAACAGACTTACTCTGTGCTAAGACAGGCCATCAGAGGATTAATTTGTACTTGTTTAACATTTACATACTTTGTGAAAACTACAGACCCAGGAAATCGGAAAATATGTCTCAAAGCTTAAAATAACCTCTTCCCCTAGCAACTGCTTGGGAAAATGAGACCTTCGACTTTGATTCAGAAATTGTTTATGCTCCTAGTGGTAATTACATCCGCATTTGATGAAGGTTCC